>NC_135489.1:92534656-92908102 GCF_052094955.1 Ictidomys tridecemlineatus | reverse complement strand
GTTTTTTAGTTCATGTGACTAAAATAAATCGTTGACAAAAAGAATGTTGACTTAAATTTGTTGTTAAGATAAAAGTAAAGATGTCTCTTCCTCCCACCCCTCTCCAGGTTGTGATCCTCCTTCCTCAGCCTTCCCAGCTGCTGGGATTACAGGCACACGCTACCACACCCAGCACAAAGACTCTGGTAAGGGTCAACCCATTTTCTTCAAACAAGTGGGTTTTTCAATAGATATCTTTGACAAAATAGGTATTACTACAAAAGATAGGTTTCTCAGTTCAAAATCATTGAGTTGCTTAGTGCCTCACTTTTGCTGAGGCTGGCTTTGAACTCACAATCCTCCTGCCTCAGCCTCCCCAGCTGCTGGGATCACAGGCTTGCTCCACCATGCCCAGCTTCCATCTTGATTTTGACCACTTTTATCATTTTACTTCCCTCTTGTCTTGGTGAAAGTTTTTTTTTTCCTGAAGACACTGTTGATCCACTGTCCTGTTGTTAGATTTTTATTGTCCCTTGTTGCTGGGATGTAGGTGTCCCAGTCATTGGTCTCATCTGGCCCCACCTTGGAGGAAAAATGACTGATGACTAGGAGTCAGTGTCAAAATCCCTTTTAGCCACATTTGGACAACAAGGTTTCAAAGAAGTGGCTCTTAGGTCAAATTTAGTTGGAACCCCTTGTAAGTTTCTTGGTTTTGGTACTGGGAGTGCCCAGGGGTGCTTAACCCCTGAGCCACATCCCCAGCCCTTTTTTGTATTTATTAGACACAGGGGCTCACTGAGTAGCTAAGTGCCTCACTAAGTTGCTGAGGCTGGCTTTGAACTTGAGATCCTCCTGCCTCAGCCTCCCCAGCGGCTTGTAAGAGGTGTTTTACATCCGTCATGCGGAGACTTTCAAAGAATTGCTTTTCTGTCTTTGTAAGGGGTTCACCTCTATCCTAAAGGGAACATCTGTTCAGGGTTCTATTTAGAGCCCCCAAGGATAAGGCTGGCAGCCTGGGAGGACTGGCCACCACAGATGACCTGTGTGTTGGTCCAGCCTCAGTCTGGGCTTTGGCCTGGACTGCTCCCCTGGCTGAGCACCATCTGGCCAGCTCTTTCCTTCTTGTTGTGAGGGTTCTGTTCACTCCAAGGACCAGCCCAGCAGAACTCACAGGGTCTCCCAGGGGAAGCCAAGGCTCCTGGCCCTTGGCTCAGGGGCAGCAGGAGGGCACCCCAGGTGGGAAGAGGCCCTCTGTGGCCGGGAAGGGCTCTGCAGCTCTGCCTCTGCTTACCAGTGACTGTGGAGTGTCCCATCTGCAGTGCCAATAAGTTCCCGGGACCCAGGGAAGACATCAGCTGGGCTGAGGGAGGTTCTAGAAAACCTTGTGCTCTACAGTGCACAGGGGCCGCTAGAGAGATCTGACTGCACCTGTGGCTCAGACTCCTCCCCCTGCCTGAGCTCAAGAGTTCAGAATAGGACCATGCTGTTCCCTGTTCTCTGCACGTGACCCCGACAGGGCAGAGTGGTGGGCCTGTCCCTCAGGAGGCCCCTCTCCTCTCTTAGGTTTCCTTCTGCTGCAAGGAAGGCTTTTCCTGCCACGTGGTCCCAGAATCGCCCTCTGCAGAGGCCTCCTGCCCGCTTCGTGTCTGGGCAGCGTCAGCAGCGGGGGCACAGCGCTGGGGGCACTGAGAGGTCTGGATTTCAATCACAAAAACTTTGGAGAGGTGGTAGAACTATAGAGACATTAAAAAAAAAAGAGGGCACTGCAGGGGCTTACCATCTCTTGAACTTCCAGGAGCCAGTGTGTCCCCATTCAATCCAGTTCCTAGAGGGGACAACTCTCCCCCAGGGATGACAGTGACCCACGCTCCTCCCTTATGCAATGCTCTCATCCTGAGCTCGTGTCCCCCAAATTGGTGTCTCCTGTCTCCTGACATCTACCTCTGCAGAGGGGGAGGGTCCTTCTCTCCGCTCATTTTACCTCCTGTCCTTCCTTAAACCATTTCTCCCTCTCCTCCCGCCCTCTGGCAGGGTCAGACTCTGCACCCTTTTTGGTGGGGTGGGTACTGTGATTCAACTCAGGGGCACTCGACCACTGAGCCACATCCCGGCCTGATTTTGTATTTTATTTAGAGACAGAGTCTCACTGAGTTGCGTAGTGCCTTGCCATGGCTGAGGCTGGCTTTGAACTCACGATCCTCCTATCTCAGCCTCCCCAGCCGCTGTGTGCACCACCCACTGGTTCAGCACCTTTTTGTCCACCCTGAGACCCTGTAGTAGGCAACTCACTCCCAGAATCTTCTCCCAAGAGGAAAATGAGACAAGTGTCACCCGAAGCCAGGCTAGCGGTCCTGATTTCCAGGATGGAAATATTATTATATCTATTGTGATTGTCCTTAGGTCTTAGAAATTCTGTTTGTTTTTGGTGTTTTTCCCTCTTTTCAGTTTCAGAGTTTCTTCCTTTTATTAGTACACTTTATGTTTAAGAGCGGTTTTTGGAGTCTATGGGTTTGACAAAGGCATATTAACACGTGTCCACCAATATGGGATGATACAGAATGGCTGCACTGCCAGAAGTCCTGTGCTCTGCCTCTTCATTCCTCCCTTACCCCTTGCCCATGGCAACTGCTCTTTTTTTTTTTAATGTCTCTATAGTTCTACCACCTCCCAAGTGTCACATTGTTGGAATCATATAGCAGCAACCTTTTAGGACTGACGTTTTTGCAGTTTATAATAGGCATTTAGGTTTCCTCTTGTCATTTCTTTCTTGGCTAGATCATTTTTTTAGTGCCGAATAATATTCCATTGTCTGGATGTACCACAGTTTATTGACTCACTCATATATTGAAGGTTGTCTTGGTTGCTTCTAAGTGTGGACAATTACACACAAGCTGCTATGCACATCCATGCCTAGGTTTTGTAAGGACATAATTTCCAATTGATTTTCTCAGTTGAGGAGTTTGTCTTGATTTATCTCAAATGCATCAATAATCACATTGGTTATGTTCTACTAGTGGGCCCAAACAAGGTTTTTTTTTTTTTTTTGTACTGGACATTGAACCCAGAGGTACTTTAGCATTGAGCCAAGTCCTCAGTCCTTTTGATTTGATTTGATTTGACTTTTGATTTTGAGACAGGGTCTCACTGAGTTGCCGAGGGCCTGGCTAAGTTGCTGAGGCTGGCCTTGAACTTGCCATCCTCCAGCCTCAGTGACGTAGTCACTGGGTTCACAGGTGAGCCCCACCGTGCCGGGCCCAAGGAGTCGCTCGTTTCTGTTGTGAGTTTAGATTTCTAATTCTTCCTGGAAATTTCCACCTCGTCTCCTCCGCTGCCGAGGGGCCGTTTCCGTTGGAGCCCTCTGCGTGTTCCCCACGGTCATCCTAAATTCTCAGTTCAGAATTCCCAAGCCCCTGCTGTCTTTTAGTCTGGCCTTGATGCCACTTGGTCTTCTGAAACTCTGCTTGTGGCTTTCCTGGGCCCTGGGACCCCTGGTTGACAGCCGGCCGTCCTGAGGACCCCGTGAGAGGCTGATGACAGGACACCCCCCTGGTGTGGCTGTGTGAGCCGCCACTGTCAGAGCCTAAAGTCCCTCCAGGGTCATTTTTGTTTCCCATGATTTGTGCTGGGGGAGGGGCGTTCTAGAGAGGCTTGTTCCCGATGTGACCTCAGACATCGGCTTTCCCCTGTCACTGCACAAGAGCCTGGTGACGTGGTGCTGAGGCGGGGGGTGAGGGGGTCCTCTCTGGTCCCCTGGGGCGGCCTCCGTTCTGGCCTTTCTTTCCTTGCCACCTAGCCCAGGCTGGCCTCCGGAGCAGCTGGGATCCCAGGTGTCCCCCACCTGGCTGAGGTCCCTGTCTTCACGTGCACCTGTCTCTGGGCCAGTGGGGGCTGAAGTCGGGCTTCTTCCCCTGGGGTGGCTCGTGCCCTCAAGTGGGGCTCTGGTGAAGAGGTCCCCGAGGGTGGCCTTCCTGTGGAGAAGAGGACGTCGCAGGAGCATTTCAACACAGCCACCTGCCCGTGGCCCTGCTGGGAGCAGGAGCGGCCTCTTCTTCGCCCTGAGGTCCTGGTGGGCTTCCTGGGGGTGACGTTAATGGGAAGCATGTGGCCCCTTTAAAATTGGCTCCAGGAATAGACCAGCGCACATCCCCCAGGTGGTCACCCGCCCCATGACTCCTGCCTGATGCTGGCCGAGGCGCAGGTTTCCGCTTGGGGTGAGCTGGGAAGCTGCGTCTGGCTCTCCGGATTCCCAGGCGGTGGTTTCCCTGCGACCCGACTTGACGGCTCTAAGAAGACTCGTTGACGTTCAGCTTTGTTTTGTCCTTGGGAGGGTGTGACAGCCTCCAAGCTCCTAATGTCACCCTGGAAACCAGAAGTCCCCCCGATTATTGTTTTCCTTCATGAAGCCTCTGGGAGCTTAGAGAGTGAGTTATGGGGAGATGGCACATCGGCCAGGAGAGTGGTGACCGTCTGTCACCTGTGGTCCCCTCCTGGCAGGCTGAGAGTGTACCTGAGACTGCAGGGCAGGTCCCCTGTGTCATTTCCCTCCCCTGAGGTCTGTTTGCAGGTCAGACACATTGGCTTCTTGGGCAGGCCTCTGTCTTGGTGGCTCTGCAGGTGGCTTTGCCCCCATGACAGATGCTCCCACGTGGCGGTCACTGGGGGCCCAGCTTTGAGGTGCCCAGAGCCTGGAAATCCCTCATCCCTCTGCTACGGAGGTGCCCTGGGGCAGGCAGCCATCCTGCAGGCAGGCCCGTGTCTGGAGGGGTGTAGAGCTTCAGAGGAGGGGACCTCCACAGTCACCCCAAGTGACTGCCACAGACCTCCAGTCCAGGGACACGGGCCTCCTCGGGTGGAGAAGCCTTTGCTCTCTTCTAGACCCTTCCTCACCACAGCAGAGACTCCGGAGGGAACTGTCCAGTGAAAATCCAAGTGCAATGTCATAAAGTCGAATACCTTTCCCCAAAGGTGGGAAATGGTGTGTTCCCAAAAGAGCGGTTGTCACTCCCAGTGGTGATGTCACTCCACCACCAAAGACAGAGGCCTGCCCAAGAAGCCAATGTGTCTGACCTGCAAACAGACCTCGGGGGAGGGAAGTGACATCTGCAGTCTCAGGTTCACTCTCAGCCTGCCAGGAGGGGACCACGGGAGACAGACGGTCACCACTCTCCTGGCCGATGTGCCATCTCCCCATAACTCACTCTAAGGATCCAGAGGATTCATGAAGGAAAACAATAATCGGGGGACTTCTGGTTTCCAGGGTGACATTAGGAGCTTGGAGGCCATCACACCCTCCCAATAACAAAACAAAACTGAACATATTTCCTAAAAACGTTTCCCTGAATCGAAACAGCACATGACACCCCATAAAATGTGCAATTTTTAAATGGTCTCTTTTTGTGTCTGTTCTGTTACGAAATAAATTTAAATATAACTCAATAGCAAGGAAAACACCACTGTTTTTTTTGTGGTTTTTTTTTTAAGACAAAAGACCTGGACAGACATTTCTCAAAAGAAGACATACAAATGGCCAACGGCTATGTGAAAAAATTCTCAGCATCTCCAATAAGCAGGGAAATGCCAATCAAAGACACGAGGAGAGATCGCTTCAAATGTGTGAGGATGGCTATTATCAGAAAGCCCAAAGACAATGTGTTGGCGAGGATGTGGAGAAGAGGGGATCCTTGCACACCTTTGGTGGGAATATCAATTAGGGTAGTCATTATGGAAAACAGAATGGAAGTTCCTCAAAAAAACCCTACCATAGGATCCAGCATTCCCACTACTGGGTCTCTACCCAGAGAACTGAAATCAGAATATCGAGGAGATATTTCCATTCCCAGGTTTATTGCAGCACTGTTCACAACAGCCAAAGTACAGAAACAACACAGCAGATGAAGAGATTAAAAAAATGTATGGGGCTGGGGGTGTGGCTCAAGTGGTAGTGCACTCGCCTGGTAGTGCTGGGTCCGATCCTCAGCAGTACATAAAATAAAATAAAGATGTTGTGCCCACCAAAAACTGAATAAAATAAAATAAAATTCTCTCTCTCTCTCTCTCTCTCTCTCTCTCTATATATATATATATATATATATATATATATATATATATATATATATATATTTTAAAGTACATTTACACAATAAAATATTATTTGATCTTCAAAAAGATAAGTGAAATGTTCCATGAAACAAGCCAGGACAGAAAGACAAAGGCGTGTGCTCTCTCTTCTACAGGGATCTGAAACAGTCTAACCCTAGGAGTAGAACAGGTAATGGAAAGGAGGCACTATAGCCCCACCTCCGCGTCTGCCCAGTGGGCTCAGTTTCCAGGCCGACCTCTGCGCCCCAGGTTCCAGGCAGCTCCCATGCCAACTTGGCACCTGGCACCAGGGTGGTTCCCTCCTCCTCAGCCTCAGGCGGGTCCCAACACCAGGCTCATCTCCATAGCCCTAGTCATCATTCCAGCCCCTGTGGGCCCAGCCTCCAGGATGGCCTCTGTGGACACAGGATCCAGTCCCCCCATGGAGCTAGCCCGTGTGAGCCCAGACTTCAGACCTGCCCCAGTGCCAGGTAGACACCCTTTGTCTCAAACCCCACAGGGCACCCCAGATGAGACCCTAGGCCTGCTCAGTGCCAGGAGGGTCCATGCAGCGGGTGGACCCTGTTCCAGCAGGCCCGCAGGTCCAGGCCTGTGCGGGAGACCTCAGCACTGAACAGCCCCCACTGGCACAGGACTGGCCTACACACCTCATCCAGGCCAGCCCTTGCAGACTGTCTGCTAGGCCAGCACCAGCACAGGTCAGTCCCCACCCTCCTTGACTCGGGGCCACTCTCTATGGCCTCAACCCCCAGAGGACCCAGTGTCCAGGCCCAGCCCGGTGGACCCCGGGGAGGAGCCAGCCCCTGTGGACTCAGGTCCAAGGCCACTTCAGCACCAGGTCCACCCTTGGGGACCTGGGTGCGGGGCCTGCCTGCCTCAATGACCCAGCAGCAAGCCCACTGTCAGACGCCATTGGACAGCCTGCCCAGACCCACTGGATGGCTGACTGTGAGGGCCTTCCGCAGGCAAAGCAATCGCCATGGACAGGACGAAGTCCCCATTTCAAAAGACACGGTTGTCACCAGGCCCAGTGGTGCGCCCCTATAGTCCCAGCAAGTCTGGAGGCTGAGGCCGGAGGATCGCGACTTCAAAGCCAGCTTCAGCAGCTCAGTGAGACCCTAAGCAACTTAGCAAGACCCTGTCTCTAGATAAAAAATAAAAAGGGCTGGGGATGTGGCTCAGTGGCTCAGCACCCCTGGGTTCTGTCCCTGGCATCAAAGGGGAACAATAAAGGCACGGACATCAGCCTCAGGCAAGGAGAAGCAGGAAAAGCCACAGAGACACCCCACCCGCAAAGGAACACAGTGATTCCCCAGTAGCTGACCCAGAGGAGAGCAAGAGGGTGACAGTCTGGAGAAAATATGTAAAGTCATAGAAATACAGAAAGAGAATTCCATGAAACCAAGTGTTTGAACTTTGCCGAGGACTCGTGCTGGTGTCTGCCCTGTGCTCTGCCTTCTGGCTCAGCACCCTCCCCTGATGAGGAGGCAAGATGACAGGCAGCCACGGTTCCCTGGGGACTCCTGCTCTCAGGCCCAGTTGGCAGTGGACCCTGCAGACCAGGTTCTCACCTGGAAGCCCCATCCCTTTCCAACCTCTTCCCTCCAGGTGGTCCTTGGTCCCTTCTGCTCCTGACCAAATGCAGTGGCTTCAAGTGTCAGTCCCTGGGCTGTGCTGCCACCGAGCACCTTACGTCCTGTCCCGGGGCCAGCGCTTTTGCAACAGCCATCAACGGCCACTCTGTCCCAGGAGCACTGCCCTGAGCAAGGCCTGCTGGGCTGCGTGTCCTGCCCCAGGGTCAAGGCAGAGCTCTGCTCGCATTCCGGGGGGCTGCAGGGAAAGCCAGGGGAGGGCACCCTGCACCCTCGGTCGACCCTGCTCCCCCAACGCCCCACGGTGCATGTGGCAGGCGCCTTTTCCTCTCAGGCCTCAGGACCCCCTTCCTGTGCAGAATGGGGGTGGGGGAGGCAGCAGGGTCACTTTGAGCCAGTCCTGGTGTGTGTGTGACCATGCATCTGGGCCTGGTGTCCCCTTCTCTCTGCTGTGAACCTGTGGAGAGCAGGGACTACATCTTTTTCTTCTTTTCACCCTCCACTTCACTCCAGGCCTGGCCTGGTGCCACTTAGTGGGGAAGCATGTGGCCTATGGAGTCAGATAAAGCTATGTGGGCTTTGGGACCCCAAGTGGACACACAAAGCAAGGCAGGCCTCACTAACAAGAGGACATTGGAGCTGAGCATGCGGGTAGGAGAAGACCTGACCATGGAGGTGTCCGGGGAAGATCAGTAAGTGCAAAGATCCTGGGGCCAGCATATGATTGGCATGTCTGAGAAACGGCAAGGAGGCGGGTGTGGGGAGAGGAGGCAGAGTAAGTAAAGTGCCAGGGCTGGGAAGCACTGGAGACAGATCCTACTGATCCTGTAGCTCATGATGGGGACTTAAGCTAGTATGGGGTGAAATGAGGGACCATCGGAGAGTTTTTAAGTGGGGCAGTCACTTAGTCCGACTTCTGTTTAACAGGAATTTCCCTGGTGTGCTGAGAATAGATGAAGGGGCAGAGCAGGGAAGCCAGGCGAGGGGGACCATTTTATCCATAATTGTCAAAACAGAAGCCACCAGGGGCCCTTCAGGGGTAAATGATCAAACAGGCTCCGCATGTTCATGCCACGGAATACTCTGCAGCCACGAAAAAGAAGAGACCGCTGACACTCAGCAGCCTGGCGCACCTCCAGAGATGAAGCGGGAAAGGTCAGAGCCAGAACGAGGAACTGGGGTTGTCACTGTGCGTTATTTTGCCATTCTGACAAACGTGCAGTGATATCTCATGGTGGTTTTGGCTTTTATTTCTGAATGGCTGAGGATGTTGAATACCTTTTCCTGTGCTTATTGGACACGAGGGCTGTTTGGTAAAATATCTATTATTGGTCCATGATCCAATCAATTTTTTTGGATTAATATTGAGTTTTGAGAATTCTTTTTTTTTTTTAAGTCAAGTTAGTAATTTTATTTCAATCACATCACACAATGAAACAGTTCTATAACATGTCTGACTGCAGTTTCCTGAAGCAGTGGTTTCCTGTTCCCAGGCAGAGGAACTCACCAGGAAGAAGCCTACATCGCGTCCCCATATTTTCTGTAATTTCTGCTCTCCTGCAACTGGTCACCTGCAGGGGGCACCCCACTCTCCAGAAAGCCCATCCTTCTTCCTGGGTGTACTCATCTAGATGTGTTGGTATTTCCCGTGGCTGAGGAAGCCCCTCCACTAGATTCTGAAGAATATCTTGTGGAAGATCCTCATCTGGATAAGAGGCCACTGTGCACGGTCGGCCTGCTAGGAAGCCAATTGTACAATTGCCCCTGGGGCCTTCTGGTGAGGTTGAGCGGCTCCTCCTTGTCTCCATCCACCTGGGAGCCAGGACGTGCCGAGTGTCCTTTGTGATCCCATTCATTTCCACAAAATGCGGTGTGTCTTGTGTTCATTAGGACCACGCTGTCACCACAGTCACCCCGCCGTGGACGGTGCACAGTTGATGGGATCTGGAAGTTTTATTGATACCATCGCAGCAAGTTTGCAGGAGGGTTGCATTTTCCCATTCAAGAGATGCCATCTTGGGGCAAAAGTGGCCCATGGCTGGGCTGTCCTTGAGGAACGAGACATGTCCCCCCCACTGGCCAGTCCTTCCTCTATCCTGAAGTGAAGCCGGCTGCAGAATTCTCGGAGTTGTTGGTTGGAATGTATTCCTTAGGGTTTTCCACGTGGCCCATCACGCAGTCACATGATCTGCAAAGGAAGAGAGTTTTTCGGCTTCCATTCTGGGGCCTGTCAAATGTCTACGGTTGGCCTGTCCTGCCTCAGGGAACTGGTGGAAGTCCTGGTCAACAGCAGCCCGGGCTCAGAGACTCTTGCTGGAGCCCCTGTTTTAGAAATGACACATTATTTCTTCCACCATTGAGTATAATGTAAACTATAGGATTTTTATAGGTTTTCTTCATCCAATGGAGGAAGTTCCTCTTTTCCTAGGGTTTATCATGAGTGGGTATTGAATTTTGTCTATTCTTGAATTTTCTGCATTAATGGACTTGATTCTGTGCTTTTCTCCTTCACCCTGTTAATATGGTGGATGATACTCATCTTCACACATTGAACCAACTTTTCATTCCAGAGTTAGTGCCACTTATCACCTTGTAGAATTCTTCTTACATCTTGCTGAATTCTGTCTTCTAATATTTTGTAAAGGAAATTTGTGTTTGTATTCATACAGGAGAGGGGTCTGTAGTTTTTTTCTTTTTGTGACGGTGTCACAAGAGATGATGTCTTTGTGTGTCTGGTTTTGGAATCAAGTCCGCACGAGTTTACTGGTTTTCTTTCTTTCTTTCTTTCTTTCTTTCTTTCTTTCTTTCTTTCTTTCTTTCTTTTCTGTACTGGGGCTTGAACATAGGGGCACTTAACCACTGAGCCTCATCCCCATCCCTTTTTTGTATTTTATTTAGAGAAGGGTCTCACTGACTTGCTTAGGGCCTTGCTAAGTTGCTGAGGCTGGTTTTGAACTCACAATCCACCTGCCTCAGCCTCCAGAGCCACTGAATGACAGGCGTGTGCTACTCACTGTGCCCGGCTTTACCGGTTTCTTCTAATTGTTATATCATTTGTTGAGGGAGAAGTGGACGGGCATTGATGTCTCTAATTATCCTTTATCTAATTATTTTTAAATAATTATCCTTTATCTAATTATCTAATTATCCTTTCACTTCTATAATTTTTTGATGAACATATTCTCCAACTCTGTTGTTAATGGTTGATATAATATTTAGTATTGTTATATCTTGTTGATGGGTTGGCCACTGCAATCATGAGGCAACGTACCTCTCCATCTAGTCATTTTCTTTTGTTTTAAAGTCTCTTTTATATGTTGTTAAAATTGCCACTTCTGCTTTCTTTTGAATAGCATATGCAAAGTATGTCTTTTTTATTTTTATTTTTTTGGTGCTAGGGATTGAACCCAGGGCCTTGGCATGTGAGGTGAGCACTCTACCAACTGAGCTATATCCCCAGCCCCAAAGAATGTCTTTTACTATTATTTTATGTCAGCCTGCTTTTATCACTATATTTGAGGTGGTTTTCTTACAGACTGCATACAGTTGCATCATATCTTTAAATCTCTTCTTCCAGTCTCTTTTAATAGGTAAATTTTGTTCATTTACATTTAATGTAATCATCAACATGTTAGGATTAGGCAGGCACAGTGGTGCACACCTGTGGCCTCAGCTCCTAAGCAGGCTGAGGCAGGTCCACCTCTTGAGCACAGGAGTCCAAGGCCAACCCAGGCGATGTCCTGAGACTCCACCTCAAAAAAAAAATTTTTTGAGTCTATGTCAGGCATTTTGTTTTGTTTTCTGTTTGTTTATTCTGATGTCTGCTTCTCTGTTATATTTTTGTGCCTTCCTGTAGGTTACCTGAACTTTTTTTTTTTTTAGAATTCCATTTTGATTTGTCCATATTGGTTCTGAGTGCATGTGTTTCTGTCGGCTTTGGTGATCGGTTTTTATGGGCATTATATTATGGAAGCATAATTACTTGTCACAATCTATACACTTCTCCTGAGGTATACCTACTTCTATGTTTCTTTGCCCTCCTCAGTTGCATTTGTCCCCACCCCGTTTTAAAACAACATGACCGTCTTAAATATTTCCTCTGCCTGCCTTTAGGATAAGCTTGCCAGTGTTCTACTCTTTGCTTAAACTGTTAATCATAACTTAGAAAACTCTGGGGGGAGAAGCAAATTTATGGTATTTACTTCTATTTTTGCTCTTTTTCTTGATGTGCTATATTATTTCTTTTATCATTTCCTTTCTACCTAGAGAATTTTTTTAGCCACTCTTTCATGTTATTTCTACTGATGATAATAAAATCTTTTAATTTTCCTTCCTCCCAAAGGATATTTTCCCCTTGTAGAAGATTCTGGGTTTAGAGGTGTTTTGTTGTTGTTGTTGTTGTTTGTTTGTTTGTTTTGTTAAAGCACTTAAAACATATTTTCTCACTTCCTTTTGACCTCTAGAGTTTCTGATGAGAAATATGCTCTTATTCAAATTGCTTTCCTTTTATACATAAATTGTCATTTCTCTCTGGCTGAACTCATTGTGTTTTACTTCCATTTCAGATTTTTAAATTTTTTTTTATTCTTTTAGTATTGGAGATGGAACCCCGGAGTGCTTAACCACTGAGCCACATCCCCAGCCCATTTACATTTTATTTATCTATTTTTTTAGTTGTAGTTGGACACAATACCTTTATTTTACCTATTCATTTTTATGTGGTGCTGAGGATCAAACCCAGCACCCAGCAGGTACTAGGAGAGTGCTCTACCGCTGAGCCCCAGCCCCAGCCCCAGCCCCCCAGCCCATTGTATATTTTATTTAGGAACAGGGTCTCACTGACTTGCTTAGGTCCTCACTAAGTTGCTGAGGCTGGCTTTGAACTTGCGATCCTCCTGCCTCAGCCTCTCAAGTGCTGGGATTACAGGTGGTGCACACTATGCCCGGCTCAGAGTTTAATTATGATGCATTTTGATACGGATTTCTCTGGCTTCATCCTGCTGGAGTTCACTCAGTTCTTTGAATCTGTAGGGCTATATCTCTTGCCCAATTTAGGAATTTTCAACCACTATTTCTTCAAGTACTTTTTCACTTCTGCCTTCTTTCTTACTGGGACAATAATTGTATGAGGAGTAGATCTTTTGTAATATTCCTATAAGTCCCCAAGGCTCTGCTTAATCTTTTTCAGTCAGCTTTCTCTCTGTTGTTATTCTTCCTCCTCCTCCTCCTCCCCCCCTCCCCCTCCCCCTCCTCCTCCTCCTCCTGCTCCTCCTCCCCTTCCTCCTCCTCCTCCTCCTCCCCTTCCTCCTCCTCCTCCTCCTCCTCCTCCTCTTCCAGTGTTCTAGGTTGAAGTTCACTGCCTCTTTCTCTGTCTTTTCCATTCTGCATTGAGCTCTCTCACTGAGCTTTAGGTTTCATTTTTCACTTCTAAAAATCTCTGTTTGGTTCTTCTTTATATCTTCTATTTCTTTACTGAAACTTTCTATTTCTTATTTGTTGCAAGCACATTGGTTTTGCCTATAAATATTTTTTTAATCATGATTGCCTTACAATCTATCAGAAAATTCCAATGCCTTTGTCATTTAAGTATTCCCATCTATTTATTATCTTTTAAAAACAAAACACTTTTTAATAGGCTTTATGTTTTTGGAGGAATTTCAGGTTCAAAGCAGATTTGAACATAACGTAAGGAGTTCCCATACGACCTTCTTCCCTTTCCACTGGCACAACTTGCCACAAGATCCACATCCCATGCACAGTGATACAGGGTTACAATGTCACCATCCAAAATATATGAAGACATGTAACTGCCATTGTAACATCATATAGAATCTTTTCACTCCCTAAAAATCCTCTGTGCTTTGCCTGCTCACCCCTCAGGCTCCCTTAACTCCTGGCAATCACTGATTTCTTTTTAAACTCTCTGAGTAGTTTTGCATTTTTCAGAACATCTTATCGTTGGAATCATACAGTAGTCGCTTTTTCAGAATTGCTTCTTTCGCTGAGTGATCTGCATGTAACTTCCTCTGTGTCTCTTCGAGACTCAGCAGCTCTTTTTTCTACAGAACATTTCATGGTCTGGATGCCACAGTTTATCCATTCACTGATGAAGGGCATCTGGGTATCTCCGAGTTTTGGCAAGTATAAATAAAGCCATTGCAAATATCTGTTGCAGGTTGTGTGGGCATAAATTTTCAATTCACTTGGAAGTTATTTTTAATAGCTACAACAATTTTTTAAATGGATCGTCATGATGGTAGCAAAACAATGTAAATGTACTTAATGTCCCTAAACTATACACTAAATATGATTAGGTTGGGGCTGGGATGTGGCTCAAGCAGTAGAGCGCTCACCTGTCGTGCATGCGGCCCGGATTCAATCCTCAGCACCACATACAAAGATGTTGTGTCCGCTGAAAACTAAAAAATAAAATGTGTGTGTGTATATAAATTAAAAAAAAATAAATATGATTAGGATGGCCAATTTTCTGTGGTGTATATTTTTTTAAATAATGAAAACACATCCAATAACTTACTACTTTAGTTTCTCAGTAAAATTGCAAAGTTCCAACAACATCCGGAATCAAAACCTAAAAATAGGTTGAGGTTGTGGCTCAGTGGTAGAGCGCTTGCCTAGCATGTGTGAGTCCCTGGGTTTGATCCTCAGCACCACATAAAAAAATAAATAAAATAGAGGTATTCTGTCCATCTACAATTTTAAAAACCCTAAAAATATACATATGCGCTCATCAAGTAATTCCATTTCTCATCAACTAATTAGGCAAGGGAATAATATTGTAAGTATAGACACATTTGCCACTAAGTTTCTTACATAATAAAAACTGAAAAGCCACTTACATTTCCAAATAGAGAATTTATTAACTATGACTCTGTATACCTCCCCACAATATATCTATTTCAAAATTATGGTCTAGATCTGTCATTTTTGACGTGAAATTTTATTCCAAAATTTTGTCATGTTGAAGAAAAGCAGATTGCAAAACAGCTTACGTGGTGTGTGCGTGAGTGCATGTGTGGCTGTATATTGGTTTCCAAGTGATGGATCTGGACCATTAGCTGACAAGCTCTGGAGATCATATCAAAGCTGCCTGGGATCCTGCCCAACCCTGTGTCACACAGAAGAGCACAGCGGCCACCTCCTGGGTGTGCATTCTGGGCCGGGCTCACCAAACCCCCAGACAGCCCTTCACAGTGGGCACTTCCTTTCCTCCTGTTCCCTAGATAAGGACGCAGGGAGATTGAGGGCCAGGCCCAGGCTCACAACCAGTCAACAGCAGGGTGACAAGACTGGAGCCCTGGCTGTCTAATTCTGAGACCCATCTTCCAACTGCCGCCCCAGGGCACCCTCTCTGCACCCAGGCCCCAGTCTGGACAGTGTTTGCTGTTCAAGGGATTCCAGGGCTGGTTAAGAAGGAAGACGTGGCCACTAGGTGGCAGTAGAAGCTGCAAGCTTTATTTTGGAGATGCTTTCAGAGGTTTGCAGGGTAGAGGCTGGAGACAGGAGAGACCTTATGTGCAAGTGGGCAAGTGACCTCCCGGAGAGAGGGACATTGGACAGGGGGTTCGTGGGTCCAGGAGCCTGGGAGTCTGAGTCACAGAGGTCCTAAGGTTGGCCGCACTTGGAGCCTTCCTAGTCTCGGGGTGATCTCATCTATGGCCAGGAGATGTGGGGCAAAGCAGGCCGGCTCTAAATAACCAAAACTATGCTTGTTGGGGCTATGTCTATTAATGTTAATCTATTAATATTAATATTAGTCCATTAATATTAATATTAGTCTATTAATAGCAATCTATTAATATTAATCTATCAATATTAATATTAATCTATTAATATTAATCTATTAATATTGATATTAATCTATTAATATTGATATTAATCTATTAATATTAATATTAGTCTATTAATATTAATCTATTAATATTGATCTATTAATATGTGGAATTCTGTTTCTATGTATCAGTTAAAATTAATTTAAATGAAAAAATATTTTAAATTAAAAAAGTATAATAATCTATGCATGTATATTTGACGAGTGCAATAACCAATAACTGTCCATTTTAATTACTGGTTACTCAGAGTACACTGGATGGGAAAGATAATTAATCATTTAAAAAATATTTTTATTTTGCCTTAAAGAAGGCAAATATACCTGTTTTCTAATACCTATGTAAAACTAAATGTATGCATATAGTGAAATATCACATGATACCCCAATATTATGTATAATTTTTATATATTAGTTTACAAAATAAAATAGATTTAAAAATTAAACGTCTGGATGTGTAAAATTTACGTTTGTCTTAATTAGCCCTTTGACTGTTGGATATGGGTCTGCTATAAAGAAACAGAAACTTAGGGGCCCAAATGCCAGGGCCATCTCTGACTCTCAGCAGACAAGCCCTGAGGCCTACAACCACCAGAGGCTCCTGAGCTGGGAGTTCAGGCTCGTGGAGGCGAGGGACTGAGCAAGGGGAACGAAGCTCTGCTGGGGTCTTCTCCGGTGAGCAGTCTCCTCAAGTCCTTCCATGGTGCAACTGAGACTGCGACTGTGGTTAAAACAAGGAGTTCCCTTCCCACGAGGCAGAGGACATTTTGCTGTTGTTAATTCTCTTTCTTTTTTTATTATGGTGAAATGCTTAGAACATGAAATTTATCATTTTAATTCTTCCATGTAGGCAGGGAACAGATTTCACTAAGTTTCCCAGGCTGGCCTCCAACTCAATCCTCCTGCCTCAGCCTCCCCAGTAGTTGGGATTACAGGTGTGGGCTACTGCACCCGGTATACAAGTACACAGTTCAATGGTATTAGTTACATTAACGGTGTTGTACCTTTTTGCCTTTTTACTTGAATCTTTTCAAACCCAAATTCTGTACTCACTAAACAATAACTGCCAGTTCCCTCCTCTCCCCAGCCCCTGTTCCATCTCTCTCTCTCTCTCTCTCTCTCTCTCTCTCTCTCTCTCTCTCTCTCTCTCTTTCTCTCTCTCTCTCTGGGAATTTGACATTTCTAGGTTCTTCACAGAGTGGAATCATTAGCAGAGGGGTATCCTGAGAAAGCAGTCCGAAGACTGCCTCCCAGGCAGCAGCCTGAGCCCCAAGAGAGAGTTGTCCCTCAGAAGTGATGTTCCACGGCTACATTGAAGGGCAAGCTAAGCTGCAGTGACCTGGAGGCAAACTTGACTTCCTTACACAACTGAAATCTCTACCCAGAAAGAGCTGAAGCCTCATTTCCAGAGCATGAGCAGCATGGAGCAGCATGTTGTCAGACTGTGCTTGCGTAGGATCCTGCGCCCTGCCCCGTGCGTGTGATGACCTCACACCTCCTGAGAGTGCATGCCCTGCCCAGACGAACTTGAGCTTGCCCTAGCTTTAGGGTAGTAGTCACAGCTTTGGAAGCAATTCCCCGTGGCCTCCTTATTGGATGCAAATAAATTAATAAACTTCACGCTGTGTGACACCTGTTCTTGGTGTTCTATTCTGATTCAATTCCCACCACCAGACAGACTGCATTGAGTCCAGCGACAGAAGCACACAAAACAGTGCTTCTGTGTCGGGCTTATTTCACTCAGTATCATGTTTTCAAGTTTCATCCATGTTGTACCGTGTGTCAGGAGTCCACTGCTTGGAGAAGAATAAGATTCCATTTCATGCATATGCCATATTTCATGCTGATGGACACTCTGATTGCTTTCATCTTTTAGCTACTGTGAATGATTCTCTAATGAACGTAGGTATTTGATCAAGTACCAGCTTTCTTTTCTTCCTCTTCTTTTTTGTATTGCTGAATCATAAAATTCTGTGTGTGTGTGTGTGCGTGTGTGTGTGTGTCCGTGCTGCACACGATGGGCAAGAGCTACATCTCCAACCTCTGTGCTTAACCCTCTGAGGAAGCTCCAGTGTGTCCCACAACAGCTGTAACATTGGGCATTCCCACCTGTAATGCACAGGGATTCCAGTTTCTCCACATCTCAACACTCAACATCTTAATGGTGTGAACTGGTATCTCATCGTGGTTTTTATTTACAGTTCACTAATGGCTAGCACCTTTGAATATGCTCACGAGCTATTTATACATCTTCTTTGGAAAATATCTATTCCGATCTTTTGCACACTTTTGAATTTTTTAAAATTATTGTTGTTGGGTCGTAGGAGTTGTTTATATCTGGATATTCATCTCTTATCTGGCTCATGATTTGCAAGTCTTTTCTCCCATTTCAAAAGTTACTTTTCCACTGTGTTGATTTTGTTCTTTGATGTAAGATAGTTTTTAATATTTATGAAGTCCAAATCACCTAATTTTCCTTCGTTGCTTCTGCTTTTAAAGTCACATCCAAGAAATCATTGCCAAGTCAAATAAAGCTCTTGTGCTGCTTTCTTCTAAGAGCTTCATGATTTTAGCTGGTATGTTTAGATTTTTATATATTTTGAGTTAATTTTTGTATGTGGTGCTAAGTAAGAATCTACCTTTTTTATTTTGCATATGAACATCCAGTTTTCCCATCATCGTTTATTAAAAATATTGTTCTTTCCCCCATTAAATGGCTTGACACCCTTATAAAAAATCAATTAATATGTTTCTTAGTCCATTTTTGCTGCTCTAAAAGAATGTCTGAGACTGGAGAATTGCTAAAGATCAAGGCATTGACAGTTTTGGTTATTGGGTGAGCCAGCTCTCTGTTTCTAAGATGGCACCCAATGCATTCTGTCTCCTTTATTCCAATGGGACAATTTCTTCTGAATGTGTCAAGTCCTCTGATGTTTCCTCTGTCGTTTCCATTATGTCCATCCAGTGCAATTTTATTTTTTATTATTTTTTTCACTTCTAAATTTGCACTTAGTTTTATCTTCCATTTCTTTGCTGTGGTTTTAGTTTTCATTGTTCCAGAAGTGTTTGTAATTGCTTGTTGGAGCATTGTTTGAAAAATCTTTGTCAGCTGGGCATTGTTGTGCACACCCATAATCCCAGCTGCTGAGGCTGAGACTCACCAAGTTCAAGGCCAGCCTGGGCAACTTGGTGAGACCGTGTTACAAAAGAAAAAATAAAAAGGGTTGGGAATGTAACCCTGTGGTAACCATCCTGGGTCCAATCCCCAGTACCAAATGATGATGATGATGGTGATGTTGATAATCCTTGTAGATAGTTGCAACATTTGTATCATCTCAGCATTGGGTCTGAAGATTATATTTTCTTATGCAAGTTAGTGGTTTCATTTTTTCCTAGTGTGAATAATAACTTTGCACTACATCCTGGAGGCTTTCGGTGTGCCAGATGAGGGTACAATTTTGGTTCTGTTTTTTCTGTTTTTGTTTTATCTTGTTGAGAAGCATCTTTTTTTTGGACCAGGCATTGAACCATGGGGTTCTTAGCCACTTAGACACATCCCCAGCCCTTTTTACTTTGTATTTTTTATTTGATGGCATCTCACTCATTGATTCTTGGTTTTATTTCTTGAACTTTAGGGGTTTTGTTGAGGAAGTTGGTGCCTGCACCAATATGTTGAAGTATTGACCCTATGTTTTCTTCTAGCAGTTGCAAAGTTTCTCGTCTAATTTCTAAGTCTTTGATCCAGTTTAATTCAATTTTTGTGGAGGATGAGAGATAGGGATTTAGTTTCATTCTTCTTCATATGGATTTCCAGTTTTCCTAGCACCACTTGTTTAAAAGACTATATTTTCTTCAGTGTATATTTTTGGAAGCTTTGCTAAGCACCAGATGATTGTAACTATGTAGGTTTGTCTCTGTGCCTTCTATTCTATTACATTGGTCTTTTATGTCCATTTTGATGCCAATACCATGGTGTTTCTGTTACTATAGCTTGGTAATATAATTTGAGTTTGGGTATTGTGATATCTCCAGCATCACTCTTCTGGCTCAGCATCGTTTTAGCTATTCTGGGTCTTTTATTCTCCCACATGAATTCAAGGACTCCCTCAGCCCCCAGTTCTATGAAGAATGTCATTGGAATTTTGTTAGGGATTGTGTTGAACCTGTATAACACCTTTGGTAATATGGCCATTTAAAAAAATTTTTTTTAAAGAGAGACAGAGAAGAGAGAGAGAGAGAGAGAGAGAGAGAGAGAGAGAGAGAGAGAGAGAGAGAGAGAGAGAGAATTTTTTAATATTTATTTTTCAGTTTTCAGTGGACACAACATCTTTATTTCTTTATTTCTCTCTGGCCACAAGGGAATGAAAGAGACATCAAGAAGACAACTCAATCATAGTTGTTTTGAGTTGCAATTCGTTATTGTCAATAACTGATATTAAAAAAAAAAGTCAGCAAGGTTATGGAAGTCTTGAACATTACTGTCAACCAAATCATGAAGTCCAACGGAATGAAACAGATGAGCACCCTGCTAAAGTACTTTTAAAAAATACTTAAATAAAATTTGTGGTATTAGGGATTGAACCTGGGGTGCTCTACCACTGTGCTCCATCCCCAGCCCTTCTTATTCTTTAAAATTTGAGAGGGGTCTCCTTAAGTTGCCCAGGCTGACCCTGAACTTGCCCTTCTCCTACCTCCACCTCCCAAGTAGCTGGTGTTACAGACATGTGCCACCACGCCTAGCAAGGGACTTCTGGAAATACTCTGTGTGTGTGTGTGTGTGTGTGTGTGTGTGTGTGTGTGTGTGAGTGTGTGTGTAGGTCTCGAGGGTAGAAAAGTAGCTCCAATCACAACAGGGACTTAGGTCTTCTTTCTGTCCCAGTTTACAGATAGGAGACTTCATCTAAAGTAACTGACAAAATCCCTCATGACTGAGTCACCAGCGCACGTCAGCAGTCATTTTCCAGCATTTTCCAGCTTTTCCAGTCCTTGCCTGTCTCCCTGCCAGGCTCCCCCGTGTCTCCCCTGGGACCACACTGCTGGGCGGCCTCATTGGGGGTGCTGGCTGCTGCAGCTGCAGTCGTCAAGCCTTTCTTTTTTCTTTTCTTTTTTTTTAATTTTCTAAATTTTTTCTTTTTTTATTGTTGGTTGTTCAAAACATTACATAGTTCTTGATATATCATATTTCACACTTTGATTCAAGTGAGTTATGAACTCCCATTTTTACCCCGTATACAGATTGCAGAATCACATCAGTTACCCTTCCATTGATTTACATATTGACATACTCATGTCTGTTGTATTCTGCTGCCTTTCCTATCCTCTACTATCCCCCCTCCCCTCCCCTCTTCTCTCTCTACCCCCTTTACTGTAATTCATTTCTCCCCCTTGTATTATTTTTCCCATTCCCCTCACTTCCTCTTGTATGTAATTTTGTATAACCCTGAGGGTCTCCTTCCATTTCCATGCAATTTCCCTTCTCTCTCCCTTTCCCTCCCACCTCTCATCCCTGTTTAATGTTAGTCTTCTTCTCATGCTCTTTTTCCCTACTCTGTTCTTAGTTACTCTCCTTATATCAAAGAAGACATTTGGCATTTGTCTCTTAGGGACTGGCTAGCTTCACTTAGCATAATCTGCTCTAATGCCATCCATTTCCCTCCAAATTCTATGATTTTGTCATTTTTTAATGCAGAGTAATACTCCATTGTGTATAAATGCCACATTTTTTTTTTATCCATTCGTCTATTGAAGGGCATCTAGGTTGCTTCCACAGTCTTGCTATTGTGAATTGTGCTGCTATGAACGTCGATGTAGCAGTGACCCTGTAGTATGCTCTCTTTAGGTCTTTAGGGAATAGACCCAGAAGTGGAATAGCTGGGTCAAATGGTGGTTCCATTCCCAGCTTTCCAAGAAATCTCCATACTGCGTCAAGTCTTTCTTTAAAAACAAAACAAAAACCCCCAAACACTGACCAACGTAACTCCATTTTTTTCACGCCTCAATTTTCCTTAATATTCTCAGCACGCGGCGCAGTTTCCCTGATCGCCCCCAAAACCATTTCCAAGGGGAAATGCTGTCATTTCGATCGGGATCCATCTAAGGGCTCCTTCTGCTTTGGGGAGTAGCGCTTAAGTTGAGGCCCCCACCTCCTCAGGCTCCTAGAGACCCCCAGCTGGGGTTTGGGAACAGCAGCCGTCAGGCCTGCAACCCGCGGGAGCGCCCAGCGGGGCAGCCGCAGACGCAGAGCCTCCCGGGACACGTAGTCTCCACTCGGTCCATCCAGCCGCTCTACGCCTAGGGCGGGCTCGGTGGCGCTGCGCATGCGCGGCGTCTGGGTCGGCTCGGGGGCTCTGCGCACGCGCGGCATCGGCCCCGCCCCCTCGCTGGGCTGCTCGGGCTCCGCCGGCGGCGGCTCAGAGCGGAGGCTGCGCACGTCTGTGAGTGTAGGGGACCGTCGGTAGTGAAGCGGCAGGTCCTGCGACCTCCTGCGCCCCCCAGCGTCCCTGGGTACTACCGGTGGGCCCTGGAGGGCCGAGGCCGGTGGGGGCCCCGCCCGCGCTCCCGCACGCAGGTGGGACTGAGCCCGCGGAGCAGGTGTGCCGCGCCGGGTGCTCGCGGGCCCGTCGGTCGGCGCAGCCGGCGGCAGCGGGGGCAGCCCTCGCGCGACGTTGACACGACGGTGCCAGAACGCGCGTGCTGTGCGTCTGGGGCGAGACCCCGAGCTCTGGAGCCTGAAAGGCTGGGATCGGTTCCCGCTCCGTCACCTGTTAGGTGGCCTGGGTGAGTCTGCTTTCTCACCTGGGAACGAGGATGTTAGTAAGGACCTCATGACTGTTTTGAAACTTGTAAGGCATCACCTGTAGCGCAGCCAGGTGCAGGTTACTAAGCCCCGATAAGTGACAAGTGCTGTTATGTTTAGGGGACAGTTGTTCTTCTCATTGGATGCCTCACCTAAACCCCACACCACTCTGAGATCAACATGACCATCTGCATTAAATAACCACGTAAGGTTGGTGGAGTCGTGAGTCTAGGTCATGAGCTAGCGGTTGAGGGAGCTCAGATTCAAGGGCAGGTGTGATTTGCTTCTGGTTTCAGGTGCTGATATCACAGCTGCCTGTTACAGGTATCGTGGCCTTTACAGCACTAAGCAGACTAATTTGTCTCCAAATACACAGGGATATGATGGGAAGTGAATATAGAATTTTACCATGTGTTAAATGTATTCTGAAATTACTGGTATCTCTTCGGATCCCTTGGATCAGACAGGTTCCTGGCCCCTTCTGCACGTCAAGTTGTGTGTCTTTTAATATCTTCTGATATGTAATTAATTCCAGGAGTCAAGTTTTTGCTCCTAAAGTGAATTTGTTTTTCAGGTCCAGGTTTCAGCTTCTTGCAACAAAGTAGCCCTTGTGAAGTAGGAAGAAGGGCCCCTCTGTGAACAATAGTTTTACCTGGAAGAGAAACCTCTCTGACTTAAGCTCTTTCTCCAGAGCTTCAGAGCAAGAGACAAGATCCCAAGAAGAAGCAGATCCTAGATTTGCATGATCAGAAGCAGTTCTTGTTCCTCCTGCCCAGGGTGAGCCTGACTTGCTGACAGTGCCAACTCCAGAAGCCACTGCAGACTGTGACAGAAAATTTGGGCCAGCTTTGAGCATAGCAGGGTGAAGCAGGGAGGCCCAGAGACAGGTTGCCGGGGGAAGGCCACTTCATGGCAGGGCTTGTGCAGGGAGATCTGCAGGTGAGGGATGATTAGGTAGAAGGTGGAAGTTCTGTTCTGCTCTCCTGGAGAGGCTCAATCCCTTGCTTCTCCATTCTACAGATGCTGTGTTGCTGTCACATGTCTGACACCACATGTGACTCTAATGAGTTTATCCTGGCTTCAGAGAATCCCAGAATGATGATACATGTGGGAGTTAGTTATATTTCTGACTCTGGAAAAGTTTTAAAACATTGGATATGAAAGTCTCAGAGACTTTCCAAGGGATGCCTAGTTGGTGACAGGAGGAAAAAATAGTACAGTTCACTCACAGGTAAGTCACCAAAAGCATCTCATCAAAAGGGCTTTTAGAGAAATACATCCAGTTAAAACAAACAAAAATCCTTGCTTTAGAGTATCTTATTCTTTTACCAGGCTTTCTGTGAGTTATCTCTATCAGAGGATAAGCAGTATTACTAAGAAAAAATGATAAATGATGCATATGGAGTATTTTTCTGCTAAGCTAATTTTAATGAAAGCATGGTGTTTGATCCTTTGAAATGCCTTAAATCAAGGTATCCTTTGTTTTTATTTCTTTATTTTAGCTAGAAGGACATGTGCTTTATTGTTAAATCAATCTAGAAGACTTAATGTTCATTTAGAAGAAACAGCAGGTGTGAGCCCATGATCATTTCAGAGTTGCACTGGGACAGGTGTGCTGCCTGTAATGATCCTCTGCATGCATTCCAAGGCTTAGATGCTCTTTTAGAGCTGCCCTCCAATGGGGTTGGTGAGAGTTGGGGAAGAGAACCTGGTAGCTGTGAAGCAGGCAGTCTTATGACCCATTCTCTTTATTTCTCCTCCAGCTGAGCCTTTACCATTCCTATGCTGTCCCAGGAGCCGCAGAAAATGAATACATCTCAGGTGAGCACTTTATTCATTCCCTCACTTTATAATGTAACTGATTTATGAGGTTTAGAAGGGTCCATGCATTAAATGGAAAAGAGAAAATGGAAATAGGTCAAGTCAATCTTGATGGGAAATATAGTTTTACCATGAACTCCAACGTTTGCGCTTAGCCCTTGATAGATACATCTTTTCTGGGATATGTGGGCTTCCTCCACTAACCAGTTCGCTAAGATTTCATGTTAATCATGAATGGGAATTAAATTATATTGGAATATTTTTTGTATGACTGTTGGACAAATGCTATAGTATAGCCTTTATAAATATTATAAAAAATATAATGGATTTTCTGATAGTATCCTGAATTGCTATATAGACCCTAGTTGCTAATAAATGTGCTAAATTGAGTCTTACATATTTTCTTAGTCTTTTTTAAAGCTTTTTCGAGGACTTTTATTTCTATATTCACACATTAGATTATACTCTCTTGTTTCCCTGTCTAGTTATGTTATCATCATTATAGTCTCATAAAAGTGGGCAGTTTCCTGCTACTCCTTTTTTAATTTAGAATAGTGAGAAAGTGTTGTCATATGAAGATTTTGGGAAATTCCCCTATAAATTTGGACTTTGTGAGGACTTTCTGTGTGAAGATTTTTATTGAGATGACTTATTAGTCTGTTAAACAATTTATTATCATAAAACTATACTACATGGGTACTTTTATTAATGCAGTTTTCCTGATTACGTTTTATTAGAAAATTTGTTCATTTTATTTATATTTTAGATGTATTTTTAATAGCGCAAAGACTTTATTCCCTCTGCTATGTCAATAGCAGCTTTAAACATTATTTTAGCATAAAAGTTCCTGTTTAGAAAAGGACAAAATATGCTCTAATTGGCCCAGTCTGTACCCTAGAATTTCGTGGTGTGAGGATCTTAGTGATTAGTGTGTGAGCTCTGCGTAATGGAAGTGGATGAACGTGCACCTGCCCTGTTTGTGCGCTTTTCCCTTGCACACCCATCTGACAGTACTATTTGTTGAAAGCAATGTACCTTCTCCCTTGAATTGCCTTGGCACCTCTGTACATGTATGGGTCTGTTTCTGGATTCTGTTCACTTCTGATGATCAGTGTTTGTCGTTTGCTAATACAATGCCTTGATAAGTATAGCTTTACAGTAAGTCTTGAAATCCAGTAATGAGCCTTCCAACTGATACCCTCTAAAATATGGGTGTTTTGCTTTTTTCCTTTTTTTTTTTTTTTTGGCACTGGAGATTTACCTGGGGGCATTTAACCATTCAGCCACAACCCCATCCCTTTTTAATATTTTATTTAGAGACAGGGTCTTGCTGAGTTGTTTAAGGCCTCACTAAATTGCTCAGGCTGGCTTTGAATTTGCTATCCTTCTGCCTCAGCCTCCCAGGCTGCTGGGATTACAGGAATGTTCCACCACAGCCTGGCCTTATTTTTTTTCTTTCTCTTATACCTTTTTTCTTTTCCTTTCCTTGTATCAATGGACAATATTCCCATTGAATGTCAGGGAGAAGTCTTCTGTATTAAGTTATGAAGGGTAATATAGAGTAGAGTTTTTTTTTGAAAGATACCATTTGTCAAATTAAGAAAGATCCTCCCATTCTCAATATGTTAAGAACTCATTAATGGGTATTAAACTTTCTTAAAATTATTTACTACAGAAATATGTGATCATATTTCTTTCTGTGATGAGCTGCAATATCTTGGATAAAAAATATTTTCCTGTCCGTGATTCTGAACCCTTAGATTGATTAGCTGTGTGCTGTTCCAGGCCTCGGTGTCGTTCAAGGATGTGACTGTGGAACTCTCCCCGGAGGAGTGGCAGCACATGGGCCCTGCCCAGAGGACTCTGTACAGAGAGGTGATGCTGGAGAACTATAGCCACCTGGTCTCCGTGGGTGAGCAGACCCGACTATGCAGCTCTCTCTACCATGCAGTTCTGTTTTCTCTTCTTTCCTTTTAAAATTCTAATCACTGTTGATAATCCAAAATCCGTCTTTTGCGGAGAAAGACAGTGTTAACAGTTCCCAATATCAACAGTACATTATCTAAGCACAAGTTTTCATTATTAATACATTTATAGTTAGATTCTAAGTCTATAGATATTGGTTTTAATTATTACTTAAGAATATATTCATTAGTTTCATAAAAGGCGTACCATATCTAGTGACATATAGAAAACTTAATTTCAGACAAAGGATGTTATACTTAGAGGGAAAGGAGTGAGGGTATGAGGTTAAACTAACTTAGCACCTTTGGAGAACTCTAACCAATAGACTGGTAATTTATGGAAGAATGTATAGACTCAACCTCCTATCTGTATTTAGATAGTTACCCTATGTATAGATAGCAAAAGTTAGGAGATTGAAAGTGGGATAGAGAGAATATGAATGAAAAAATAATAACAAGGAAGAAAAGAGAAATAAGAGAAGGAAAAGGAAAGTAAGATAGAAATAAAGAAAAAATAGGGGGAAGGTGGGGTATATGCAATTCCTCTATATTATATTACTTTGGTAATTCGATTGTTCATGCACAGTTCTTGGTTTCACATATGCTGAAGTTGTGGAAGAGAGAGAAGAAAATAGAGAAAGAAAGAGAGAAAAAAAAAGTCTCTCAGAACACTGATTTCCTTGTACGTGGCATTGTCTATTCCTAGCTTGAGCCTCTGTGTTCAGGGTGGTGGGTATAGCCAGTGTGAAAGGCAATGAGCTTCCACCTGTATCTCCCTACTCTAGTCTCTGAGGTGAAAACCAGGTGCCTGTACAGTTGTTGTTTTGCGTTGATAGCTACAACCCCCAAAAGCTTGTGGGCAATATTTTGAGTTATCGCAGCTAAGGGTGGGGGAGTTGGAAACCGGGTACCTGGATCAGCCGCAGAACCGTGCTGGTAGCCACACCCCCTTTGATGGGTTTTAAGGGTTGATGGGCTTCCTCCGGACTAGCACACAGGGCGGGGCCGGGCTTCCTCCTCCGGTCTGTCTTGGCTGTCTGTCTTGGCGTGCGCCGTTTGGCTTCCTCCTCCACGTTGTGAGAGTTTAGACCTCATCAGTGCATTGATTCCCTGATGAGGATTAACTGTAGGCAGGTAGGGTGTGGCTGGAGCAGGTAGATCAGTGGGGGGTGTCTCTGGGGTTTATATTTTGTCTGTGCGGAGAGGAGCTCTCCCTCTCTCACTTTGCATCCTTTCCTCCACCACACTCTACCTTGATGTCCTGCTTCACCTCAGGCCTTGGGAAATGGAGTTGACCATCTGTAGACTGAGACTCTAAAACTGTGAACACCAAATAACCTTTCCTCCTCTAAAATTGTGTTTGTCAGATCTTTTGGTCACTACACTATAGCTCTGTAGTGTAATTTGAGATAGGGTATTGTGTTGCCTCCAATATTGTTCTTTTGTTGTTGTTTTTTGGGTACTGGGGATTGAACTCAGGGGCACTCGACCACTGAGTCACATCCTCAGCCCTGTTTTGTATTTTATTTAGAGACAGGGTCTCATTGAATTGCTTAGTGCCTCCTTTTTGCTGAGGCTGGCTTTGAACTTACCATCCTCCTGCCTCAGCCTCCTGAGCTGCTGGGATTACAGGTGTGTGCCACTGTGCCTGGCTCCAGTATTATTCTTATTAATCAGAATTGCTTTGGCTATTCTCAGTCTTTTTTTCTTCTGTATGAATTATCGAATTGTTTTGTTTAGTTTGGTGAAAAATAGCACTGGTATTTTGATGTGATTGTGTTGAATCTGTAGACTATCTTTGGTAATATGGCCATTTTAACAATATTACTTCTGCCTATCTATGAAGATGGGAGGTCTTTCCATCTTTAATGTCTTTTTATTTCTTTCCTCATTGTTTATAATTTTCATTTTAGAGGTCTTATACCTCCTTTGTTAGATTTATTCCTAGTTTTTTTTTTATCTCTTTGAATGGAATTGTTTTCCTGATTTTTTTCCCAGCAGATTCATTATTGGTGGTATATAGAACAGCTGTTGATTTTTATATATTGATTTTGTGTCCTGATACTTTGCTGACTTTGTTTATCAGCTCTAGAAATGTTCTGATGGAATTGTGTGGATATTCTAAGTATAGGATCATGTCATTGTCAATCAGTAAAAATTTGGCTTCATCTTTTCCCATTTATATTGCTTTTATTCCTTTATCTTGCCTGATTACTCTGGTTAAAATTTCAAGTACTGTGTTGAGTAGAAGTTGTAAGAGAATACCTTCTAGCCTTGTTCCTGATTTTGGAGGAATTTCTTTCCATGTGTTCTCTAACAGGATGATTTTGCCTTTGAGTTTGTAGTAGTAACCTTTATAATGTCAAGTTAAGTTCCTTCTATCCCTAGTTTCTTTAAATTTTTTATTATGATGGGGTGCTAAATTTTGTCAAAGGCTTTTTCTGCATCTATTGAGGTGATCATGTGATTTGCATCCTAATTTTATTTATGCAGTGCATTGCATTGTAGATTGTATATATTGAACTATCCTTGAATCTCTGGAGTGAAATCAACTTGATCATGTGGTAAAATTTTCTTAGTGGTGTTTTTGAATCTGGGTTATTAATATTTTATTCAGAATTTTTGCATCAGCCTTCAGGAGGGATATTACCCTGCAGTTTTCTTTCCTTGACATGTCCTTATCTGGTTTTGTCGGGGTGATTCTGGCTTCATGGAATGTATTTGGGAGTTGTCCTCACCCCTGTCTTTCTTTCATGAAACCCTTTGAGGAGAGTGGCATTGGTTCTTCATTGAAGCTCCGGTAGGATTCAGCTAAGAATCCATTCGGAGGCTGGGGCTGTGGCTCAGTGGTAGAGCACTTGCCTAGCACGTGTGAAGCACTGGGTTCACTCCTCAGCATGATATATAAATAAGTAAATAAAATAAAGTTATTATGTCCATCTACAGCCAAAAAAGAAAAAAGAATCCATTTGATCCTGGACTTTTCTTTGATGGCAGGCTTTTTATTACTGCTCCAATCTCATTACTTGTTACGAATCTGTTTGTATTTTTAATATCCTACTGGTATATTTTTGGTAGGTCATATTTGTCTAGAAATTTGTCCATTTCTTCTAGATTTTTCAGTTTATTGCAACTAAGATTTCCCAGATAATTTACAATAGTATTCTTTCATTAATTTTTGCTCTGATCTTCATTATTCTCTTCCTTCTATTTGGAATTATTTTGTTCTTGTTTTCCTAGAGCATTGAAGTGTATCTTTAGATTGTTTATTTGTGATCTTTCTGACTTTTTTTTTAATGTAGGCACTCAGTGCTATAAAATTTCCTATTAGAACTGCCTTCATGGTGCGTCAGAGATTTCAGTATGTATTATAGTTTCATGTTTGACTAAGAGTTTCCTAATGTCACCAGTCATTTCTTCTGTGAGCCATTTATCATTTGAAAATGTATTGTTCAGTTTCTGTATCTTTACGTATTTTCTGTACTTTTTTGCTGTTGATTTATAATTTATGTCATTATGATTTGATAAGATGACGAGATCAATTTTTAGTATTTGCCAAGACTTGCCTTGTAGCCTAAAATATGGTTTATGAGCAGCTGAAAAAAAGTGAATTGGCTATTGTTGAAAGAAATATTCTATAGATGTCTATTAGGTTCATTTTATTTATAATATTTTTTATTTATAAGATTATTTACTGAACTTATGTTTAGATGACCTATTTATTAGTGAGAGAGAAGTGTTGAAATCACTCAGTGTTGGTATAACGTAGTCAGGCCTTTGTTTTTAAACAAACCTGCCTATTCATGTCTTTTAAATTGGAGAATTGAGACCATTTACACTGAATGCTGTTATAAAGAGATGTTGATTATTTCCTGCTGTTTTGGTGTATTGCTAATGATTAATTCAGTTCTAATCCTTATTTGTTTACCCTTCTAATGAGATTCATTTTTCAGGAGCTCTAGAATTTAAGTTCTTCTGTGTATAGTATTTCTTTTTAAGTATTTTCTGTAATGCTGGCTTAGTGGTCATGAATTATTTTAGTTTATGCTTATCTTGGAATTTTTTTAAATTTTTTCTTTAATTCATAAGAATAGCTGTTCTGGATAAAGCAATCTTGGTTGGCAGTTATTTTCTTTCAAGGTTTAGAATACCTCATTCTAATCCCTTATGGATTTTAGAGTTTGTGGCAAGAAACTAGAGGTTACTCTTAGTGGTTTACCTCTTACTATGATCTGATGTTTTTTCTCTTTAAGCTTTTAAAATTGTATTCTTGTTTTCTGTGTTAGACATTTTATTTATAATGTGTCATGGAGAGGGATCCTTTTCGGATCCCTCTTGTTTATTTGTGGTTCTGTGTCTCCTTTATATAGATGTCAGTCTCATCCCCAAGGTTTGGAGATGTTTCTGTTGTTTCACTGAAAAGCTTATTAGCCTTTATCTTTTCACTTCCAGTGATTCTTAGGTTTGTCTTTTAATGGTGTCCTATTTTGATCATTTTATTTTTCTTTATTGCTGATTGAGTGTTCAAGTTCATGTATTTTGTATTCGAGTCCTGAAATTCTGACTGCTCTGTGGTCTATCTGTTGGTTTGATTTTCCACTGAATTTACTTGATTTGTTGTCTTTCATATCCAGAAATTTTGTTTGGTTCTTTTTCTGAATCTCTCTTTACTGAAAGGCCCTTTCAAATTCTATGTTTTCTCTCTTGATCACTCCTTAGGTCTGCTTCAATTATTTCCACAATGAACTTTTTATATTCATTGTCTGGAGCTTCCTCCAAATCTTCCTCCAAATCAGTATCTGGAGATTCACTAATTGTCAGGGGTTGTAAATTTTGGAAGGGCTCTTGTTAGCCTGCTTCCTTGTGTTTCATGAGTCTTATTTTTGCACATCTGTTGTGATGTGTTTCTCTTTTTTGTGGGAGATTTTTTTTTGCATGTTTTTATTGATAAATCATAGTTGTGCGATGACGAGATTTGTTGTTAAACATTCATACATGCACATAATATAACAATATATTTTCATCAATATCACTCCAAAGCACTTCCCCTCTCTCTCCCCACCTCCCAACCTCTGGTCCCTTTTCTCATCTCCCTTGGTTTTCATGATATCCCTGCCTACCCCCGCCCCATACCCATACCATCCAACTCTTGAACTTTTGGGTTTGGCTTATTTTGCTTAACATGATGCTCTCTGGTTCTATTCATTTTCCTGCAAATGACATAAATAGGGGCCTATTGAGAAAACCATTGCCTGTGCCTATATATTGGAGTGTTGACCCTACATTTATTTTTTAGGAGTTACATAGTGTCTGGTCTGAATCCCAGGTCTTTGATCATTTTGGGTTGACTTTTGTGAGGGTAGGAGAGGATGGTCTACTTTCATCCTTTTACATATGGATAACCAGTTTTCCCAGTGCGATATGTTAAAAAGGCTGTCTTTTCTCCAGTGTGTTCTTGGCACCTTTGTCAGGGACCAGATGGCTGTAGATGTATGGGTTTGTCTCTCTGTCTTTACTGTGTCATTGTTCTATGTGTGTCTCCTTATGCCAGTCCTAGGCAGATTTGTTACCTAGCTTTGTGGTAAAATTTGAAGTCAGGGATTGTGGTGCCTCCAGCATTGCTGTTTTGGCTTAGCATTGCTTTGGCTATTCTGGGTCTTTTAGTCTTCCACATGAATTTTAGGACTATTTTTCCCAGTTCTGTGAAGAATGTCATTGGTATTTTGATGGGAATTACATTGAATTTGTATATTGCTTTTGGTGGTTTGGCCATTTTAATAATATTAATTCTGCATATCCATGAACATGGAAGGTCTTTCCATCTTTTGAGGCTGACTTCAGTTTCTTTCTTCCATATTTTATATATTATTCCTAGAGGGGTTTTTTTAGGCTATTATGAATAGAATTATTTTCCTGATTTCTTTCTCAGCAGACTCATTGATGGTATAGAGGAAAGCTACTGATTTTTGTATGTTGATTTTGTAACCCACTACTTTGCCACATTTGTTCATTAGGTATAGCAGTCTTTTGGTGGGACTTTTGGATCTTCTAATTATAAGATCATGTTGTCTGCACTGATGATTTTACTACTTCTTTTCCATTTTTATCCTTTTTATTTCCCTTTTCTAGCCTAATTACTCTGACTGTATTAAGTAGGAGTGGTGAGAGTAGATATCCTTGTCTTAATTCCAGACTTTAATGGAAATGCTTTCAATTTTTCCCCATTTCTGTGAGATTGATGTTGGGTTTTTCATGTATAACCTTTTTGATGTTGAGATAGGTTCCTTCTTTGTCTAATTTTTTCAGTGTTTTTATAATGGATGGGTGCTGAATTTTGTCAAAGGTCTCCTGTATCTATTGAGATGACTAATTCTATTTGTGTGATAAATTACATTTATTGGTTTGCATGTGTTAAACCATTCTTGCATTTCTGGAATAAAACCAACCTGGTTTTGATGTACAGTCTTCTTACTATGTAGTTGAACATGATTTGCTAATATTTTATTAAGTATTTTGTGTCTAATTTCATCAGGGATATTGGTCTACAGTTTTCTTTCCCTGATGTATCCTTATCTGGTTTTGGTATGATACTGGCTTCACAGAATGAATTTGGAAGTGTTCCTTTATATTTCATGGAATAATTTGAGGAGTATTAGCACTTGTTTTTCTTTAAAGGTCTGGTAGAATCCAGCTGAGAGTGATTAGTTATCTCTTTATAGTAAGTAGTCATTGATGGTTTTAAATAAAATAGTAACATAATCAAATCTTCCCTTAAGGAATGTAATTTTTGCAACTAAAAAAACAATTATATATGCATTACCTTTTTCCCAACCACTGCATCTCTAGGAATACCTACACAAACATAAAGTGTTATATACACAGGGATTTTTAGTGAGCATTGTCTGTCAGAGTGATAGGATACCAACAGTCCAAATATCCATTGACAAGCTGAATAAACATGGAAAATTAAATATATATGACTGTGTGACAGCAAGAACCAGATAGCCTGATTTATTGCTCTTAAATAAAGTGAAAACACTCAGCATGAACACAATTCAGCCAAGTTCTTCCCACTTTATAATAAGATTGGCCTTTTTTCCTATTTCTAATACCTTCAGTTTCATTTCCATCTTAGACCTCATCAGAATTACCTTTATCACCCTTATTTTCCTCAACATACGTGACCACTTAAGTCATCTCTAAGAAGTTTCAGGCTCCTGGGCGTGATCACACACCCTTGGAATTCCAGCAGCTCTGGAGGCTAAGACAGGAGGATCGCAAGTTCCAAACCACCCTCAACAAACTAGTGAGACCCTATGGCTAATAAAAAAAAAATTTTCAAAAAAGGGCTGGGCATGTGGCTCAGTGATTGAGTGTCCCTGGTACCAAAAAAAAAAAAAAGGTTTCAGACTCCTTATAACTCTCTCTTTCTGAGCCCTTGCCAGAATTTCCCTCGTGCTTCATTCACGACTATAAAGGCTTTTCCCAGCATGTACTTCAAAACGGTTCCAGCCTCTACCCATCACCTATTCCAAAGCCACTTGCACATTTTCACGTATTTGTTACAGAAGCACCTCTTTCCTCCGGCACCAGTTTTGCTCTTACGTTTTCTGTTTTGTTCTGCTTTAATAGAATACCACAGAGTGGGTAATTCAGAACAAACAGAACCTGCTCAGAGTTCTGTACTCCTGGATCCAGCATCATGGTGCCAGCCTCTGGCAAGGGTTTCCTAACTGTGTCATCACATGGCATAGGGTGGAAGCTCAAAGAGGGCAAGAGGGAGAAAGGAGCTGAACTCACTCTTGTATCATGGTGTTAGTCCCACTCAGGGTCTGACCCTTCTTACAGGTCTCAGGATTAAATTTATCACAGTGGAATTAAATTTCAACATGAATTTTGGAGGGGACCGTAGCACTCTCACATGTCAGTAAAGACCAGATGGAGAACCTGGACTCCAGACCTCACCCTGAAATAAGAAGTAGTATCTGCCTCTCCAGCTGCCATGGTACCAGAAATGATCCAGACACTTCCTAAAGCAGAAGATAAACAAAACCCAGAGCCTCCTGGCATAATGCCTAGAGCACCCAGGATACAAAGGAAAATACGAACAGCCGTTACAGTGGTTGGGTGATCAGCGTATACAGATAACTGAAGTGGATCACAGCAGTTCCATGGGATAGGATGGGCTACAGGGAGCACAGTTATAAAGATGCTTACACCATATGTGAAGCAATATAGTTATATTGTTATTACAAGGGGAGTCATAGATTAAAGCATCTATTGCAAAAACCAAATTTTCAAGACATTTAAATGATGCAGCATGAGACAAGCAAGATCAGATGGATTTGTATAAATGCCAGTTCTGCTTCCTGGTTGCCATGAGGTGAGATGCTCTGCTGCACCTGCCTTCTCCACCATGGTGCTGAGCCTCGCCACAGGTCCATGGTCTGAAGCCAGGTGACCATGTGCTGAAACATGAGCCAAAAAGCCTTAACTAATTTTTTTTAGAGGGGCAAGTACTGGTGATTGAACTCGGGGGTACTAAACCACTGAGTCACACCCCCAGCCCTATTTTGTATTTTATTTAGAGACAGGGTCTCACTGAGTTGCTTAGTGCCTCCCTTTTGCTGAGGCTGGCTCTGAACTCATGATCCTTCTACCGCAGCCTTCTGAGCCGCTGAGATCACAGGCATGTGCCACCGTATCTGGCTAATTTTTATAAAGTTCTGTTTGTTTGTACAACATAGTTAATTTAAACATTTTCATTGTGGGTGCACATAAAATAAGCGGCAGTAGAAAATAGTTGTTGAGAGTTTTTAAATAGCAAAGTAGGCAGTTTTTCCTTTCAGGAAAAGCAATATTAAATATTAGTTTTCAAAAAAATCCATACTTAAAACTATTTAGTTCAAGTCACAGAATTTTGCTCAGAGACCCCAATGCAATGCACAGTTAGCTGCCTAGGATGACCTGTTTGAAAGGACAATATCCCTTCAGAGTATAACTTTACCAATTTGGGCACAGAAAAGAAGTTCTTGAGAACAAGAACATGATTTAAAAAGAGGAAGGAAAAACCTAGGAAAAAAAATATCATAAACCAAAACTTTGATGGTGCAGTGAAAGTAATTCTAAGATCAGAATTGATGGCCCTAAATGCATGCATTAAAAAAGGTCAATCTTGCCAGGCTTGGTGACGCACACCTATAATCCCAGCGGCTCAGGATGCTGAAACAGGAGGATTGTGAGTTCAGAGTCAGCCTCAGCAAAAGCAAGGTGCTAATCAACTCAGTGAGACCCTGTCTCTAAATAAAATACAAAATAGGGCTGGGGATGTGGCTCAGTGGTTGAGTGCTCCTGAGTTCAATCCCTGATACCCGCCCTCCCCCTCAAAAAAAGGACAATCTTGAATCAGTGCCCTACCTTTTATATCTGAAAATACTAGAAAAAGAAGATCCAATTAAATCTAAATTAGTAGAAGGAAGGAAATAATAGTGATTAGAAAAGAAATAAAGGCAAGGAAAACTATAGAGAAAATTAATAAACCAGTAGTTTTTTTAACTTAAGAAGATACGAAAATTTGACAGACTAGATTGAGAAAGAACACTCAAATTACTGATATCACAAGTGAAAGTGAGATGTATTACCAACTGTACAGAAATAAAGTGACCATAAGAGAATACTGTGAACAGCTGTATCCCAACAGATTGTATCAGCTGGGTGAGAGGAACACATTCCTAGAAACACAGCATGCGCCAAAACTGAATATTGAAAACAAAAAATCTGTTTCCTAGACCACAAGTAGTTTCTAGTACCAATCGCCAGTAAAAGGAGCCAGGATTCCTGGGGAAGTGGCTGATTCTAGGATCCAGACAAGGAGTGTGAGATGAGCATGGAGTATCTTGTAGATCCAGAAAGTGAGGAAACGCTCAAGAACCAAGATATGTGCATAGGACAGAGAACAGAGGAGGAATTCAGTTTGGGGTACTAAATTCTCAGTAGCCCAGACTTCAGCAATTTGAGCAACAATAAATTATTGATTTATAACCCAAAGTATAAAATACCCGTACTTGAATACTAAGTTAAGTCATTGAATATAAATAAATAATTGGGGAAAGTTGAAAAATCTCCTAAACAGAGTTATCCTACTAATTGATGTAGTTACTGCCCCTTCAGGGAGATAGAGCATAACTGTGCTCTACTTTAGTGGGCTGTGCCCAGTGACTTCCTTCTGGAGAGTACAGCATGCACAGGGGAGAAGGAGCAAATTTCCAGTGGAGACCTGGCATACGGTTCCTCAGCCAGATGAACAAGGATAACCTCACCAGCCATTAGTGTTGGTAGCATGTACCGTTAATGAAATGTGATAAAAATGGCAGACATTTAATCTGTGGCTTTCTTCCCATATATACACAACAACAGTTTAGTTACGAGAAAAACATCAGACAATCTCAAATTGAAGGACTTTTTACAGTGTCCTTGAAACAGTGTTATGAAAATCAAGGCAAGTCTCTTAAAGGCTAGGAAATATGAGATAATTCTACTGCCAAATATGAGATAATAATCTGTTATTCTTATAGGGCTCACCTTATTTGTTACTCTGTTCTCCTGCCTTTTGTCTTAAGCCTGTATATGGAATATACATTTATTTTTAGATGTTTGATATGGAGAGATAAATGAATTTATTTTACTATAGTTAGAAATGGAAGTCCTCATGAAATCTCCTGTTTAAATCCAAGACATTGACCATTTTAGTATATAATGTTATTTAGGATTGCAGTTCAGAGATTTAAGGAAATTATTTGAGTGTAAGAAAAAAAATGTTTATTGTCACTTTCCCTCCAAAAGGTACAGCAAATTTTTTTAAGAATGTGCCATTTTTTTAAGAGAGAGTGAGAGTGAGAGAGAGAGAGAGAGAATTTTTTAATATTTATTTTTTAGTTATCGGCGGACACAACATCTTTGTTTGTATGTGGTGCTGAGGACCCGGGCCGCACGCATGCCAGGCGAGCGCGCTACTACTTGAGCCATATCCCCAGCCCAAAATGTGCCATTTTTTAAGCTGTGCTTTACTGCCAGCACCCTGGGCAGCGGTGGAAATGGAGTCCCCTCCACTGGAATGGGCTGGCTGAGACATAAAAGCTAAGAAAGACAGGATGGTGAAATCACCACAGAACACAGAAAGTAGTTTCAAAGGCAAGGACAGGATGGGCCAGCTGACCAGACAGGTCCAGCTTCTAACAAAGGGGCCTGTGCCTGCTCTGTTTATATCGGGAGACTTCACAGGCTTTGCAGGAAAGATTTCCACCAAAATAGGATACAGGTGGGGCAGGTGGGCTGCTCAGCTCCTGATGACGGGTCAGTCCCTTCTCTAGTGTGCTGCCTGGGAGCTTTCTAGCAGAACGGAGAGAAGGTCACGTGTACTGGGCGATCCGTCTCCGTGGGAGAGCCACGGGAGGTTCCCAGTGCCAGACCTGTCCCTCCCCTGGCTGTGATGCCCAGGAAAGGCCCTAACGCGTTACACGGACGGCTTCCCCCAGTGCTTCTCTTCACATCCAGGAGCAGCGGAAGCTACGCAGCCTACTCAAGTTCTAAATCATTTCCTACTTACAGGGTTCTGCTTTCCCAAACCAGAACTGATCTTCACATTGGAACAAGGAGAAGATCCGTGGTCACTAGAGAAAGAGAAAGGATTCCTAAACTGGAGTTCCCCTGGTGAGTAATCAAATACTGGCAGAAAGCTCACTGAGTAGCTAGGAGGACGCTTACCACTCAGCATCTAGCCATACTTGTGGCTAAAAATCAACAGAAAGGATACAGAGCAGAATCAGTTTAAAAAGGGCAGGAGGCAGAGTACCAGGAAAAGAGGCACAATCACAGAAACAGGACACACTGCGTTCCCCTGGCTATGAATTGTAGCATGTTGTCTACTCAGAATCCTGATGATTAGGACTACGAGCCCAGGATTTCCATCACATAGGTACCCTCTATAGTATGTGAAAAGTCTGGGTGTTCAGATGGAAAGCACAGGTTCAGGATCAGTCGGAGATGATTTACAAGTTGTGTGGATGTTCAGACGATCTGTATGTCAGGTAGATAGTTTATGGCATCTTTATCTATCATGAGTCAAAGTGTAGATGTGTCTGGGTAAGACGGCCCCTCTGAGCAGTGCTGGGACCTGTATAGATGTGGAGGGAGAGCAGGTGCTCAGCATAGGCACAGGGAGTCTGGGTTAGATGGCCCCTCTGAGCAGTGCTGGGACCTGTGTAGATGTGGAGGGAGAGCAGGTGCTCAGCATAGGCACAGGCAGTCTGGGTAAGACATCCCCTCTGAGCAGTGCTGGGAGCCTGTGTAGATGTGGAAGGAGAGCAGGTGCTCAGCATAGGCACAGGCAGTCTGGGTAAGATGGCCCCTCTGAGCAGTGCTGGGACCTGTGTAGATGTGGAGGGACAGCAGGTGCTCAGCATAGGCACAGGCAGTCTGGGTAAGATGGCCCCTCTGAGCAGTGCTGGGACCTGTGTAGATGTGGAGGGAGAGCAGGTGCTCAGCATAGGCACAGGCAGTCTAGGTAAGATGGCCCCTCTGAGCAGTGCTGGGACCTGTGTAGATGTGGAGGGAGAGCAGGTGCTCAGCATAGGCACAGGCAGTCTGGGTAAGATGGCCCCTCTGAGCAGTGCTGGGACCCTGTGTAGATGTGGAGGGACAGCAGGTGCTCAGCATAGGCACAGGCAGTCTGGGTAAGATGGCCCCTCTGAGCAGTGCTGGGACCCTGTGTAGATGTGGAGGGAGAGCAGGTGCTCAGCATAGGCACAGGCAGTCTAGGTAAGATGGCCCCTCTGAGCAGTGCTGGGACCTGTGTAGATGTGGAGGGAGACAGGTGCTCAGCATAGGCACAGGCAGTCTGGGTAAGATGGCCCCTCTGAGCAGAGCTGGGACCCTGTGTAGATGTGGAGGGAGAGCAGGTGCTCAGCATAGGCACAGGCAGTCTGGGTAAGATGGCCCCTCTGAGCAGTGCTGGGACCCTGTGTAGATGTGGAGGGAGAGCAGGTGCTCAGCATAGGCACAGGCAGTCTAGGTAAGATGGCCCCTCTGAGCAGTGCTGGGACCTGTGTAGATGTGGAGGGACAGCAGGTGCTCAGCATAGGCACAGGCAGTCTGGGTAAGACATCCCCTCTGAGCAGTGCTGGGACCCTGTGTAGATGTGGAGGGAGAGCAGGTGCTCAGCATAGGCACAGGCAGTCTGGGTAAGACGGCCCCTCTGAGCAGAGCTGGGACCCTGTGTAGATGTGGAGGGACAGCAGGTGCTCAGCATAGGCACAGGCAGTCTGGGTAAGATGGCCCCTCTGAGCAGTGCTGGGACCCTGTGTAGATGTGGAGGGAGAGCAGGTGCTCAGCATAGGCACAGGCAGTCTGGGTAAGATGGCCCCTCTGAGCAGAGCTGGGACCTGTGTAGATGTGGAGGGAGAGCAGGTGCTCAGCATAGGCACAGGCAGTCTGGGTAAGATGGCCCCTCTGAGCAGTGCTGGGAGCCTGTGTAGATGTGGAGGGACAGCAGGTGCTCAGCATAGGCACAGGCAGTCTAGGTAAGATGGCCCCTCTGAGCAGTGCTGGGACCCTGTGTAGATGTGGAGGGACAGCAGGTGCTCAGCATAGGCACAGGCAGTCTGGGTAAGATGGCCCCTCTGAGCAGTGCTGGGACCTGTGTAGATGTGGAGGGAGAGTAGGTGCTCAGCATAGGCACAGGCAGTCTGGGTAAGATGGCCCCTCTGAGCAGTGCTGGGACCCTGTGTAGATGTGGAGGGAGAGCAGGTGCTCAGCATAGGCACAGGCAGTCTGGGTAAGATGGCCCCTCTGAGCAGTGCTGGGACCCTGTGTAGATGTGGAGGGAGAGTAGGTGCTCAGCATAGGCCCAGGCAGTCTGGGTAAGATGGCCCCTCTGAGCAGTGCTGGGACCCTGTGTAGATGTGGAAGGAGAGCAGGTGCTCAGCATAGGCACAGGCAGTCTGGGTAAGATGGCCCCTCTGAGCAGTGCTGGGACCCTGTGTAGATGTGGAGGGAGAGCAGGTGCTCAGCATAGGCACAGGCAGTCTGGGTAAGATGGCCCCTCTGAGCAGTGCTGGGAACCTTGGGAATATCTTTTTTGTGTGTGTGTGTGTGTCCATCTTATTTTTTTAAAATTTATTTATTTTTTATTTTTCAGCTGACACAACATCTTTGTTGGTGTGTGGTGCTGAGGATCGAACCCAGGCCGCATGCATGCCAGGCAAGCGTGCTTCCACTTGAGCTACATCCCCAGCCCCCTTGGGAATACTCTTGAAGTCTCAGTTCCCAGACACCAGCCCAGGGCTGACCTTGAAGCAGTCCTGTCTCAGGCCTGCTGTATAATCTTTTGTTTGCACAAAGGCTACTCAGAACCACAGCATAATACAGAGTAAGACAGATGCCTGTGCTACATCAACTAATATAAATGGGTTACATTCTCATTTTAAAAGGAAATGATGTCCTGTTGGCTTAAAGAGATAGTTCAGACTACAATTATGAGTTGTTAAACCAATAAGCCTAACCATGTTTATCTCACTCATACTAACTGTTCAGATCAAAGAACAGATGAGGAAAGGGACATTTTAATAATGCTAGAGACAATTTTAAAAGAATATATGAGTTTTGAATATTTATCCACCAAATAAATTGATCTCAAGTTTTATTTTTTAAAAAAACTGCAAGAATTGTAAGAAGAAACATGACCATATTAAATACAGTAGATCTTTTTTTTTTTTTTTGAGCACAACTTTTCATTTCTCAGTTGTACGATACAGTAGATCTTAATATTCCTCTCTGATTTCAGTAGCACAGCCAGTGATACCAGTTGACTCTCTAGAATACTGCTCAGCACACTGCACCCCTCAGGACAAACCCTGCCTGCTGCCTGTTTTGGTGAAGAAAGAAAGATTAGAACACAGCCATGTCTGTTCATAGCTTCATGCTACAAGGCAGAGCAGAGTCATTGCAACAGAGGCCACGTGACAAGCACAGCCAGATCATTTGCTCTCCTCCCTCTCACTGAAAAAGTTCACTGATCCCTTGCTCCAGAATTTATAAGTCAGCATGTTTCATTAAGATTAAATTGACATGTTTTTCAAATCTCTACTCTGAAAACAAAGAATAAACCTCTTAAAACCACCTCGGAACACTGACAAAATGTAAAAGTGTTTTAGGGAAATGTCAGTAAGTGCCAAAAAGTAGAGATATTATTGTTCCATGAAACTAAAATTTGAATACAATATAATTTTTTTTAAAAGTCTGTCTTGAAATTTAAAAAATGAGCATGTATCTTTAAAAGCATATTTAATTAGATTAAATCAAAATTTTTCAATATCCAGAAGATTTTTAAAAATGAAAAACATGCATCTTGGACAACAGGCAAAATACTGCTTAAAAGAAAAATTTTTGTTTATGTACTTATGTTAAAAAGCAAGAATGTTTTCAAAGAAAAGTCATTATACTTTTTAAAGATAAAAGTATAATGAGGGGCGGTGTTGTGGCTCAATGGTAGAGCTCTTGCCTAGAATGCATGAGACACTGGGTTCAATCCTCAGCACACATAAATATAAAATAAAGATATTGTGTCCACCTATAACTAAAAGATAAATATTTGAAAAGATAGTAAAACTAAATAAACTACAAACTATAATGATACAAATAGTAAAGCCAAAAAGTGGTTCTCATAATAAAAATAATAAAAATTACTATACATGAAAAGGAGAATGAAGCATTACTACTCATGTTAAACTTTGGCTCAGATTTCTACTCTAATCTTGAAATGCTGTTATCTCTCTGTAAACCCTTACCTCACTTCGTGGATGTGCGAAAACAAAAATGAAACTCTGTTCCAGAGAACACAGTTATTAAGTGAGTTCTTTTACCACCTAGATTATCTAGGGGAGTAAAGCAGGATGTTTCACTCTCCCATACTCCAGCATGTACCATATAATTAACATTGTAGACTAACTCCAGAGCCTATTGAAAGAGAAATTTCATATTGCTTCAGTTAGACAATACTATGTCTTTCTAAATGAAATTACATGTGTGTAAGGCAGGAATTTGGGTTGATTTGGAGAAAGAATGTGAGTAAAAGGGAAATTGATAGAAATGAACCATGTGTCATTTAAACACTGATGTCTTGTGGTTGGGGTGGTGACTCTGTGGTACAGTGCTTATGTAGAATATGCAAGGCACTGGGTTTGGTTCTCAGCACCGCATATAAATAAATAAAGTAAAGGTTTATTGACAATTTAAAAATACGTAAAAAAAAGACTGCTGTCTTGTCAAAAATGAGAGCAAAGTACCATGGACTAGTGGAGTGGTAGCTCGAATACATAATGGGCATGCAGCTAGTGTAAAGCTTTCTTTGCCTGAATCACATCCCTCTTAGATCTTTTACCTATTGGTACCTAGGAAAATAAATTCAATGCTTTGAACATTTTTAGCACAGGCTGACATTTTTGGATAGCATATGTGTAGCAACAGGGCAATTGTATCAAATATATTGCAAGAAATACATGATAAGGAAATGTAAAGTTTCTAGGGCCAGGTTAAAAAACAATCCCTTAAGATTCTGAGTCAATACAAAATAAGTATGTTTTAAAAGTAGATAGCAGAATTAAGGATTGGAGAGGGACAAGACTGGTTTGGGGGAAATGAGTAAGCGAGTAAGTGAAAGAAAATTAACACTTGATGACTAGAAAGGGTAACTGTTAAACGTCTCTGATGTAATGATACAGTCTAGTCAGGAAATGACTGACTCCTGTGAGTTCCACACTCCAGTTTCCCATTTGTGTTCCCATGACGCTGCTGTGGAGGGAATTAAAGCTTGGCCTGTGGGACGACTTCTTCCCACATGAGAAAATTGATGCCATTATAAATTATGTTGGTGTTGAGACACAGAATGGAAAAAACAGCGATAGCCAGAATAGGCTAATGTAATCTGTATTTGACTGAGTGAGAACCTAGATCTGGTGTTCCTCCCCGATGTAAACCCTGCTGTGCACTGACTTTCTTCTTGTTACTCTTGTCATCTACTTAGTGCTGATACTCTTTGTCAGATTCTTCACATTTCCTCATTTTTCTCTCCCAGGATCTCAGCTGTCTTAAATAAACTACATTCTCAGCTGTTCCTTTCTTTTATATCCTTTTCTCTACTCACTTTTGAAAATTATATTTTAAGATGCCAAGTGCATGTGTGTGTTCATTTTTGTTTTCCTCCCTTTTACTACAAAAAAAAAGCTTTTTTGAAGGGGAAAAAAAGGTACATAAATAGTAAATATCTCAAATTGTTGGGAAGCTAAGCCAGAAACCACAGAATCAGATGCGTAATAGAGCTTATGTATATGTGTCCCATTCGTAACAGCTGTGGTAAGTACAAAAATACTTTAACTATTTAAAAAGTATTTTTATTTTTCTCATTTTTAGAAGACTCACAACCTGATAAAGTCTCAGAAAAGAGCCCAGAAAATCAAGGCAAACGTTTGTGGCAAGTTTTGTTCACCAACAGATCATTGACTACAGAGCAAGAGATTCCAGAGAAACCATGTAACCTGGAAATAAATATTTTCCCTGCAAGAATGATGCCTTATCAGTGTATTGCTTCTGGGCCTACTTACCCGAGCCTCAGCCTTTTGGCCTCTTGCCGTCAGTATTCAGGAGGAAAGACTTGTGAGCTTAACTTGTGTGAGGGGCGGCTCCTCAGTATTAAGGGTCACACAACTATACTTGGAGAGGAGTCTTTTGTCTGCAGTAAGAATGTGAGAGCTCTTCATTGTAAGGAGGAAGTTATTCAGCCTCAGACAATTCAGAATTTCGGGCAGGATTTTCAATATAAAGAACGAGGTAAAACTTTACTTGAAAAGGCTGCCCTCATTACTTCTCCTGTGGTCCACCAAAAGGTGAAATCGTATAAATTCAATACGTTTGGAGAAAACCAAGGTGACAGATCCACCTTTTTCATCTCCCAGAGCATTCATCCAAAGGACAAGAGTCACAGTGAGCTTAATGAAAGCAGGAATAGTTTCAGTAGGACCACCCAAAGAACTGACACAGGAGGAAAACCCTTTGGCCACAAATCCCACATTAGAGGAGAGCAGAGAATTAACTTTGAGGTGAAGCACTTTGAATCTAAAAAAAATTTCAGCCATAATTTACCCCCGCAAGTGCATCAGAGAACTCACACAACAGATAAACCCGCTGACCTTAACACGTGTGCAGAAACATTAAGCTGCCAATCAATTTTTAATGAGCATCCAAGAACCCACATAAGGGTGAAACCCTGTGAGTGTGATGCATGTGGGAAATCCTGCTCTATGGATTTATGCCTGATGCGGCCTCAGAAAAGTCAGAGTGGGGAGAAACCTTATGAATGTCCTGACTGTGGGAAAGCTTTCAGTGAGAAGGCACGCCTAAGGAAACATCAGAGAACTCACACAGGAGAGAAGCCATACAGATGTGACGGATGTGAGAAGTCTTTCAGTGCAAAGTCAGGCCTCAGAATCCATCAAAGAACCCACACGGGGGAGAAACCCTTCGAATGTCATGAATGTGGGAAGTCTTTCAACTATAAGTCAATCCTCATAGTCCACCAGAGAACGCACACGGGAGAGAAACCCTTTGAATGCAGTGAATGTGGCAAGTCTTTCAGCCACATGTCAGGCCTTAGGAATCACCGGAGAACTCATACAGGGGAGAGACCCTATCAATGTGATGAGTGTGGGAAAGCTTTCAAACTGAAGTCAGGCCTAAGAAAGCACCACCGAACACACACAGGGGAGAAGCCCTACAAATGTAATCAGTGCGGAAAAGCTTTTGGACAGAAATCACAGCTTAGAGGGCACAACAGAATTCACACAGGGGAGAAACCCTACACCTGCAGTCACTGCGGGGAAGCGTTCAGTCAGAAGTCAAACCTCAGAGTACATCACAGAACTCACACTGGGGAGAAACCCTATAAATGTGATGAGTGTGGGAAAACCTTCAGGCAGAAATCAAATCTCCGAGGACACCAGAGAACTCACACCGGGGAGAAGCCCTATGACTGTAATGAATGTGGAAAAGCTTTTAGTGAGAAGTCAGTGCTGAGAAAGCACCAGCGGACTCACACGGGGGAGAAACCCTACACCTGTACTCAGTGTGGGGAAGCTTTCAGTCAGAAATCAAACCTCAGAGTACACCAGAGAACTCACACAGGAGAGAAACCTTACAAATGTGATAAATGTGGGAAAACTTTCAGCCAGAAATCAAGCCTTAGAGAACATCAAAAAGCCCATGCAGGATTGAATGTATGAATGTAAAGAATACGGGAAACATGGGCAGTCTCTCACCCAGAGTGCTGATCTCATTGATATCACAGAACCTACCCAGCAGAGAAACGCTAGAAAGATGATGACTATAGGAAATATTCTGTGAATTCAATCCTCAAAAAACGCATGTTGTACAAGAAGCTTCAAGAAACTAATAAAAACATGAAATTTTTATGTAGGCAATCAAAACTAATTCATCATCAGAGAAATCACAGAAAGAAAACCTAGAAAGTAATAAATTTGTGATTGTCTTTAGCCAAAGGTTATCTTTCTCAGTTTAGCCCAGAATATTTAAAAGATAGAGACCTAACCACAAATCAAGACAGACAAGGAATGCAGGTCACGGGTATGGGCAATCCTGCCATAGTCAACCCCCAGTTTGACTTATACAAAGGTAGTCTCCCTCATCTAATTACTAAATACGTTGACCAGTAGCCATGTCCTCTTCTGTCCCGTCCTCCATCCAGACATAATTTCTCAACCACTCTCACCAAAGGAAGTCATATTGTTAACTTCTAGCTAATAGAATGTAGGGTTCAGGGACAGACGAGTCCCATTAAATACATCTCTCAGATTTTCTATCATTCCTCTGGTTTCTCACCAGAGTGGGGTAGATATTACTTCTAGGGAAAAGTTGGAGTTCACACACTAAGATGAAGGCAGAAACCAGGATCAAGGAAGGACCGTGTGAATGGGGTTCCTCCTCCACATACTCAGTTGGGTGTTTCATATCAAGAAAATAAACTTGTTCTCTGCTGAAGTTCTGCAAGGTTTGGTATACTTGGCAATGACCTAAACTCACCCACCCTTACTTAATAAAACGTAAGCTTGTGATTTCTGTGGACATAAGAACAACTTATGTTTTCTGTGTATCAGAAAAGTCCCTTAGGAAACCTGACAGTATCCTGAATGGCCATAGCTTCTGTCCAAAACTCTTCTTTATCAAACAGGAAAATATTGGAAGTAGAAATAATAGTATTTTAACACACACAGGAAATCTACAAAGAAAGTGGTATAAAAAATTTGTGATAATTGAGTTTTGAATATATGAACATTTCAATAAGACATTAAACTTTATTATCTCTCAGAGATACAAGGGGAATCAAATTTTGAGAAAGGTAGGTAATAGCCTTTATTTAGAAATTTTATATCAAAACTTGTTCATATGAAATATGAAAACATCTAGTAAAATATACAATATTGATTCATTCACATTCACTAGTACAAAAAAAGCTTAAGAAGAACAAAAAAAAGGGCTGGGGTTGTAGCTCACTGGTAGAGCATCTGCCTAATGTGTGAGGCAGTGGGTTTAGTTCTCAGCACTGCATACAAATGAATTAAATTTTTAATTAAATAAATTGCATAAACTAAACAAAAGCATTGCATGTACATGAGTGTTTTCTGAGGTGTTATTTATATATGGAGATATGCATGCCACTTGCCAGGCATTTGTGAATTTAAATCCAACATAATTGGAATGGAATCATGTACTCCCTGCTTAATAACTATTCTGACATCAGCTTCAATTTGCCATATGTATATTAATAATAAATCTTGTTCAGAAAATATCTGAAAATTGAGAGTGCCAGACCACATTCCCTGCTGCCTTCTGATGTGCATATAGGAAGAGCCATTGTTCCTAAATGTTTTCAGTACCTTATTATAGAGTCATGATACACGTAAAACACGGACACACATACATGTGCTTTCAGCATCACTGATGGCTTCCTTGGCCATGTTGAGTATATCAGTGGGCCCTTTTATTGCACTTTTTTATTTCTAGGATTTTAATTTTATTTCCAGGATTTTAATTGTATTTCTAGGATTTTAATTTTATTATCATTTCCATCTCTCTGCTGGAATTACCTGTCTGATCCTGCATGGTGTCCATCTTTTCCATTATAGTCATTTTATGTGGTGGTTGGCATCCTCCGAGGTAAGCAACAGTTTGGGTCCTTGTTTTTCTCTGAAGCCAAAGAGCTCTCCAGAATTGGGGTTAGTTTCTTTTTTGCCATGTGACCTCACACCGTATCTGTACGTTCAAGAAAAGTTGTAATCTTTCCAGCTGTTTTCTTTCTGTACAGATAGAAATAATACTCTGTCCTGCTCCCTACTTCCCTGAGGTATAATGGAAAATCATTAGTTAATCTTTAAGAAATGTTTCAGGGTAGTTTGATGAAGAAAGATGATTTTTTTCCCCAAAACTGGTGCTAAAATAACTGTATATTCATTTATATCTCTTACACTGTAATTTGAAATGTACTTAAAATCATATATGCAAACATTATAGCTAAAGTACAACATTTTTGTAGAAAACTGAAGAAATTGCATTTGAGGTGTGCAGAAATTTTAAGGTAGAATTTTAAAAAGCTTGAAACATAAAGAGTAAAAAAATTGGGGATGAATTAAAATTTTAAACTTTAGCTTTTTAAATTTTAACACGAAAATGAATAAGGGAACCACAGACTGAGAGACACTCTAGTAGGTGTATCTGACGAAGTTCTCACATCTGTGTTAAAGAATGTTCACAATATGGACTGTGATGTGTGCTCTTAATTCAGCTCCTCACCCTGTCTTCTCACAAGACTTTTGAATCAAGGGGTTCCTAGCCAAGAGACACAGCAGAATCTTTGCATTCCCCAGTGAGTTCCAATGAATACTGACAATAAAATCAGGTGCAATTCCAAGAGGAGACGTTGGAGGAGAACCAAGCTGAGTGGAAGGAATTACACTTGAAATGATACATGTACTTATGCCGTGTCAAGGTTATGATCTCCTTGTCACATCAAGGTGAAAAGGTCCCCTTATTGGGACAGTTGAGAATATATAACTGGGAATGTGATCTTTTGGTTAGTCATGAAGGTGCTGTAGTCATGAAGTCATGTAATCATATAGTCATGAAGGTGGTTTTGATTGGTTTGGTAATAAATATGTGAAATTTTGGAAAAAAGGTTTGATGTAATAACAAAAAGTCAGATAGAACTAGCAATTAAAGGAAAAGGTCAAAATAAGCATTTCCTGAAAGTTACGTAGGAGGCCCACAAGTACAAGGAAAAAATAAAATTATAATGTGATACTATGATCCATTTGTTAGCTCTTCAAGAAGGTAATGACACCTACAACCAGCAGTTTCTATTCAAAAAGCAGAGAATTGTTCAAAAATGTCCATGTAGTCTGTACTCACAGTAACCCCAAATTGGAAAGAAATGCAGGGTCTGTCAACAGAAAAATACACACACACAGCAATATTACCTTATAATGGAATTCCACTCACCAACAAAAGAAGGATCTACTGATGCAGATAACAACATGGATACATCTCAATAAGATAATGCTGAGCCAGGCACAAGTGGGTAGAACCATATGTCATTCTTTTTATGTGAAATCTAGGAAAGACATAACTAATTTAGAGCAAGGTTTGCCTTGGTGAGAATTTACTGAGTCCAGTTAAAAAAATGTTTTTGTCTAATGAGATGGTATATATCTAGATTGTGATAGTGTTTACAAAGCTGTATGAGTTTTCATAGCTCCTCAAAATGTACTGAAAATGTGTACATTTTACATTCTATAAATCATGCCCCAGTACAGTTGATTTTAAAAATCACAGAAGTGCCCCATAATGTCTTTTTTTAAAAAAAATTTTATTTATTTGAATACTTATTTTTAGGTGTAGATGGACCCAACACAATGCCTTTATTTTTATGTGGTGCTGAGGATGGAACCCGGGCCCCGCCCGTGCTAGGCGAGCGCTCCACCACTGAGCAACGATCCCAGCCCCCCATAATGTCTTTTAACACAGAAACTGCATCCTGACTTCTTTGTGGCAGTAGAATCACATCAGAAGTGGCCCCCAAGAGAAACGAGGACTCAGATCAACAGTTATTTTGGCTCTTACTGTGTCCAAAGGATGAGGTCTCACTTTCTTTGCCATGGGTATGTCATGACCTGAGAAAAATGCCATCATTTCAAATAGTAAAGGGTCCCTGCCAAGTGTAAAGTGGTCATGAGGTGGTGACACAGGTCATAGTTTGAAAACTCATCCTGTAGGTCAGTGGGGAATTTTCATAAGGACTTGGAAAAATGACTGAACTCAGTGCTGAGAGGTCTTCCGTATCTTGAGGAGCTCACTAGGAGGATGGGCATGACTGTACTTATAGATGCTTCAGCAGGAGGTTGGGTGAAATTGAACCATGTGGTGAGGGAAAGTCATCTTTTATTTGATAGTGTAATTTATTTTCATGTTGAAATTGCCAGAACAGGACAGAAGCCAGTAGTCACAACATAGGAAAACAAGTATTGAAGACTATGGAAGGAGTCTGTTGTGTAGAAGTATGCAGTAGTCACCACTAAGTTGCCATCAGTTTACATTGCTGTGCTAGGATATAACAATTTCTAAAGCATAAAAAATAATATATGGTAAAATAGCAAATAAATAAATTGCTTGTTGGGGGTGTAATTCAGTGGTAGAGTGGTTGCCTGACTTGTTAGCGCCTCTGGGTTGTATGCCCAGCACCAAAAAAAAAAAAAAATAATAAATTACAAACCCTTAATTCTTCGTTAATGCTTTAATACCAACTTACATTTAAAATGGTGGAGATGAAGGTTTCATTCCTACCTTCCCACTTGCATTAGATGAGTAGGTAACATCTTTGGAAAAAACTCAATCCAAAGATGAAATTCCTACCCTGGGTCAACAGGCCAAGTGCTTGTCTCCCAAAAGAGCCATATCACCTGCATGTCCTGGGAAGAAGGGCCACCTGGCATGGATGACAGGTTGGTCAGGCAGGATGTGCAGGCCTCCTGCAGAACCTGGTGGCCAGGCTCTGAAAACACAGGGTTTGAGCAACTTCTGGGACCAGGGCCCAATAAGGGCTGTCAATCAAAAGCTCCTGGGATTTCCGGTATCTATTAATTTCATGGAGAGGAATTATGAGTCAGGGAAACCACCATCTAGGTGCCTCCCAGCAGGTGACCTTGATAAGTGGGCATTCTGTGGCCTGCAATCACAGAGATGCTTTTGCCTCTGAGCAGTGCTTCCCATGCACCTGCCTTCTCTGAGGTCAGGAGTGGTCTCTGAGGTCAGGAGTGGCCTCAGCCACTGGATGAGGACAAAAGTAAAATTTGCTTAGCCTGACTCCTTGGCATATTTTCCCAAACTTATTATATTATTTAGCTATAAGGTTGCCACTTAGTGCTGCTCTGGCCATTGTCCCATGTGCCTTGGTATTTTATGTTTTCCTTTGCATTTGTCTCTAAGTACTTTGTAATTTTCCTTGTGATTTCATCTTTCATTCTTTGATTCAGAGCATAATGTCCAGAAATTTATTAATATTCCAGATTTCTAACTTCATCCCACCAGGATTGTAGAAGACACTGTGTAATATCTATCTTTGAAACTACTCAAGACTTACTTTCTGGACTGACATAGTCTCTCCTGCAGAATGCCCCATGCACTTGAAAGGAATGTGTATTCTGTTGTTGGGTAGCTAATACATGTCAGTTAGAGCAACTGGTTTACTGTGTTCAAGTTTTGCTTGTCTTCTGTCTGGCTGTACAATCCAACAATTAGAACTGAAGTTTCCAACTGTGATCATGGACTGTATTTCTCCCATGTTTGGTTCTTGTATTTTGATGGCCTGTTACTAGGTCTATAAATGTTTATAATTGTTCTTTCTTCTTGCTTTGTTGGATGTTTTGCTAACCTGTTGTATTTAAATTCTGTTTTGTCAGAATAACTTCTTATGCTCTCTCTCTCTTGGTTTCTGTTTACATGGAACCTTTTCCTTTTTTTGTCCTTTTTGGAACTGGGGGTCGAACCCAGGGCTTTGCAAATGCAAGGCAGACGCTTTGCCACTGAGCTACATCCCAGCCCTGCATGGAACCTCTTCCATTGTTGTTGTCTGTACTGATTTCTGTGTTTGTTATAAAGTGAATTTCCTTATTGAAAGTCTCTTCTCCCTCATGATTATGTGCCTGGCCAAGATCTGCAGTTTGCTGCTCCTGTCTGTCTAGCATTGCAGAAAGTATCATATTATGTGTCCCTAGCCAGGGAAAAGGAATAAGTTTAACATAGGAAAATTTGAATTTCAAAATTCAGATTTGATGTATAATTTCTACTGAATATGCATCATTTTGCACTGTCATGAAGCAAAAAAAAAATCCTTAGTTGAACCATTGTAAGTAGAGGGCCACCTGTACTTACATACAGTGTGACTACTACTATAGTCAAGCAAGTTAACATACTTTTTCATGCATGTAGAAACAGCATCCAATATCTACTCTGCATAAATTGCAAATACAAATACAGTCTTATTGACTGTGCCCTCCGGTTGTATGCTAGACCTCTAGACTTTTTCATCCAATGTATCTCCACTTTATGTCCTTTTACTACCTCTCCCCCAGTTCCACCCCACTCCTGGTAGCCACTGTTTTATTTTTTATTTCTCTGTAGTTGACTTTTTATTTCACACCATAAGTGAGATCTTGCAGTATTTTTCTTTCTTTATCTGGCTTATTTCACTCAGCAATGTGGCTCCAGGTTCACCTGTGTTGTGGTAAATGGCAGGCTCTCTTTTATTAAGCCTGAACAGTGTTCTGTACACACAATTTTCCTGTTCATCTAGCCTAGGTTGCTTCTGTCTTGTGGCTACTGGGTTGCAGTGATCATGGGAATGCAGATTATCTCTGTGACCTGCTGGTTTTGTTTGCATTGGAGACATAACTAGCAAAGGGTTTGCTGGTTTATATGACAGTACTGTTTTTAATTTTTTATGTAAACTGTTGTGTTCCATACTGGCTACATCAATTTCCATTCCCACCAACTGTGTAGAAGGGCACCCTTGTCTCCATACCCTTATGAATACTTACCTTTTTAAATCATAACCATCCGAATAGGCATATGGTGATATTATGGTTTTGATTTGTTTTTTCCTGATGCATAGTGATGTTGAACATCCTTTTATATACCTGTTGGCCATTTTTATGTCTTCATTTAAGAAACATCTATTCAAGTCCTTAATTCATTTTTTAAGTCAGGTTTAATAAAAGGCTCTTGTTTGCCTTTGCTTTTGTTTTGAGACGTGTGAGTTCTTCATATAGTTTGAATATTAATCCATTACCAGATACACAGTTTGCAAGTAGTTTCCTCATCTATAGACTGCTTTTTCATTTTGTTGATTACTTTCTTTGCTGTGCAGAAGCTTATGGGTTTAATATAGTACTATTTATTTCATAGTCTGAAATTTTTGTATGATATTCAAAAAATCAATATGCAGACCAGTGTCAAGAATATTTCCCCTGTGTCTTTGGCTATGAATTTCATTGTTTCCGGTCTTGTATTTAGGTCTTTTGTCCATTTTGAGTTGATTTTTGTGTCTGGTGTAAGATAAGCATCCAGTTATTCTGTTGCATGGGGATATTCAGTCTTCCCCCTGCCATTTATTGAAGAGATTGTCCTTTTCCCCATTGTTTGTTCTTGGTGTGTTTGTCAAAAATCATTTGACTGTGTATGTTTCAGTTTATTTCTGGGTTTGCCATTCTTCTCTGTTAGTCTATGAGTCTGTTTTTAAGCTGTTCACATACTAGTTTTATTATAATAGCTTTGCAATGTAATTTGAAATCAGGATGTGTGATGCCTCTGACCTTCTTTCTCTTTCTTAAAATTGCTTTGGCTGTTTCAGGGTCTCCTGTGTTTCTTTACAAATTGTAGAATTTTGTTCCTTATTCTGTGAAGAATGCTGTTGGAATTTTGGCAGGGAATATTTGCTTTCAGCAGTTTAGACATTTTAACAATATTAATTCCTCTAACCATGAGTATAGCATATCTTTCCATTTGGTTTTTCTCTCATTAATGTTTTATAATTTTCAGTGCACAGATCCTTCACTTCCTATGTTAAACTTACTCCTAAGTATTTTATTTTCTTTGATGTTATCATAAATGGGATTATGATGATTATTATGATTTTCTTTTATATTATTATAAATGGGATAAATGATGTTATCATAAATAAATATTTTTTGAGACAGTTTGCTCTTGATGTACAGAAAAGCAGCTTTTATGGAAGACTAAAACAGGATATCAAGGTTGAAGCCAGCCTTGGCAACTTAGCAAGATATTGTCTCAAAATAAAAAAAGATTGGGCATGTAGCTCAGTAGTAAAGTTCCCTAGTACAAAAAGAAGAAGCAGAAAAAAGGAACTTTCCCTGTGTTGATTACATATTCTTTCGTTTTACTGAATTTTTAAATTTCAACATTTTTATGGAGTTGGGGGATTTTCTACATACAGGATCATGTCATCTGCAAAGAGGAAAAATTTAATTTTTCCTTTTAAATTTGGAGGACTTTTATGTCGTTGTCTTGTCTGATTGCTCTTGCAAGTACTTCCAATGCTATGGTGAATAGAAGTGGTGAGAGTGGGTATCTCCTGCCATGTACCAGATCTTAGAGCAAAAAGATTTCAGATTTTCCCATTGATTATGTCAGCTCTGGGCTTTCCATGAATGGCCACTTGTGGAAATTATTATGTTGTGGAAATTTCCTTCTATAACTAATATTTTTAAAAGATTTTATCAAGAAAGGATATTGAATTTTGCCAAGTGCTAGCATGTCAATTGAAATAATTATGTGGCTTTTAATCTTTCGTTCTGTTAGATATGTTGCACTGATTTGCATTTATTAAATTAGACTTGCACATTAGGAGTAAATTCTAGTTGGTCCTAATGAATAATCTTGTCAATGTATGGTTGAATTTGATTTTCTAGTATTTCATTAAGAATTTTTACATCAATGCTCATCAGAGATATTGGCATATGGTTTTCTTACATTGCCTTTGCCTTATATCAAGGTGTTGCTGGCCTCATCAAATGTGTTTGCAAGTATGCTCTCTTACTTTATTTTTGGAGGACTTTAAGAAGTATTGATGTTAGGGCCAGGTGCAGTGGCTCACACCTATAATCCCTGTGGCTCAGGAGGCTGAGATAAGAGAACCATGAGTTCGAAGCCAGCCTCAGCAATGGCAAGGTGCTAAGCAACTCAGTGAGACCCTGTCTCTAAATAAAATACACAATAGGGTGGGGATGAGGTTCAGTGGTTGAATGCCCCTGAGTTCAATCCCTGGTACGACCTCACCCAGCAAAAAAAGAAGTATTGATGTTAGGACCTTGGGTGTTCCAGGGTAGACTGACACCCAGTCTTCAGCCTCCACCCACGCAGTTGCTCCAGTGCTAGGCAGGACTGGATCCACTGCCTGGTGGTGGCACAGCAGCCCTGGCCAACCCCAAGACTTCGTGCATACAGCGTACCCCCCTGGCCCTAGAGCTGCTGTCCTTCAACTCACCCATGTTCCTATGGACCACAAGAGACAGAGGAGGTAGTTTGATGCTTGCTGGATGATGCACTTCAACAAACAGAGGTACCAGACACAAATGCCTGGGAATTGTGTAAAAGGATGAACTCACTTGTTGGCTGTGATCTGGTTCCAGAACCCCAAATCATTGTGGACATTTAGTCAGTTAAATGATTTTTCCTAGTGCTGCTCGTATCTTAGAGCTTGTTAAGGATAAAACAGCACCTCATGGGGAAATCTACCCCTCTCCTATCCAGGAACTGAGACTAACTGTAAATGAACTGGGAATCTCTAGAGGAAATGGCTTTATTGGTATTGCTACTTGATTGCAAACCACCACCTCCAAATGTTGATAACCTACTACCTTATTTGAACACGTTTTTCTTCACTGTTAAATCATGTAATGGTAACTTGGACTTAATTAAAAGGAAATGAGTTTGAACTGGAATAGAAAGGGGAGGGAGACAGGGTGAAGGTTTAGTTCAGTGGTAGAGTGTTTGCCTAGAATGCTCCATCCCCAGCACTGAGAGAGAGAGAAAAGTATTCATATTCTTTGAGTCTTTGGTACAGTGCAGCCATCAAACTACCTGGTCCCGGACTTTTTCCCACATTTTTTATTGCTGCATTTTAATTAATACATAATGGTGAGATTCATTGTTACAGATTCATTCATGCCCACTATATAACACCATAAGTTAAAAACAATTTAGTTTAGTTGTAGATGGACACAATACCTTTATTTATTTATTATGTGATGCTGAGGATCAAACCCAGTGCCTCACAAAAGTGCTCTACCACTGAGCCACAGCCCAGCTCGCATAGGACACTATAATTTGACCAGTATCATTCCCCAGTGTTTCCCCTTTCCCTTCTCTTCCCACCCCAGGGCGGCCTTTCCTCTACTCTGTTCATCTCCCTTCAGTTCTCATGACGTCCTCACCACCCCAAATTTTTGTTTCCTCTTGACTTTTTGAGTTTGGCTTGCTTCCCTTCACATAATGCTCTCAAGTTATTAGGAAGTTGTTGATTATTACTTTAGTCTCTTTACTAATGTCCAGTTCATGCTTCCATATCTTCCTGATTAAATCTTGGCATGTTCTATTTTTCTAGGAATTTATTCATCTCTTCTAGGTTTTCCAATTTAATGAGCACATAATTGTTAATAATAGCCCCTTCAGTTCTTTGTATTTCTGAGGCATCCGTTTGAATATCTCCCACTTTCATTTCTGATTTTATATTTGAGTCTTCTCTGTATTTTTCTATTTTTCCTAAATGTTTTGTCAATTTTATTTATTCTTTCAAAAGAGCCAACTCTTAGTTGCTTTTTACTTTTATATTTTTTCTCAGTTTCACTTATTTCACTCTGATCTTTATAATCTTCCTTCTGCCAACTTTGGATTTAGGTTGTTCTTTTTCTAGTTCTTTGAAGTGTACTATTAGGCTATTTATTTTAAATGTTGCTTTTTTAAAATGTAGGTATTTATTTACATCTTCCTTAGTATTGCTTTTATTGTATATCATAGGTTTTGATATATTGATTCCATTTTAGTTTGCCTCAATATGTTTTTTAATTTCCCTTTTGATTGATCTATCACTTGTTCAGGAAGGAGTAGGTAGTTAATTTCCACATACTTGAACTTTCCAAAATTCCTATTGTTAATTAGTATTTTTTTTAATAAAGACTAAGCAAGGAAAGGATTTTTTTTAAGAGAGGGGGGAGAGACAGAGAGAGAGAGAGAGAGAGAGAGAGAGAGAGAGAGAGAGAATTTTTAATATTTATTTTTTAGTTCTCGGCGGACACAACATCTTTGTTGGTATGTGGTGCTGAGGATCGAACCCGGGCCGCACACATGCCAGGCGAGTGCGCTACCGCTTGAGCCACATCCCCAGCCCGTTAATTAGTATTTTTATACCATTCTGGTCAGAAATGATACTTGATATGATTTAAATCTTTTAAAAATTTTGTTGAGACATGTTTCAAGTCCTAGCATGCTCTAATGTTACACATGCCCTTGAGGGGAATATGTATTTTGCTGCTAGTGGTTGGAATGTTCTGTGTTCGTCTCGTAGGTCCTCTTTAAAATGTAGTTCAAACCCAATGTTTCCATATTATTTTTCTGTCTGACTGAAGGAGAGAACCATCTACCCATTGTTGAGAGTAGGGCTGGGGTTATGGCTCAGCGGTAGAGTGCTCACAGCATGAGGTGCTGGGTTCAATCCTCAGCACCACATAAAAATAAATAAATAAATGAAGGTATTATATCCAACTACAACTAAACATATTTTTTCTAAAAAAGAAAGAAAGTAATGTGTTGAAGACCCGTACTATTATTGTATTGCCATTTCTCCATATTCATGAGTACTTACTTTATGTATTTAGGTGCACCAATGTTGGGTTCATGTGTATTTACAATTGTTATGTGGTCTTATTCAGTTGGTCCCCTTATCATTTTATAATGATTTCTTTAACCCCTGTGACAGACTTTTGCTTAAAGTCTGTTTCCTCTGATGTAAGTATAGCTGCCCCTGTGCTTTGATTACTGTTTGCATGGAGATCTTTTGCCGTGTCCTCACTTTCAGGCTATGTATATCCTGTAGTGTGTTCTTAGTCATTTTTATTTCCTTGGCACCTTGTTCTGAATCCAGCCTGGACTTCTTCCTACAGGAAGCAGTACTTGGTCACTCTTGACAGTTTCCAGCTGTCCACCCTCTCAGTTCCTCAGTGTGGTCGACCCTGTACTCTGCCTTGTACAGCTGCACCTGGTGACCACCTTCCTGTGGTACACTGGATACAGCCTACTTGACTCCTCCCACTGACATGACACCCTGCATGGAAATGACCCCACGGAACTCAAGCCGGCCTCCTGTTTAACACAGCAGTTTGCACTCTCCATGGGAAATCTGCGCAGGTGATTTCCTGGGCCCAGTAAAGTCTCCTTCATTCATTCCCCTCCCTCTCTGCCATTGCTTTCAGGACTAAGATCTGAGATTCTGGGGTGTACCCTAGGAAGTGAGGTCCAAGGAGAAATGTACCTGCTGTGACTCAGAAGGACAGGGCATGGAAGCACATGGGTTTGAAAAGGTGCTGTGGAGGCTTGCAGAACATAGCATGATAGCGATTCAGTTCACATGGCTATCGGGGCTGTTGGGCAGCTCAGGCCCAGGGCTCAGCACTGATGCATGTTCCAGGATGGTGGGAAGCCACAGTACCAAGCTCACAGAAATAGGGTGCGCTGTCACAGAACTTGTAAAAATAAAACTAGCATGAATGATTTTTTCCTTCTTTGAAATTTCATAGGTAGGGTATTTGTTCTTACCATAGATATAGGTAGGGTATTTGTTCATATCATAGATAGAACACATAAAATTGGGTTCCTTATTGAGAACTTCCACCTTATTACTTAAGGAAGCACTTGATGGCATATCTGAATTGCAGGATAAGGCAATTGCTAACGTTTGAATGCTTCTCCCCTCTGAAACCCATGAGTGAGATTGGTGCACATAAACAGTGAGTTTGGGCCTCTCCAGCTTCTTTCTCTTTCTGACTCTTTTGCCCTGTGAAGAACTCGGGTCCCGCTGCCCCTCCTACAGTATGCAGCATTCACAGCACTACCCTCACCAGACATCAGACCTGCTGGTACTTTCATCTGGAACTTCCCAGGCTCCAGAACTCCAGAAATAAATTTCTGTTCTCTATAATTTAGTCTCGGCTATTCTGTTGCAGCAGCACAACTCAGGCTAAGACAGTAGTGATCCATCCATACTCTATTCAACATCATTCTGCAAATCTTAGCCACTGGACTAAGGTAAAAAGAAAGACATAACATTCTACAGTCATACAGGAATAAACAAAATGGTCTTTTGTTTTCAGAAAAAAAAATTTTTGTTCGTAGAAAATGTCCAACCTAAGCCAGATGCAGTAGCACATGCCTGTAATCCCAGTGGCTCAGGAGGCTGAGGCAGGAGGATCATGAGTTCAAAGCCAGCCTCAGAAAAAGCAGGTGCTAAGCAAGTCAATGAGACCCTGTCTCTAAATATAATACAAAATAGGACTGGGGTGTAGCTCAGTAGTCGAGTGCCCCCGAGTTCAATCCCTGATACCAAAAAAAAAAAAAAAAAAAAAAAAAAAGAAAAAGAAAAAAAAGAACATGTCCAACCTAGAAAAGAAAGAAAACTTTAGTGAGTATGAATTAGCAGGATATGGCCAATACACAAAAGCCAGTACTATTCCTATGTACCCGAAATGAACAAATGGAATTTGACACGTTTAAAAAATCTATAATCATAAAAAAAGGAGGGATAAAAAAAGAAAAAAAAGAAGAAATGACTTATGTACAAACCTATCAAAATAAGTGTGGGAAATGTGTGCTGAAAATTATAAAGCTCAGGTGAAAGAAATCAAAGATGGACATGAGATACACTCACAGATACACTACACAGTTTTCATGAACTGAAATATTAAATATTAAGATGCCAATTCTCCCAAATTTCAGCAGCTGTCCTTGCAGATATCAGTATGCATTCAAAGGCAAAGGAAATAGAAATTGAAAACAATTCTAAAGAAAAAGGAACAAAAGTGGAGGATTTATTATACTATATTCCACATCTTTCTATAAAATCAAGAGTAATCTGAACAGTATACCTGCAGAAGAATAGGCATATAAGGCAATTTAAAGGCATGATTTTTAAGTGAATTGAAATTTTATTTTTTATATATCTATTTTATTTATTTATTTATTTTTATGTGGTGCTGGAATCGAACCCATTGCCTCACATGTGTGAGGCAAACGCTTTACCACTGAGCTATAACTCCAGCCCTGTAAATTGAAATTTTCAAGAAACGTATGTGAACGTTACATTACACTAGCTTTTTATAACTGTCAAAAATTGCGAACTACCAGCTATCCTGGATGGATGAATAAACACTAGGAAATTAGTGAGTGACAGTTTAAGAAGAAACAGGGTGTTTAATGGCCTTAGAATGTCTCACTGCAAATAGCTATGACCTTGGCGGTACTGCACCTACGCTGGCAGCCCCCATTTTGGAGCTTTGTGGGCATTGGCAAAGTCAGTGGCATCAGGGGCAACTGCCTGGAAAGGAGGTGAGTAGTTTTATTATTTAGAAGCATTTGTTTACTTTAAAAACTTAAGAAATTCTAACATTTAACTTGGGCACAGTGGTGCATGCCTTATAACCTCAGCTACTCTGAAAATTTAGACAGAAGGGGCTCACCAGCTTGAGAGCAGCCAGGGAAACTCAGTGATACTAAGTTTCAAATTTTTAAAAAGGGCCAGTGATGTAGTTCAGAAAGAGAACACTCCTGGATTCAGTACCCAGTACACACACACACACACACACACACACACATGCACATTTAGAAATATAAAATGTTTACCTTAGAAATTCCATTTTGGGGCTGGGGATGTGGCTCAAGCGGTAGCGCGCTCGTCTGGCATGCGTGCGGCCCGGGTTCGACCCTCAGCACCACATACAAACAAAGATGTTGCGTCCGCCGAGAACTGAAAAATAAATAAATAAATAAATAATTCCTTTAAAAAAAAAAAAAAAAGAAATTCCATTTAGTTGGTTATAGCTTTAACTTTTGTAAAAATAATTTATTATAATGGTCGTGCCATGGACATGTCCTTACGTTCTTCCAGTGCCTACCTGTTGTAAGGAGGATGGAGCTGGCTCTGATACATGCTATATTCATTCTTTCTCTTCCTGGTCCTGAGTTTTAGTGCAACAGCGGCAGGCAAGTTAAATATTGAGTCGTTTTCAGGACTTTTATGGTCATTGCAAGTTTTTAATTCAAGTGAAAGTTGGAATAGTTCATTAGGTTAAACAAAAAATGTCAACAAAGAAAAATTACACATAGAAGTCTTAGAATGCTGATTGGAATTTTTTAAATTATACTATTTCATCTGATATTTATTGAAGTTTTATTAATGTCAACACTAAAATTTTGTACCTTGATTCACATAAATTACACTAACTGGTAAAAATAATTGCCTTTTTCTTGCTAATCAAAATTCATTCATGTTTATCCTTGCCAAATAAAATCACCTGTCATGAAGTATCAATGATGAAATCTGTACACACACATGTGTATTAGTAAAAAGGATGTCATAAAATATATCCAGAGGTTTCTAACATGATTCCTAATTTCAGAAGTGTGCATATATAAGATTTAGGCAAGTTTTTTCTCCAAGATGTGCATAATTTGTATACTGTTTTCTGTTGTAGGATTTTTGTACACTTTCAGGTATAATGTAATATCAATGGGGTTACTTAAGGATCATAAGTATTATTCCTGTATTAAAAACAATGGACTCCATTTTCTAGGATTTGTTACATTTTACAGCTTTCTTTACTCAAAAAAGCTATTTATATTTGTTTTCTCTTGGCAGCTGGAGTTCAAAGGCACACTTGTAACATGATAGTCCACGTTTTATAAACTTTATAATAATTTTTTTTCAAACACAGAAAATAATAAAATGAGAGCCAATTCCAAAAAGACAAATGCCGAATGTTTTCCCTGATATAAGGTGACTCATAGTAGGGTAGGGAGGGGGAGCATGGGAGGAATAGACAAACTCTAGATAGGGCAGAGGGGTGGGAGGGGAAGGGAGGGCGCAGGGGATCCGCAATAATGGTGGAATGTGATGGACATCATTATCAAAAGTACACATATGAAGACATGAATTGGTGTGAATAAGCTTTATATACAGAGATATGAAAAACTGTGTTCTATATGTGCTATAAGAATTATAATGTATTCCGCTGTCGTGTACTTTAAAAAATAAAATCAATTAAAAAAGATAGAAAATAGTAAAATGAGAATATCCATATTCTAAAGGTGGATTTTTTCCCCCTCTTCTTTGGAAGTGTCTGATATTAAACCCAGGACCTCAGACTTGCTAAACATACACATTACCACCAAGTTATATTCTCAGCGCTAGAGGTAGAAAGTCTTCATGTCTTGCCTTTTCCAGTTGTTATTTTATTAAAAGTCACAATTGTATAGTACAACACAAAGCACTTAAACATGCAGTTCTTTAATAATGTGTAAAATTACCTACGTGATCCCAATAAACGAAAGTCATGGTAACTTTCCTCGATATTTCTAATGTCCAGGCCATTTGCTAATTTCCCCAATTGTTCCCAACTAGAGTTTCTAGCTCCTCTTTTCTGCAACTAAAATGAGATCAAGGACTACACACTGTAGGTGCCACTAGGACAACAATTCCGTATAACCTCTGAGGCTGTGGCAGCACCTGGATTTCTGGTATCAGGACAGACTGTCTGTAACAGGTTGTCCCCAGCTAAACCTTCCAAAGGAAAATAAAAATCCTAAGCCTGACACCTGGATTGTGGCCTTATGGGAAGTGTAGTCCGCAGGGTGCCGAGCAGCCTTCTGGGAGTGGGCTGCCTCCGCGCGTGCGCAAGAAGCACGGGCTGGCCCACAGCCGCCACGTCTCTTCGCGCGGCCCAGCGTCGGGCGCGCGCCTCGGCGAGGCCTCCGGAGCCGCGTGGGGCCACGTGCTCGTGTCCGGCGCGCCCTCGCGGTGCGAGCCGGGTCCGGTCTCCTACCCTGGCCCTGGGCCGGCCCGGGGATGTCGCCGCAGCCAGAAGCCCTCCCGGATTGCGGGGCGGCGGGTGCTGCGGGCCGCTGCGGGGACGGTGAGTGCGCGGGGCGCTGGGCCCTCCACCGCGAGCCCGCGGTGCCGGCCGGAGACCGCCTGCCGCCGCGACCCAGCGGGGGCCAGCCCAGGGCCGCGCCCGCCGCCCGGCACCCTGCGCCCGCCACCCGGCACCCCGCGCCCTCCGCCCCGGCACCCCGCGCCCTCCGCCCCGCACCCCGCGCCCGCCGCCCCGCACCCCGCGCCCGCCGCCCGGCACCCCGCGCCCTCCGCCCCGGCACCCCGCGCCCGCCGCCCGGCACCCCGCGCCCGCCGCCCGGCACCCCGCGCCCTCCGCCCCGGCACCCCGCGCCCTCCGCCCCGCACCCCGCGCCCTCCGCCCCGCACCCCGCGCCCGCCGCCCTGGCACCCCGCGCCCTCCGCCCCGGCACCCCGCGCCCGCCGCCCGGCACCCCGCGCCCTCCGCCCCGGCACCCCGCGCCCGGCACCCCGCGCCCTCCGTCCCGCACCCCGCGCCCTCCGCCCCGGCACCCCGCGCCCTCCGCCCCGGCACCCCGCGCCCGCCCCGGCACCCCGCGCCCGCCCCGGCCGGCGTGAAGAAGTGCACGGAACTGGAGCGAAACACGTGGAGCGTCCCACCCTTAAGCAGCTGGGTTTTTTTCCAGTTTTCTATGAGTTTTCAATCGATATGAGGAATGTTATTAAAATGGTCACATGAATGTTAACTTTTTCAGCCCTCAGTAAAAGAAGACACATTTAGGACGAATTAATAGGAAAAAGGACTCACAGCCACCCAGGGGAAGAGGGATGTGCACACGTGGCGGTCTGCCCTGGCGTCCTGCGCTGTCCGGGGTCCAGACCCGTGTCCGGGGTGGGCGTCGCCTGCTGGCCTGATGACACCCTTCAGGAGGGCAGTGCGAACCTGACCAGACCCCTAATGACTGTGTCCTTACCCCCAGGTCCTCCTTCTCAGTTCCCAACTCTCTTCCAAGAGCGACAGAAAATGAACCTGTCTCAGGTGAGTTTTTAACCAACAACCTTGGTATCGTGGATTTCTAGTATTGAAGGGTCTGTCAGTGTGGAAGAGTGAAAATGAGAGCGGACCAGAACCTTTCAGATGGGACATAGAAAAACTCATGAAAACACAGCAGAGTTTGTGTGTAGAAAGTGCAGATCCTCCGGTTCAGATTTTGCAAAGTGCTGCTGCCATTTTCATTCCGACCTTTCTCATATCCGTGGCTGACAGTATTTGTTTAAAGATTTGTCTTTAGGAGAGACTTAAGCCAGACTGAACCCTTGTGGAATCTAAACTTAATAAAATTGAGGAAAGTGTTTTTGTTGGTCTTCATGTAAGTGAGAGTAAAAAATCTTCCCAAGAACAGCCCTGAGGTAGTGCAGTATATGGCTTCTCCTTTTTCCTCACTATTAGTAGAATACCTTGGACCAAGGGGGGATTTTGTTAAAACAATTTTTCAGATGACTAAAACAAGTGGAGGTTGACAGTTTGTCAACGAAGGGAGATAAGATGCCTGGTGTAGGCTCAGTTGATCAAAGGGGGAGAGGTGAAGAGGATGATATCAGCCCTAAAGAATGGGTGGTACTATAGCTGTTACAAAGCGTGGAGGTTCTTAACCTTTTAAGAGCAGGCTAAGGAAGGTGTGTCCTAATCTGTTGTTTTTGTTGCTATAACAAAATACCTGAAACTGGGTCATTTATAGAGAGGTCTTTGGGCTCCCAGCGCTATAAGCGCAAGGTCATGGATACTGCATCCACTTGGCTGTTCTTGGGTCTCTTGGTAGAAGGGCAGTGGGCTGTGACAGACAGAAGAGGATGTCAGGCTTCTCCTACAATATCACCCTCTTCAGGAACTATATTAATTCTTCATCAGGCTATTTCTCCCTATTAAATGATTGATATCTGGGTTTGCTTCTTGGTTCTCAGTTCTACGGAATGGATCCACATGACTGTATTTATGCCAGAATCACACTGTCTAAATTACTAAGAATATACAAGTCTTCCAGCTTTTTTTTTTTTCAAGATTGTTTTGACTATTCAGGGTTCCTTGAAAATTGTATGAATTTGAGGATTGACATTCTGCAAAAATGCCTTTGGAATATGGATACAGATTTCACTGAATCGTAAATCACTCATAGGAAAATTGCCATCTTAATATAAATCTTCCAATTATGCACATAGAATGCCCTTTCATTTGTTAGGTTTTTAGTTCTTTCAAAAATGTTTTCTAGTGTTCATGCACTAGAATAAATTCTTAATTTATTCCTAATTGTTTCATTATATTTTATTCTATTGTAAATAGAATTATTTTCTTAAATTGTTCATTGTCTGTATAGAGATGCAAATTATTTTTGTGTATTCTTTAGTATCCTACAATTCCTCTGAATTTACTAAGCAACATTTAACAATTTTTGTGGATTCTTCAATATTATCTATATTAAATTATTTGGTATATGAATAGAGAGATTTACTTTTTTTCTTTCCAATTTGAATGATTTTTTTCTTCCTTTCTTACCTATTTAAGATGGCTAGGTCTTCTAGTGCACTGAATAGAAATGATTAAAGCTTGCCTTCTTTGTCTTGTTCCTCATCTTTTAGGGGAAACATTCTGTCTTTTGGCCCCATGTTTGGTGTTAACATCAGTTTCTCATAAATGTTTCTTATTATGTTGAGGAAGTTCCCTTCTGTTCCTACTGTGTTCTTTGCAAAGATTATCATGTGGTATATTTCCTTTATTCTATCAATGTGATGTATTACATTGATTTTCTTCTGACAAGTCTCATTGCAATTATGCAGCAAATTATACTTACTGTTTGTTGTGTCCCAATAAACCCATTATACATTGAAAATATGATACCATAAGTCCAAATTGCCCATAATACACTAATTTAGTGAACATTAAAGCTTAGCCTAGGCTACCTTAAGCATGCTCAGAACATTCACACTTTGGACAAAAATCATCTAACACAAAGTTGTGTTATACTAAAATACAATTTCTACAGCATGTACATCACTTTCCCATCATGAAGTTAAAACAGACAAGTCAGGCCACCGTATGTAGAGGAACATTTGTCATCCTTTTTATTATGCTGGTATTATGTTGAAGTCTTTTGCACCTATATACATAAGTGATGTTGATCTATAGTTTTCTTATGTCTGGCTTTAGATCAAGGTAACTGAATAGATTGAATTTGGATATGTTTCACTTTTATTTTGGGGAGAATTAGAGAAGTGTTATAATCCATTCTTTAAATAATTTGGTAGATTTACCAGTGAAGCCATTTGGTTTGGGGCTTTCTGTTTGGGAGAATTTTAATTACTGAAAGGTCTCTTCAGATTTATTTGTTTGTTTTTCTCTGTATCACTGAGACATGTTTTCTATTTTGTTTTTTAAGTAAGCAAAATATGTGATTATGTCTGTGTTCCAATAAAACTTTATTTACAAAAAAAAAGGACTGGTAGTGGTGATGATATTTTTCTTCATTTATAAAAAGAAACAGATGATGAGCTAGATTTGGCTTTTGAATTGTAAGTTGATGATTCCTATTCTATGTCTTTGTTAGTTCTTTCAATCTGCTTTTCTGTATTACTGGAAGAGTTCTATTAAAATCACTAATTGCCTTTTTATAATTTTTTTAACCTTTTGTTTATATATAAGCAATTCCCTGTTGTCCTCAGTTGTAACATTCTATAAAGTCACCATAAATACTGAATTAGTAAAATACTGAACCATGACTAAGAAGGGATATACAGGGTTTGAGTCCTGCAAATCTCGGCTCACATTTTCTTAAGCCAGTCAATATGTAATCTTGTCATGTTTCTGTTTAAAGACATTTATAACATAAATAATGTTATAAATTATAATATTGTTGATTTATAAACATTGGGCTAACAGCCAACAGCACACCATAGCTAAGGCCTGACCAAAGCTTACCTAGCTCAAATGTTTTCTCCATGGAGCATATCCAATCCTTCCTATCTTAAGAGCACTAGACAGTCCATCAATATCAAACAAGCAGGCTATATTAGGCAGCTTTTTGTCTCTGTGACTAAAATATCCAATAAGAACATCTCAGAGGCGAAAAAGTTTGACTCACAGTTCCAGAGGTTTAGTCCATGGTCTGCCAACCCCATTGCTCTGGGCCCAAGTGAGGCTGAACATCGTGGTGGAAGGATGTGGTGGAGGAGTACTTCCATTCATGGCAGCCAGGAAGCAGAGAGGTTGAAGTAGAGTCCACGGGAGAGAGGTACCCTTCCAGGGCACGTCCCCAGTGACCATTTCCTCCTAGCCGTTCCCTGTCTACCTCTACACCTAGTCAGTCCATTCAAACTAGGATGAACTGAGTAGGTTTATGGCTTTCATAATCTCATCATTTCACCTCAATATTCTCATATTAACACAGGCGTTTCGGGGGAACACCTTATCTCCAAACCATAGCAGAGGCCACTTTTAAAAAGCGAAATCATTGAGAAAAAGCACAAAAATGCAAATAATGTGGAACTAAATAAACTGAGAAAGGGATGCTTGTTTACATTATTGGTGAAGCAGACGAAGTACCTCCACCCTTGCCATGACTAAGCTTCTCCTCTTGTCATGTCAGCAGGATGTCTACAGAGGTTATTGTGGTTGGTAGTTACCTCTTTCTTATAAATGCTAGGTTTGTACACAAAAGGTGTGACAGAGTTAGTTTGCAAACTTGTGAAAAAAATATATTTCTATTTTCTTAATTAAAAACTTGTGAAATCTGTGTCTGGTCTAGGGGATGGAATAGAGAGCATTTGTCATGTGAACCTCCAACACCCCCAACCCCCTCCAGCTGGGTATAAAGTTCAAAAGTCTTCCAAAATCTTTGTTCAGGGGAAGAATTCTTAGACAAGAGCCACCTCTGAATCCTGTGGTCAATAAACCTGATTCCTGAAAATTCCTCAGTTGTCCAGCTTCTTCTGTCCCACTTCATCAGAACTAAAATAAAAGGCAAAAAAACATCATTTTATTCAACCTCACCTAGGGAAACTCAAATTTTGTGTTATTCTACGGATGACCAAGAGTGACCACAGATAACTCTGAATATTCATTTTGAGGTTACTAATAAACCTAAGTGAAGGATTGAGTTCACAATTACATAATTTGTGAATAATAACAAATGTTTGTATTTGAAAGCTCTATTTTCTAGTGCATACCTGTTTATGTTTGTTATATATAATCTATTGAAAGGATCATTTTATCATTCTAGGTTGTTACTTGTCAACTTTTATCATGCTTTCTTACCTTATAATCTACTTTTCTCAATACTAATATAACCATATCAACTTTCTTTTGGCAAATGATTAAATGACAGTTTTTAACATAATACCTTTATTTTGTTTGTTTATTTTTATGTGGTGTTGAGGACCGAACCCAGGGCCTCACACATGCTAGGCAAGCACTCTACCGCTGAGCCACAGCCTCAGCACCCTATTTCTTTTTATATAAAATGTTATCTTTGTTGTTGCTTTTGTGCTGATGATTTTTCCTTAAATCAGATATTTTGGTGTAGAGATTGGCAAATTTTCCTATAAATTATCAGGTAGTAAATATTTTCACTATCAACATTTGCAAGTCTCTGATGGTATTTTACATCTTCTGACTATAAAAAATAATTTAAAATGCCAAAATATTGCTAACATTGGTAGTTCATGTTTATGACTTAAAAATATATACACATGAATTATTATGTTTTTACTAATTGAGTAACTTCAAAGAATGAGATCATATCAAATTCAGAATAGACTTTGTTTGTAGTCATTTTAACCTCTTTATAGTAAACATAATAAGAATCATTTTTATGAGTATTTTCTATATCTGTTTCTAATTCTGGACCTTACAGATGAAACAAAATGTGTTGTTCCAGGCCTCAGTGTCATTCCGGGATGTGACTGTGGAACTCTCCCAGGAGGAGTGGCAACACATGGGTCCTGCTCAGAGGACCCTGTACAGAGAGGTGATGCTGGAAAACTACAGCCACCTCGTCTCTCTGGGTGAGCATATAAGCCTAACTTACCCTCGCAATGCCGGGAGAAGGCACTTCCTTTTTACTTACCATCATGTATAAACACCTAGCAAGTTTCATGGTATTTAGGATTTTCATTCAAGAATCCAAAGTAACTGAACTTTTAAGAGTACCACAGAGAATGTGTTGTCAGCTTTCAGTGATAAATTCAAATGTTACTTTGAGGATTCTGCTCCTGAAGCTATACCTTCTTCTACTTTTGGAAAACAGAATGCTCATGTATCTGGCCTAAGCCCTCAATTGTTCCGTATTCATAGGGTACTGCATTTTCAAACCAGAGGTGGTCTTCAAATTGGAGCAAGGAGAAGCACCTTGGTTCTCAGAGGAGGAAATTTCAAACCAAAATGACCCAGGTGAGTTACTGAACAGATCTATTTGCAGTAGTTAGACTCCAGATGGTCAGTTTACAAGTGAACACCTTTGTATCATGAAACTTTTATTAAAAGATCAAAGTTGTAAAAACAACTAATCAAAGGGAAATGATTAATAAATTTGACTCCATTAAAGTTTAAAACTTTTGTTTTAAAAGATATCTTTTAAAAGGGTAAAAGACCACAGAATAGCAGAATTGGAATATAGTGAAAGTAACCTAGATAGAGTAAGCTTCCTGAAAATGTAAAGGATTTCTATAAATCAGTGTGAGAAGAGGGAGACAACACAATTGAAAAAATGGGCATAAGGACTGGGACGGGGGCTCAGCGGTAGCACACTTGCCTGACGTATTTAGGCATTGGGTTCAATTCTCAGCATCACAAGTAAATAAATAATATAAAAGGTCTATCAACAACTATATATATATATATATATTAAGAAAAATGGGCATAAGACTTTGAACAGAAAATATTCATTTTAGTTTTATTTATTTATTTATTTTTGGTGGTGCTGGGGATTGAACCCAGGGCCTTGTGCATTAGCGGCAAGTACTCTACCAACTGAGCTACATCCCAGCTCAGAACAGGAAATTTTTAAAGGGTCAGTAAATCTGAAAATTTATCACATTTTTTATAGACTGCAAAGTGAAATAAGAGATGTAAGATAAGATTGCCAAATCTGGCTATACCAAGTCCTGGTGGGGATATGAATTATGAGAGACCAGTATTCATAGATTGGAAGTGTAAACTTGTAAAACTATTGTGAAGTCAGGAACATGCCACCTAGTCTGGTTATGTTTTGCTTACATTATAAGCAAGCAAGCCCTTTGATCTCTGTACACCCTACCAAATGTATAATTGTATTCTCTAGTATATGTAATAATATTAATGGGAATATTGTTTATATTTGCTGAAATTTGGCTCATCAGCCACCGGGTAAAGAAATAACTGTATTTTTTAAGGAAAAATTATGTAGCCACATAAAATTCTGTGCAATGATTATAAAGATTAACCCAACAAAATATCAATACATACATATCACTGTAATGTTACACATGAAAGTTTCATGCACTTATGTATTATTCCATGCCATGTTAGCTTTTTTTGCTTTGACCAAAATATCTGATATGAACAACGTAAGGACAGATTTATTTTGGCTCAGTTTCAGAGGTTGGCAGACTGCATTGCTGTGGGCCTGAGGTGAAGCAGAACATCAGGGTGGAAGGGTCTGGCAGAAGCAAAGCTGTTCACCTCATGGCAGCTAGGAAGGAAATCAGAGAGTGGAATGAGCTAAGTTTTAAGAAATACCCCTCTAGGGCTTAGCCCAGTGACCTACTGCCTATGGTTTCCACCACCTCTCAGTAGTCCATTCAGATACCAGTGAGTTAATCCCCTGATGAGATCAGAGCATGTATGATCTGATCACTCCCCCAAAGCCCCTACCTTCGAATATTTCTCTGTTGGGAAGCAAGCCTTCAGCATATGAGCCTTGGGGGAAATTCCAGTCTAACCTATGATACTTAGTTTTAATGGGTGGAACGTGACAAGTTACATATTTTGCGATATAAATTACCAAGACAATCATTTAGAATACATAAAAAATCTGGACCTTTTTTATGACTTCTCTTCCATGATTCCTCATTTAAAATTGAACTCGTGTGTCACATTGAAATGTGGAAACTCAGGATGGAGTCAACTTCGCTTATTGTTGTGTTATGACAAAATTAATAAAAGATGAGAGCCAGAATGGAACTGTGAATCTAATTAAGTTGCAAGAATGGATTTTCTTTTAATCAGTTTATATATTGCAGGGCTAGGGCTGTAGCTTAGTGGTAGAGGGCCTGCCTAGCATATTTGAACCTCAGCACCACATAAAAATAAAGGTCTTGTGTCTGTCTATAATTTTTAAAAATTACATATGTACACACACATATATATAATTCATATATTGCTTGTATTTCTGTGAATCATAACTGTAAGATAGCTAAAAACTTCTTCATAATCATATGGAAATTGGTGCTGTTATACATTTACTATTGAAAAGTTGATGGAAATGAGTGATATCCAATTGGAAGAATTTAAACAATATAGTTCATTGTAGTCTAGGTGATATCTGCACCTAGCCTGCAATTTACTTCCCAAACCAAACTTTTTCCATATTGAGTCTATTTCATGTATATTATCCCAATTTTTAATACTCTACTGAAGTTTATAGTCTTTGTTGTATTCATTCTATTCTCCACTTTTTCTGAGGCCTAGTAACCACCCCTGTGAGACTATTTTCTATTTCCTTTCCTTTCTTTTATGTACTTAGAAAATACTCATTTACTACAAATAGTATTCACAAACAGTTTCCTCTCTATATTAATATTATTGTTAAAAGGCTGCACATATACATATATTTGAATTATTAGGTTTTGAGAACTCAGTGTAATAAAACAGACTATGTGCATAAACCCTACTCATAAGAAGTATTTACTTCATGTGTTCAATTTTTCTTGTTTTAGAAAATTGCAAAGTTGATGACTTGATCAAGAGTAACAAGAAAATCAAAGACAAAGACTTAAAACAGATAATATTCATCAAAAGTAAAACATTGACTAGAGAGAGAGGGGAAATTTGGGAGAAACCATTTAATCAGCACACAGCTCCAATTTGTTCCGCAAAACTGTCCTTCAGATGTAAATCATGGGGAGTGAATTTTCAAGATATTTCTGAATTTGTCCAAAATAATAGAAACTGTTCAACAAAGAAAACAGATTGCCATAATGTATGTGAGAATTTGCCTTTCAAAATTAAGTTTGGCAGAACTCATACTGGAGAGAACTTTTATGAATACAATAAAAACATGCAAGACCTCAGTTATAAGGAAACTCTTGAGCATAAGAAGTTTCAAACATTGGAGAAAGATCTTGAAGGTAAAAAGATGGGAAAAACCTGTGAGAATGCCGACTTTGTTACATATAAGAGTTTTCACACAGAAGAAAATTCCTATAAAGGTGGTGAATGTAGGAAAAACCTTCATAAGATAACTCTTTTTGACCATAGACGAATTAACAGCAGGGAGAAACCCCCATGTCTTCACCAGTGTGGAAAGTCTTCCTTTGAGAAGTCATCCCTGGAGGAACACAATAAATATAACACTGCTATGAAGTATCATGAACCTAATGCCCCTAGACATTATTTCAGCAAGCAGTCAAACCTCATTCAGCCTCAGAGAACTGTTGCAGAAGAGAATCCATCAGTATGTATTGACAGAATACACACTGGGGATAAATCCTTTGAATATGAAAATAAGAGGTCTTATCAGACACTAACCTGCAAAGTAAATCAGAGAACTCACTCTGACATGAAACCCTATAGATGTAGTGAATGTGGGAAATCCTTTTGTCAGAAAGGCCATCTCATTCAGCACCAGAGAACTCACACAGGAGAGAAACCATTTGAATGTAATGAATGTGGAAAAACTTTCTCCCAAAAGTCCCACCTCAATACACATCAAAGAATTCACACAGCAGAGAAACCCTATAAGTGTAATGAATGTGGGAAGACATTTGTCCAAAAGTCAACCCTCAGGGGACATCTGAGAATCCACACAGGAGAGAAACCCTATGAATGTATTGAGTGTGGGAAAACTTTTGTTCAGAAGTCAACCCTCAGAGATCATCACAGAATTCACACAGGGGAGAAATCCTTTCATTGTAATGAATGTGGAAAAACTTTTGGCCAGAAATCTAACCTCAGAATACATCAAAGAACTCATAGTGGGGAGAAGACATACCAGTGTAATGAATGTGAAAAATCCTTCTGGCGCAAAGATCATCTAATTCAACATCAGAAAACTCACACAGGAGAGAAACCATTTCAGTGTAATGAGTGTGGGAAAACCTTTGCCCGGACATCAACCCTCAGAGTGCATCAGAGAATTCATACTGGGGAGAAACCATTTAAATGTAATGAGTGTGGGAAAAAGTTTGTACGGAAAGCAATCCTTAGTGATCATCAGAGAATTCATACAGGGGAGAAACCCTTTCAGTGTAATAAATGTGGGAAGATGTTTGGGCAGAAATCAAACCTCAGAATACATCAGAGAATTCACAGTGGGGAGAAAGCTTATGAGTGCAGTGAGTATGGAAAAGTGTATAAGTCAACTCTATGTCAGAGAACTCAGGGAGGAAGGAAACTCTATTGATAACTATGGAAAATATTTCTGACAAAGATGGATATGACAACAGAAGATATCCAGGAAATTCAATTGGAAATACACACATGCTAATAGTTCCAGAAATTAACCCTTACAGTACAACTGTTTACGTAAGGAAAAAAACCAATGGATGTCAGCATAGGAAGAGTTCTGTCTAGAAGGCAGTGCTAAGATATATCAAAGAATTCACAAAAGACTTCTGTTTTTTCAGAGGACAATACAAAGTCCTTTTGAATGAAGTCATACCCTTTTAGATAATTCATGCATCAGTCTGTTAATCTGTTCAACAGTAATTTTCATTTTATTTTTCTTTAAGGAACACAGCTAGTCTAAATTCTCTGAACTTCCCTTTCACCCAAGAGGGATTTGTGATAGGCTGCTGGAATGAGAATGCCTGTGATATATGCCATAACCTGATCTTACAAATCAGAGGTCTTCCTGAGAAGCTTCCAGGGACCTGTAAGAATAAAATGAATGATTTCTGGGTTGTCATGCCTTAATGTGGCATAGCCCAAGGTAAGAAAGGCCAGCATGCCTGAATAAATTGATAAGAGAGAAGTTGTCTTCCATATCTTTGCTGGTGAAAAATATTTTGAGCAAAAATTAGACTTTATTCTATTGAAGTTTTGCATGTCTTGATGTATTTGTTTCTACATCTAGTTTAGCTCTCACTCTGTTAGGAAGGCAGAATATGGGTATGTAAACCAAGTCTAAGTCATCCAGAGGACACCAGCCTCATCAGAAGACTACTGGGTTGAGGAGTCTCTCCAGGATGATCAGAGAATTCATACAAAAGTCATCCTTTCCATATATTGAAGTAGATGGTATCACTTGATACAGTGTTGTAGATGAACCTGAAGTGTTGAGAGAGGAATTTTTGTTGGTTGATTTGGGTTGAATGGTGAACAGCCACCATACAGCTCAAACGAACTATTGTTGAATGGCATAAAACCACTTCCTTCAGTCCTATACCACAGCCTTACTCTTTAAAGATTAAGGTTTCCTTATCAGGGCTGGAAACCTGAGTATTCTAGGGTGATGTCTGGGACGGGAAAAGACTCAAATGTTTATGGCTTTATTGGATACAAGTGCCCAAGTCCACAACTTGCCAATTCTGATGGAGGTAGGGGCCCCTAGATTTAGCTAATATGGTTTGGAAGGGAAACAAAAGTAACTTGGTGGATGGAACTGTTTAGGCCATTGCAATCAATATACTGTGGTTACTTCTATATCTCAAAGTGTAGTAGTGCTGGGGATGTGGCACAGTGATAAGGTACTTGCCTAGCATGTGTGAGGCCCTTGGTTCAATCCCCCCATTGCAAAAAAAAAAAAAAAAAACAGTAAGAATTAATATGGTATATGCTCTATTTCCCACAAGTCATACAAGGAATTCTCCCAGTCAGGAAGAATGGAATGTAAAGAAGAAAATCAGCTCTTAGCTTACTCTTGGGCTCTTTTACACAGTGGAAACCTTTGGCTTCAGTAGAGGCCTCTGCCTTAAATTCCAGTTTTGGGGTATGTCATCTTGGATTCAACAACTAACAAAATGAAGGTAGCCCAGCAAGCCTCAACTAGCGGATTGAAAACTGTTTAAACTGCAGATTCATAAGCCCACAGTGTCTTAGCTGTACATGAAACAGTGGCAGGCTTTTGTTAAAAGAGAAATTTATCTCCTACTTCATTACCTGAAACAAAATTTCTGGCTTAGTAGGGTCCTCAGTTTGTGGAGGTCAATCTAACTGGGCCTTGTTGGCTAACTTGAAAGCACTAGAATGCTATATCTGCTTAAATTTGTCTTCATATACTCCAAAATGAAAGTGGTCACTCCTCAGTGAACAGATCACAAGGATTTCTCCACACTGTCCAGTACTTCATTTCATAAACCCTGGCCTTACTCTTGGGCTTTTTTACACAGTGCATTCTGATTGACCCTTGGGCTCTTGCTGTGGCCTAGCTATTGTAAATTCCAATTAGAAACTATATACAGATTAAAGGCCCTCTGTGGTGTTCTGAACTGTGGCAGAAAACAGCTGCCGAGCACCCACAGTGTGCTCCACTAGATGACCATGATTAAACTGTTCTCCAGTGATGCTCAAGTGGAAGCAAGCTGCTGATCCAGTGGTCTCTCTTCAGATATTGTCACTTGTGTCCATCATTGTGCTGTTATGTGAGAACATTCTGTGTCTCACACTGGGCACAAAAGTCTGTGTATATCCCACGTTTCTATAGGTATCATTTGATGTAAGGATTTACACATTTTTTCCTTCTGAATGAATAGACAATATTCTATATACCATTTGGTTAGATAACACCTTTCTCACTGATTTTTTTCTTTTTTAAAAAACAAATATTTTTATTTATATATGACAGCAGAATGCATTACAGTTCTTATTATACATATAGAGCACAATTTTTCATATCTCTGTATACAAAGTATATTCACACCAATTCGTGTCTTCATACATGTACTTTGGATAATAATGACCATCACATTCCACAATGATTTCTAACCCCCTGCCTTCCCCTCCCACCCCTCTGCCCTATCTAGAGTTCATCTATTCCTCCTATGCCCCCCTCCCTACCCCACTATGAATCAGTCTTCTTATATCAAAGAAAACATTCAGCATTTGTTTTTTTGGGATTGGCTGACTTCACTTAGCATTATCTCCTCCAACTTCCTCCATTCCTGCAAAATGCCATGATTTTTTATGTCTTCACATATGAAATTGTCAGTTGTAAAGATATTGCATGTTTATCACCCTTACATTTGGTTTATCATTCCCTGTATTCTGTTACTTCAGTAAGATATTTTGTACAAACTAGGCTGGCACATACCTCATGAGCCAGAATACTCAATATTTCTGGTCTGATACTGACGGATATTTGAATCAAGTTTGGAAAATGAGAATTCTAGGACTTTAGAAATGGAGCATCATTGACCTGTGACATTGTAACTGAGTGGCCAGCAGCCTTGGCAAGGAAATGCATCTGCAATATAAGGTTACACATGAAGAGAAGCAGACAGGACAGGGAGATTGGCAGTAGAGCTATAGTTCCCAAGAAGCAAATACCATGTTTGTTCTTTATAAGAGTGCTAGAAATAAGGTCTTCCATTCTTTAAACTGTTGGGTTTTGTTTAGACACTTTATTTAAAAAGATATTTAAAATCATCTCCTTCTCTGCTCCCTTTTAAATAGAATATTTTAAGATCATGATTGGGTTTGCTTTTCAGAATTACGTACTCCCCAACCCCTAGATGGAACTAAGTCATCCAAGTGGCCAGGTAATGAAAGTCCCATGACTGGGCACTTAGGCCTTATCTGATGTCCCTTTTACACATAACACACCACCAATTAGAGATCATGGTCTGTGTTCTCATCTTGACTCTTCCTTTCCTCTCGCTTCCTGGCTCTTCTTAACAAGTTGTAGTATTATCTCAGGACCTCATCTAGTAAACCTAGAGATGTTTATTTCTTTGTCTGCCCACCTTATGATTTAAAAAAACCTCCATGAGGACAGGAAAATTGGGGGGGTGGGTATGATGTCTTATGCATATGAAACAGTCCCTTGATATATGAGACACTTGGAAATCTTTCTTGAAGATAGTTGCCAAAGGGAAATATGAACCTCTTTGATACTGTAAATTCTTTTTCATTAATTATTTTTTAAAAAGTGTTACAATAAGGTCCACATTCAACAATTTCTGTTTTAGATATTTTCTGCATTTACTAATTAAAAATGGTTTTAGTATTTAGAACTAAGAGTACTATTCTGATCTTTGTTGCACAAAACTTTTTAGTGAACTTAAAGATTCCCAATTCAAAGGTTTTTTTCTCTATATCACTTTATTATTATTATTAAAATTAGTATTAGCAGAATAGACTGCAGTCTTCTTTATTTAGTTTGCTTTCACACAAATATTTTAGAGAGGTATACAAGCAATTTTGCAAAACAATTATAAAGGCAAAAATCATACTTTCTAAGGTCAACCAAATCGATTAGGGGGGGAAAAAACCTGCTGGGAATTATCCCGTTAGTCCATTTTATCAGTAGTTTCCTCATTTTTACTTCCCAAATCATTGCCCTGAATGGTGAGAAGTTTTTATTTTTCAATTTTGTCAAGTTGGAGATTAGCTCTTCAGAGAGAAGTCTGACCAGAAGAAGGGCCATAACATTTGGCCTACTTCCCTTTTTATCTCCTATAGTTTCTCATATTGAATGTCTCCTGTAGACCACAAGGAATTTTTTTCTCTCCACTCACCACAACAGCTTTAGACTTTTTTTTATTAGCTACACATGACATTAAAATGATCTTGGCAATTCATACAGTTGAATCATTGGAGTATAATTTCTCATTTTTCTGATTGTACAGATTGCAGAATGACACTGGTCATAGAGTCACCTATATACATACAGCAATCATAATGTCTATTCTGCTGCCCTTCGTGTCCCCCTACTCCTCCCCTCCCCTCCCATCATTTCTCTCTATCCAATCTAATGTGACACACTTTTTTTTTCTTTCTCCTCACAGCATCATACATGTACTCCGTATAATGAGGAGGGTCTCCTTCCATCTTCCGTGCAACACCCCTTCTCCCTCCTTGTCCCTCCCACCTCTCTTCCCTATTTAGTGGTAATCTTCTTCTCATGCTCTTCCTCCTTATCCCATTTTGAGTCACTCCCCTTATATCAGAGAAGACATTCAGCATTTATTTTTTAGGGATTAGCTAACTTCACTTCGAATAATCGGCTCTAATGCCATCCATTTCTCTGCAAATGCCATGATCTTGTTAATTTTTAGTGCTGAGTATTATTCCATTGTGTATAAATGTCACATTTTTAATCCATTCACCTATTGAAGGGCATCTAGGTTGGTTCCACATTCTAGCTATTGTGAATTGTGCTGCTATAAACATTGATGTGGCTGAGTCCCTGTAGTATGCTCTTTTTAGGTCTTTTGGGTATAGTCTGAGAAGGGGAATAGCTGGGTCAAATGGTGGTTCCATTCCCAGCTTTCCAAGGAATCTCCATACTGCTTTCCAAATTGGCTGCACCAATTTGCAGTCCCACCAGCAGTGTATGAGTGTATCTTTTTCCCCGCATCCTCACCAGGACCTATTGTTTGAATTCATAATGGCTGCCATTCTTGTTGAAGTGAGATGGTATCTTAGAGTAGTTTTAATTTGCATTTCTCTGATTGCTAGAGATGGTGAGCATTTTTCATGTATTTGTTGATTGTATATCCTCTTCTGAGAAGTGTCTGTTCAAGTCTTTGGCCCATTTGTTTATTGGGTTATTTGTTTTTTGTTTGTTTGTTTGTTTTTGATGTTTAACTTTTTTAGTTCTTTGTAAACTCTAGAGATTAGAGCTCTATCTGATGTTTGAGGGGTAAAAAATTGTTCCTAGGATGTAGGTTCCCTATTCACCTCACATATTATTTCTCTTGCTGAGAAAAAAACTTTTCAGTTTGAATTTGTCCCATTTGTTGATTCTTCGTTTTAACACTTGTGCTATAGGTGTCTTATTAAGGAATTTTGGGCCTGCCCCCACATGATGAAGATTAGGGCCAACTTTATCTTCTATTAGACACAGAGTCTCTGGTTTGATTCCTAGCTCCTTGATCCATTTTGAGTTGATTTTTGTGCATGGTGAGAGAAAGGGATTCAATTTCATTTTGTTGCATATGGATTTCCAGTTCTCCCAGCACCATTTGTTTTTTTAAAAATATTTATATACTTATTTTTTAGTTATCGGCAGACACAACATCTTTGTTTGTATGTGGTGCTGAGGATTGAACCCGGGCCGTACGCATGCCAGGCGAGCACACTACACATGAGCCACATCCCCAGCCCGTCCCAGCACCATTTGTTGAAGATGCTATCCTTTCTCCACTGCATGTATTTAGCACCTTTGTCTAATATAACGTAGTTGTAATTTTGTGGGTTTGTCTCTGTGTCCTCTATTCAGTACCATTGGTCTACCAGCCTGTTTTGGTGCCAGTACCATGTTGTTTTTGTTACTATTGCTCTGTAGTATAGTTTAAAATCTGGAATAGCAATACCACCAGTTTCATCCTGCTTAGAATTACTTTAGCTATTCTGGGTCTCTTATTTTTCCAGATGAATTTCATGATTTCTTTTTCTATTTCTGCAAGGAATGTCATTGGGATTTTGATGGCAATTGCATTGAATCTGTAAAGTGCTTTTGGTAATATGGCCATTTTAATAATATTAATTCTACCAATCCATGAGCAAGGTAAATCCTTCCATCTTCTAAGGTCTTCTTCTATTTCTTTCTTCAGGGTTCTGTGGTTTTCATTGTGTAGATCTTTCACCTCTTTTGTTAGGTTGATTCCCAGGGTTTTTTGTTGTTTTTTGTTTGTTTTGTTTTGTTTTTGAGGATATTGTGAATAGAGTAGTTATCCTCTTTTCCATTTCAGAGAATTTGTCATGGATATATAGGGATGCCTTTGATTTATTGGTATTGATTTTATATCCTGCCACTTTGCTGAATTCATTTACTAGTTCTAGAAATTTCTTGGTTGAACTTTTTGGGTCTGCTAGGTATAGGATCATGTCATCAGCAAATAGTGCTAATTTAAGTTCTTCTTTTCCTATGTTTATGCCTTTAATTTCTTTCATCTGTCTAATTGCTCTGGCTAGTGCTTCAAGAACTATGTTGCATAGAAGTGGTGAGAGAAGGCATCCCTGTCTTGTTCCAGATTTTAAAGGGAATGCCTTCAATTTTTCTCCATTTAGAATGATGCTGGCCTGAGGCTTAGTGTATATAGCTTTTACCATGTTGAGGTAATTTCCTGTTATCCCTAATTTTTCTAAATTAGGGATGCTGAATTTTGTCAAATGCTTTTTCAGCATCTATCAAGATGATCATATGGTTCTTATCTTTAAGTCTATTGATGTGGTGAATTACATTTATTGATTTCCATATATTGAACCAGCTTTGTGTCCCAAGGATGAATCCCACTTGGTCATGGTGCACGAACTTTTTGATATGTTTTTGTATCTGATTTGCCAAAATTTGATTGAGGATTTTTGCATCTATATTCATTAGGGATATTGGTCTGAAGTTTTCTTTCTTTGAGGTGTCTTTATCTGGTTTTGGAATCAGAGTGGTGTTGGCCTCGTAGAATGAATTTGGAAGTACTCCCTCTTTTTCTATCTCCTGAAATAGATTGAAGAGTATTGGTATTAGTTCTTCTTTAAAGTTTTTGTAAAACTCTGCTGTATATCCATCCGGTCCTGGGCTTTTCTTGGTTGGTAGTTTTTTGATGGCTTCTTCTATTTCCTCACTTGATATTGGTCTGTTTAGGTTGATTATATCATCCTGACTCAATCTGGGTAGCTCATATGCCTTAAGGAATTTATCGATGCCTTCACTATCCTCTATTTTATTAAGAGTATAGGGTTTCAAAATAATTTCTAATTATCTTCTGTATTTCTGAAGTGTCTGTTGTGATGTTGCCTTTTTCATCCCATAAGCTAGTAATTTGGGTTCTCTATTTCTCTTTGTTAGCATGGCTAGTGGTCTATCAATCTTATTTATTTTTTCAAAGAACCAACTTTTAGTTTTGTCAATTTTTTCGATTGTTTCTTTTGTTTTGATTTCATTGATTTCAGCTCTGATTTTAATTATTTTTGCCTTCTACTGTATTTGTTGCTGATTTGTTCTTCTTTTTCTAGGGCTTCGAGGTGTAGTGTGAGGTCATTTATTTGTTGGCTTTTCCTTCTTTTAAGGAATAAATTCCATGAAATGAATTTTCCTCTTAGTACTGCTTTCATAGTGTCCCAGAGATTTCAATATGTTGTGTCTGAGTTTTCATTTACCTCTAAGAATTTTTAAATTTCCTCTTGGATGTCTTCTATAACCCTTTGTTCATTCAGTAGCATATTGTTTATTCTCCATGTGATGTAGGAATTTTTCTTTTTTATTTTATCATTGGTTTCCAATTTCATTCCATTATGATCAGATAAAATGCATTGTAGTATCTGTGCTCCTTTGTATTTGATAAAATTTACCCTGTGGCACAATATATGATCCATTTTGAGAAGGATCCATGTGCTGCTGAGAAGAAAGTATCGTTGGGTGGTATATTCTGTATATGTCAATTAAGTCTAAATTATTAATTGTATTATTGAGCTCTATAGTTTCTTTATTCAACTTTTGTTTGGAAGATCTGTCCAGTGGTTAGAGAGGTGTGTTAAAATCTCCCATGATTATTGTGTTGTGGTCTATTTGACTCTTGAACTTGAGAAGAGTTTGTTTGATGAACGTAGCTGCACCATTGTTTGGAGCATATATTACTGATCGTTAAGTCTTGTTGGTGTATGGTTCCCTTGAGCAGTATGTAGTATCCTTGTTTATCCCTTTTGATTAACTTTGGCTTGAAGTCTATTTTATTGTATACAGTATGGACACCCCTGCTTGCTTCTGAGGTCCGTATGAGTGATATGATTTTTCCCAACCTTTCACCTTCAGTCTGTGTATGTCTTTTCCTATCAGATGAGTCTTGTGTAGGCAGCATATTGTTGGATCTTTTTTTTTTAAATCCAGTCTACTAGCCTATATCTTTTGATTGGTGCATTTAAGCCATTAATATTTAGGGTTACTATTGAGATATGGTTTGTACTTTCAGCCATATTTGTTTGTTTATGTTACTTAACATGATTTATTTTTCCTCTTAGATTAGTTTTCCCTTTACTGTACTACCTCCTGCTATTGGTTTTCATTGTTATTTTTCATTTCCTCTTCTTGTAATGTTTCGCCAAGGATGTTTTGAAGAGCTGGTTTTCTAGCTGCAAATTCTTTTAACTTTTGTTTATCGTGGAATATTTTTATTTCATCTTCAATCCTGAAGCTTAATTTCTCTGGATACACGATTCTTGGTTGGAACCCATTTTCTTTCAGCGTTTGAAATATGTTGTTCCAGGATTTTCTAGCTTTCAGAGTCTGTGTTGAAAGATCAGCCATTATCCTGATTGGTTTACCCCTAAATGTAATCTGCATCCTCTTTCTTGTGGCTTTTAAGATTCTCTCCTTATTCTGTATGTTGGGCATCTTCATTATAATGTGTCTTGGTGTGGATCTCTTATGATTTTGTACATTCGGTATCTTGTAGGCTTCTAGGATTTGGATTTCTGTTTCATTCTTTATGTCTGGGAAGTTTTCTAGTATTATTTCATTGAACAGATTGCTCATTCCTTTGGTTTGGACCTCTATACCTTCTTGTATCCCAATCACTCTTTTCAGTTTGGTCTCTTTATGTTATCCCATATTTCTTGGATGTTCTGATCATGATTTCTTAACATTCTCACTGAGCTGTCTATGTTCTTCTTTTCAAGTTGAAATACTTTGTCTTCGTTGTCTGATGTTCTGTCTTCTAAGTGTTCTACTCTGCTGGTAATACTCTCATTTGAGGTTTTAATTTGGTTTATTGTTTCCTTCATTTCCAGGATTTCTGTTTTGTTTTGTTTTTTTAATATATCCTCTATCTCCCTGTAGAGTTGATCTTTTGCTTCTTGGATTTGTTTATGTAATTCATTGTCAAAGTGGTCTTTCATTGTCTGATTTTGCTGTCTAATGTGTTCCTTAAGACCCCAGATCATCTGAAGCATGTATATCCTGAACTCTTTATCTGATATTCCATCTGCTGCAGATATTACCTCTTCTAATGTTAAATTGACCTGCATTATTTGTGGTCCTTTCTTTCCTTGTCTTTTCAGACTGCTCATGTTTCTTTCTAGCTTTGTGAAACTGTTGTGTTACTGGTTTTTCATTTATTCATTTATATTCCTCTTGTATAGCTCCAAAATTCCTCGTTTGTGGAGAAAGACAATGTTAACAGTTCCCAACATCAACAGTACATTGTCTGGGCTGGGGATGTGGCTCAAGTGGTAGCGCGCTCGCCTGGCATGCGTGCAGCCCGGGTTCGATCCTCAGCACCACATACAGACAAAGATGTTGTGTCCGCCAAATACTAAAAAATATATATTAAAATTCTCTCTCTCCCTCTTTCTCACTCTTTAAAAAAAAACAGTACATTATCTAAGCACAAGTTTTCATTATTAACACATTTATAGTTAGAATCTAAGTCTTCAGATATTGGGTTTCAATTATTATTTTAAAATATAGTCATTAGTTTCATAAAAGGCGTACCATATCTGGTGGCATATAGAAAACTGAATTTCAGACAAAGGATGTTATACTTAGGGGGAAAGGAGTGAGGGTATGAGGTTAATCTAACTTAGCAACTTTGGAGAACTCTAACCAATAGACTGGTAATTTATGGAAAATTAAAGGCATTCTGTTCATTTCCAACTTAAAAAAAATGTGTTGCCTCTTTTCAATTGCCCACTTAAGTGAGCCATGAAGAATTTGTGCATTTGAGACTAACATTTGGTGAATAGGGAATCGAATGACAGAAAGAGCATGAGTGCAGACCTGCTCAATCTATAGATTCTACCTCCTATTGGTATTTAGAAAGTTACCCTACGTATAGATAGCAAAAGTTAGGGGGTTGAAAGTGGGATAGAGGGAGTTAGAATGAAGAAAAAAAATAAAAATAACAAGGAAGAAAAGAGAAAAAAGAAAGTAAGGAAGAAAAAAGAAAAAATGGGGGGAGGTGGGGCATATGGAATTCCTCTATATTATATTATTTTGGTGATTCAGTTGTTCATGCACAGTTCTTGGTTTCACATATGTTGAGGTTGTGAAAGAGAGAAGAGAGCAAAAAAAAAAAAAAAAGTCTGTCAAAACTCTCTTTTCCTTTCTTCCAGTAGGTGGCGTTGTCTATTCCTGGCTTGAGCCTCTGTGTTCAGGATGGTGGATGTAGCCAGTGTGAAAGGACATGAGCTTCCACCTGTAGCCTCCCTACTCTAGTCTCTGACATGGAAACCAGGTGCCTGTACAGTTGTTGTTTTGCGTTGATAGCTACACCCCCCAAAAGGTTGTGGGAAATATTTTGAGTTATGGCAGCTAAGGGTGGGGGAATTGGAAACCGAGTACCTGGATCAGCCGCAGAACCATGCTGGAAGCCACACCCCCTTTGATGGGTTTTAAGGGTTGATGGGGTCCTCCGGACTAGTGCGCAGGGCGGGCTTCCTCCTCTGGTCTGAGCTTTAGACTCTTAAAAGAGAAAGCAATTTGTTTCTTGTCAGGCTGCACAGTCTCCAAGTACTCTTGGCCTGGCCAGCCAGCTGTTCTAATGACCTGGTATTCTCAGGAACACAGAACAAGTGGCTTTACCAATAGCTGAGGAACTAATTCACGTGACCTGGCAAAACAGACGTGAAAACAACAGTATTGCAACTCAGTAAACTTGACTGATAAGATCTGCCAGGGCCAAAGGACAGGGTTAAGATGGGCAATGTCTGCACTCATGCTCTTTCTGTCATTCAATTCCTTATTCACCAAATGTTAGTCTCAAATGCACAAATTCTTCATAGCTCACTTAAGTGGGCAATTGAAAAGAGGCAACACTTTTTTTTTTTTTTTTTTTTTTTTAGTTGGAGATGGACAGAATGCCTTTATTTTAATTGTGTGGGGTGTTTTTTTTTTTTTTTTTTTTTAGTTGTAGATGGACACAATACCTTTATTTTATTTATTTTTATGTGGTGCTGAGGATCAAACCCAGCACCTCACATGTGCTAGGCAAGCACTCCACCGCTGAGCCACAACCCTAGCCCCTTATTTGTTTATTTTTATGTGGTGCAAAGGATTGAACCCAGGGCCTCACACATGCTAGGCAAGTGCTCTGCCACTGAGTACAGCCCCAGCTCTGGTGTGTTTTTAAAAAAGAAATAATCTTTCTAATGCTTCCATTAACAGTAACAATCCTTCCTCCCAAGGGCTTATATTTCCTCTCTTGCCAATCCTGATTTTACGTTTTACCAGTTTCCTAAGGTCTCCATCTTCTCCTTCAGCTCTACCAACAATAGTATCTAACTGTCCTCCCTCTGGACACTATGGGCTTCAAGAAAAGTTATATTCATGATATTGTATGGGAATAAAGGAACAGGGAGGATTACAGCAATCCCATTTGAAAGGATAAAAATAGCAATAATAAGGTACATTGATTGCTTAGTGGAGACTTAAACACTCAATTATAAATATATAATTTATAATTTAAAACAATTAGGAGACCAAAAAAGAAACAGAAGATTTGAAATGCACTATTAAACAGTTAAACCTGTGCAGAAACACACAGCAACACCAGTGTAAAACGTGCACATGAAACATTGTCTGGGAGAACATATGTTAGACCACACCAAGAAGTCTAAATAAATAAAGGTTTGGGTTTTTTTTTTTGGTTTTTGAGAGAGGAGAGAGAGAGAGAATTTTTAATATTTATTTTTTAGTTCTTGGCAGACACAACATCTTTGTTGGTATGTGGTGCTGAGGATAAAACCCGGGCCGCACACATGCCAGGCGAGCGCGCTACCGCTTGAGCCACATCCCCAGCCCATAAATAAAGGTTAAAGTCATTCAAATTATCTTCTATAACTAGAAGTTAATAAGGAGATAAATGAGAAGATTCACACACATGTGAAAATGAAATGTTCTTTTAAACCCAAAAGTTCAAAGGAAATCATAAGGGAAATTGGAAAACACTTTTGAGGTGAATAAAAAGAATGTAGCTAAAGCAGTACTGGGAAGGAAATTTATAAATGAAAACATTTTAAAAATGGAGCTCAGATCAATAACCTAGCCATGGTGGGCACAGTGGCACACATCTGTAATCCCAGCAGCTCAGGAGGCTGAGGCAGGAGGATCATGAGTTCAAAGCCAGCCTCAGCAACAGCGAGGTGCTAAGCAACTCAGTGAGACCCTGTCTCTAAATAAAATACAAAATAGGGGGCTAGGTTGTGGCTAGAGGTAGAGCACTCGCGTACTACACATGAGGCACTGGGTTCTATCCTCAGCACCACATAAAAATAAAGATATTGTGTCCACCTATAACTAAAAAATAAATATTTTTAAAAATACAAAATAGGGTTGGGGATGTGGCTCAGTGGTTGAGTGCCCCTGAGTTCAATCCCTGGTACCAAATAAATAAATATATAACCTAGCTGTACACACCTAAGGAACTAGGGAAATGAGTGTGAACTAAAACCAAAACTTATAGAAGGAAGGAAATAATAGATCTTGGAATGGAGATAAGCAAAATGCCAAGTAGAATCAACAAAACAGAAAGTTTGTTGTTTGAAAACATCAACAGAACTGACAAACCGTTAGGTAGCCTGATCAAGAGAAAAAGGTTATTAAAATCAGAACTGAAGGGCTGGGGTTGCGACTCTGGCAGAGTGCTTCACATGTATGAGGCACTGGGTTCAATCCTCAGTATCACATAAAAACAAACAAAATAAAGATATTATGCCCTCTATAACTAAAAAAATTAAATATATTTTAAAAATCAGAACTGAAAATGGGAATTCAGAAATAAAAGTCATATAAGTAAAATGTTAGAGGACATAATTCTCAATTTCTCAATTTCAAGACTTATAAAGCTACAGTAATCAGAACTGTGGTCTGGCCTAAGATTATCCATGATATAGAATGGAGAACCTAGAAATTATACATCTGTGTTCAGCTGATTCGTGACAAAAGTACCAAACCATCTAATGGAAGCATTGGGGTGTGGCTCAGTGGTAGAGCTTCAATCCCCAGCACCACAAAAACAAAACCATCCAATGGGAAAGGAAGACAACAAATGAAGCTAGGACAATTGGATATCCACATGCGCAAGAGGAAATCAGACCCCCACTTCACACCATTTACAAAGTTTACTTCAAAATGGAGCAAAGACCCAAATGTAAGACCTAAAATTATGGGGCTGGGATGTGGCTCAAGCGGTAGCGCGCTCGCCTGGCATGCGTGCGGCCCGGGTTCGATCCTCAGCACCACATACCAACAAAGATGTTGTGTCCGCCCAAAACTAAAAAATAAATATTGAAAAATTCTCTCTCTCTCTCTCCTCTCTCACTCTAACTTTAAAAAAAAAAAAAAGACCTAAAATTATAAAATTCTTAGAGGAAAACACGTTCATGTTTGACTTTGGGTTTGGCAATCATTTCTTGGAAATGGTACCCAGGCATGATGATGCAAATATGTAATCTCTGAGACTGGGAACACTGAGGCAGGTGGATTACAAGTGGGAGACCAGCTTTTGCAGCTTGGTGAGGCCCTATCTTAAAAAATTTAAAGGGCTAGGTATGTAACTCAGGGGTAGAGCACCTGTGGGTTCAATTCCAAGTACCGCAGAATGAAACAGGAAAGGACTACAAAAAATGACCAATTGGACTTCATCAAAATTAAAACTTATACAGTGGAGGACAAGATCAAGAAAGAAGAAACCCTAAAGAATGTGGGGATAGGGAATTGCAATTCATACATCTAATGAGAAGCAAATATCCAAAATATTTTAGGAATTTCCATGTCTCAACTACAACAAAGAGCTAAAATCTAATGAAATATGAATAGAGACTTGAAGAGGCATTTCTCTAAAGAAGTATACAAATGACCTATAAGCACATCAGAAGATGCTCAAGGACATTGGTCATCAGGGAGATGCAAATAAAATGCACAGCATCATATCACTTCCCAGCCCACTAGGAAGGCTGTAATCTATTTTTTAAAAAGTACTGGGAAAGAACATGGAGAATTTGAGAACCTCATACATTTCTTTTTTTTTTTAAATATTTGTTTTGGGTTTTTTTTAGAGAATTTTTAATATTTTTATTTATTTATTTTTTAGTATTCGACAGATACAACATTTTTGTTTTTATGTGGTGCTGAGGATCGAACCCGGGCTGCACGCATGCCAGGCGAGCGCGCTACCACTTGAGCCACATCCCCACCAGAACCTCATACATTTCTGATGAGAATATAAGATGGTGAGTCACTGTGGAAAACAGTTTAGCTGTTTCCTCAGTATTTAAAGAATTGCCATGAGAACCAAGAATTCCACTCCTGGGTGTATATATCCAAAAGCACTGAAAAATGTGCATAAATGTCATGGCAGCAATATTTTCATAATAGGCAGATGGTAGAAAGAACCCAAATGTTCGAAAGATGAATGAATAAGCAAAATGTGATGTATTCATAAAGCACAGAAGTATTCCACCATAAAATAACATGCTGAGAAAACAGAGATGAACCTTAAAGCCTGTAAATGAAAGAAACCAAATACCAAAGATTGTATAAATAAAAAAGAATATTCCCATGGTAGAGAATGATATTACATGATTATAAAAGGTCCCATTGATCAAGAAAACACTAACCCTAAGCACACAAAGCAGCAGATCTTCAATATACATGAAACCAAAACTTAAGAAATTGAAAGGAGAAATAGGAAAATGTCTTATAGTTGATGAATGCAACACCCCCTTTCAACAGTTGATAGAACCGCTAGACAGAAAAATCACCAAAGATATAAAAGAATTAAATAGCACCAATAACCAACTGAATTTGATGAACATTTGTAGAACACTCCACCCAACAACAGAATATATATTCAAGTATACATTGACCATTTCGCAAGTTAGTACTTTGTCATAAAACAAATTGTAAGTTTTTAAAAATTGGTGGCATGCCACCTCAGTGGTCTGACTACAATGCAATCAAACTAGAAATTAGTAACAAAATGATAACAAGAAAATCTAACACTTGAGAATTAAAACATCATACTACTAAATATACCATGGGACAAAGGAAGTTTTACAGTAATGAAAAAGTATTTCAAACTGAATGCAAGGGAAAACCAGCTTGTCAAAATGCGTGTCAGAGAGCAAGAGCAGTACTGAGGGAAATCTATACCACCAAATGTTTACATATGGAAAAGAAAGTTAGTAAATCAGTAACCTAAGCTCTCACTTTAGGAAACAGCAAAATAAATGCAAAGTAAACAGAAGGTAATAAATAGTTAACTTCAGAGGAAGCTTCAATGATATGGAAAACAAAAAATAGAGAAAACCCATGAAACCTAAGGTGATCCTTTGTAAACTTCAATGAAATTGATAAAACTTTAGCATAACTGAGAAAAGGACACAAGTTACTTAATTATAGACTCCAAGTGAGCTCTCATCCACGGTTTTCATGGCTTGCTGTACTTACTGGCTGGTGTGGTGGTCTTGGGTCAGAGTCTAGCAGAAGGTTCGGGTTGTTAACTGGGGAAAGATGACTCTGAACACATCTCATCCCAGAAGGCAAATGGAGAGGACCTCACTTTTCCAAGTCTTTTCCATTTGTTAGAAAACAGACGATATTTTTTTAATATTTATTTTTTTAGGGGTAGATGGACACAACACAATGCCTTTATTTTTATGTGGTGCTGAGGATCGAACCTGGGTCCCGCCCGAGCTAGGTGAGCACTCTACCATTGAGCCACAATCCCAGCCCCAGAAAACAGACAATATTTTGACAGCCGAAAGTAGATTCTCCTTGAGATGTTAAACGACTGTCCCAGTGAGTGGTCACGGAGGCTGGCCACTAACCCAGGTGGGTATGTGAGCCTAGTTCTGTCTGTCTGCCTTGATGTTGTGTTGCAAGGGCCATGTGGAGGTATATTTCAGACAAGTTACCAGTTCTAGCCCTGAATTTTGACTCTGACCAAGAACCTCTCTACATTCCTCCATAAATCCTCCCCTCTTTCATCCAAGGAGGAAAAGCAACTATTTATTTCAGCACAGACCAATGTGGTTAAACTTTGGCTTCTCACCTTCATTCTCTTGGTCTCCTCCCAGTCCCCTTAGTCTCCCTTTTCTGCCCTTAAGAGCCAAAAATAACTTATTGGCAAAAGCATGTAGGCATGTTTTCTTTTGCTCAGAGGACTGAGTAAAGAATATAGGTTTCCACCTCAGAGCAACGAGTCAACTAGCCAAGCCCAAATCCTCACAGGGTAAGGCATCTTTCAGACAGGCCCTTGGGGTGACAGCAACCCGACAGAGCAGGTTCCTGATCAGGAGGTGTGAACCACCTGGGAAAATAAAAAGTCTACAAAAATTAGAAATAAAGACTAAGCCAGAAATTAGATACAGAAAGCAGAGCACCTGCCGGGCCTGCCTGTCCTGATGGGAACTGGAACAGAACAACTAAAAGAGGCCCTTTTTATTAAGGGGAGGACACCAAAGGCAGGGATCAGTTTCAGCCGGAGGCGTCTTGTTCTGGAGCTTGCTTCTCTGCTTGGCAGTGTTCTTGCAGTAAACAAGTCGATTAGCATTTTGACAAGCCACACCTATGTCTGGGAGGCTGTCTGGCTCCAGCAGGTCACTCCTGTCTCCTGAGCTGAGCAGTGAACTAGGACAGGACGCCATGCCACCTGGTGTCCCCATTTTCCATCCACTGATAGGGCTGCCCAGCGTGACTCAAGAGGTACTGGATATTGTCTCCCATGGGGTGTGCGACACAACAAACAGTCTCATGGGTATAGAGAACTGAGGGTCTGATCAGGCTTGAGTTGTGGTGGGGGGAGGTGGCCAAAGGCCCTCAGGAAAAATTGATTCTTTCTATGCTTTTTCTTTAGACCTTATAGATATAAAGTAAATTAAAGAAAAATTTAAAGTAGGAGAGTTCACATATACCCACTTACTCTTCCTCCTTGCAGTATCTTCTATGATTAACATCCTGGATTAAAGTTCTCATAATTGAAGAACCAATAATGATACATTACCATCAATAAAAATCCATAGTTTGCATCAGGGTTCACTCCTTGTGAGTTCACGGAGTTTTGACAAATGCATAATATTATGTGTGCACCATTAGAATGTCATACAGAACGCTTCACTACCCAAACAATCCCCCATCCTCACTATTCATCCCTGTCTCCCATTCCTTTGACCCTGATAACTTCCCTTGCTCTAGTCTGCTATGTATTAATATAGGTATTATAACTTTCTTTTGATAAGTATTGGAGTGGTAATATCTTTCTTCATCCAATTATTTTTAATCTGCATTGCATATTTAAAGTGGGTTTCTTATAGATAGTTCATAGTTGGAGCTTGTTTTTTTTTTTTTTAAGAGAGAGAATTTTTTTAATATTTATTTATTTATTTTTTAGTTCTCGGAAGACACAACATCTTTGTTTGTATGTGGTGCTGAGGATCAAACCCAGGCTGCATGCACTACCGCTTGAGCCACATCCCCAGCTCCGGGGCTTGTTTTTTGACCCACTCAAACAATCTCTGTCTTTTAATGTGTATATTTACATCATTGATATTTAAATTGATTATCGATAAATTTAAATATCTACCATATTTGTTACTGTCTTATTGTTTACCTTTGTCTTTTTTTCTTGTTTGTCTTCCACCCTCATTCTGCCTTCTCTGCTTTTCCATGAGCATTTTATATTGTTCCATTTTGCCTTCTCTGACCATATCAATTATACTGCTTTCCAACAAGATTCTGGGCATAGACTGTTCACAACTCTCTCAGGACCAACAATGGGCCCTGAGCCTCAATATGCTGTAGAGATAGAGGAGTGAGAGGCAGTTTAAGGTAGGACAAGGGTGTAAATCCAGACTGTACAAGGCCCTACGACCTTCATAGGGGCCAATTCCTGAAAATGAATTTCCAAGGGTCACAAAAGGATGGCACCTGAGGATCCTGAGGACGGCAGGTCCACATGAGATAAGGAGCCAGGGTTAGTCACCCTGGACAGCAGTGCTTCTGAAGTTTTCAGTTATCACAGATAAGTGGAGACTATGAAATATGATTTCAGGAGTAAGAAGAGTGGGGAAGTGCTTAAAAGCAAGGGGAGAAAGGGGTGTCTTGAAGTGAAGAGTGCCCTTTAAACTGATGGTCCTAGAAGGCCCTACTGAGAAGATGACATGATGACAGCTCAATTTTCAAAGACATTGAGAGCAATGTGTAGCATGTATCTCCTACTAACTGTGCTTTCATTTCTAGCCTTTATACATGAAAACTAATAATAAAAACAAGGACTAAGGAAGTTATGAAGACAAAAGAACTTAAATGTTCTCTGGTCCAGCCCTGGGAATCTTGGGCAAAAGGTCCAACAATGAGACACCCCAGTGACAACCAGCTTCCTCATCCAAGGCCAACCGGATTTCATATAGGCTGCAGATGCTGTGGCCACCTGCCAGCACAGGAAGTGCGGGCCTGCGAAAAACAGAAAGTCCCATCAGAATCCAGTGTTTAGCTTTAAATGTAAAATGACCTGGGATGTAAGAAAGGCAGCTGGAGGGGAGAGCAGGATGAAAAGTTATCACTGGAGTGTAAAAATCCACAGTCTCTTGACAAACAGGAGGTGAGAAAGAAGGACCCAACCTGACCCACAGAGATGAACTGTGTACCTGCCCAGAGGCACTCAGTCCCAGGGGACTTGCCCACCACAAGAGAGCAAATGGAAGTGGGGACAACTAAAGGTATATTTCTTCAAATAAGAGACCGTAAGTGACCCTTGGGAAGACTGTACACCCATAGTACTTAGTCACTGAGGAACTGGGGGAGGAGGGAGACAACCCTTGTGCTCTAGGGAATAAAATGCTGGTTGTACCCAATCTGTGTGTCCCTGACCACCAGGTACCTGATCTTGCAAGATTGTTATTAAAGGAAATCCTCCCTTTTTGCTATACTTTGTGTCTCTTAGGCCATTCTCTGAGTTTGGACAGGAGAGAGCGTTTCTCACAGAGGTTAATACAAAACAGATGCTGAGGGTGGGGTGTGCAGCTCACTGCTAGAGCACTTGCCCTGCATGCAGGAGGCCTGGTTTCCATCCCCAGTACCACAAAAAGCAGAAGTCTGATGCTCAACCATCCAACTCCATTGCCATCCATCACCACCCTTCACCTCAGTGCATCATCTCACCTGAGTGTATGGTAGGTAACTAGTCTTAGCTATAAACCTTTTGAATAGAACACATGGACTCCTGAAATATGTTTCTAAAATAGATTTATCGGGCCCACTGTTTGAAAGCAGACTTTTTCAAAAGTGACCAAAATGTTTCATATTTCAAGAGCTGTGGATGACAGTTGAATAAGGAGTCAAAATCGCCCTGTGGACAGGAGACATACCGTGATGGAGGAGACATTAATGGCATAATCTAGCGGGTGGGTAACAGAGTCTTCACTGTGACATTTTTTCATAATGGAAATTTTTAATTGAGCCGTTCACGTAAGACGTCGTGTCTGAGTCACACTATATGTTAATACGCGCCCCCACCAAAAAAAAAAGCACCTGCATTTAGGAGGGGTGGGTTAAAAACGGAACAGGACAATTTACTTGGCAATAGATACGATGGTCCTGCACAGGAAATCCCTCTTCACTTGCTCGGTAACGAGTTTTCCTGAATAAAACTAAAACGGATTCACACAGCTATGCACGCGGGGCCGTCCTACCAGGAAGAGCTCAGCCTGAAAACGCGCTGGCTGCGGCACTCAGAGGAAAGAGACCGCAACCGCTCGCCCGAATCCCGCGTGCCAGTCCGGCTCGGGCACGGCCCCGCCCCCCGCCCCGCCCCAGGCACCGCCCCGCCCCAGGCACCGCCCCAGGCACCGCCCCGCCCCGCGCCCCGCCCCAGGCACGGCCCCGCCCTCCGCCCCGCCCCAGGCACGGCCCCCGCCCGGCACGGCCCCGCCCTGCTTGGGCATGGCCCCGCCCCCGCCCCCGCCCCCCGCCCGGCTCAGGGAAGGCCCCGCTCCGTGCGCCCTCCGCTACGCGACCTCATCCCAGAGAGCCGCGCTCCGCCTCGCTCCGCCCCAATTAGGCTCCGCCCCGTATCTCGCCCCGCCCCTCTCGGACACTGCCCCCGTCTCTCAGGCACTGGCCCGCCTCTCGCCCCGCCCCCTCCACCCCGTGCGCCCTCCCCTACGCTACTTCAGTCCCGAGGGCCGCGTTCCGTCTCGCTCGGCCCCTCTCAGGCTCCGCCCCGTGTCTCGCCCCGCCCCGCCCCTCAGCCCTGCCCCGCCCCGTGCGTCCTTCCCCGCGGGTTCAGCCGGGAGTGCGGCGCTCGCCGGGTCCCTTCCCCCCCCCCCCGCCCGGTGCGCTGTGCCCCGCATCGGGCTGGAGCGGACCCCGGGCTCTCGGATGCAGGTCCTGATGGCCGCGCCCGTTACTCAGCAGGTCAGCGGCGGCGCCGCCCCGTCCCCGAGCCCGGCGCTGGGCGGCCCTGAGAGCGGGCAGCCCCTGGCGCCCTCCGTGGCCGAGTTGCCCGTGGTGGACGCCACGGGGAAGAGGCTGCCCTTCGGCGCACTGTTCCGGGAGCGACGCGCCGTGGTGGTCTTCGTGCGGGTGAGCGCGGCGACCCAGAGGGGGTGGCTTCCGCGGGTCCTGGCGCCCGCGAACGGGCCGGCCGGGCCTGGCCTTCCGGTGCCCGCCGCTCCGCAGCGAGGCCGTCCCAGCCAGCGGCGGCGTAGCCGGGACATCCTGCCCCCGCGGGCGCTGCGTGTCCCACGGGCCCTCCCGGCCGCGGCGCCGCCTTGCTAACTCGCCCCGTTGCTGTGTTGGTTTCAGCATTTCCTGTGTTACACCTGCAAAGAATACGTGGAGGACCTGGCCAAAGTCCCCGAGCGACTCCTACAAGTAAGTTTCCCGACAGTGGGGGGCACAGTGTCCTGCCTCAGGACGAGTGAGTGGCGCCTGTCGTTCATAACCGGCGGCGTGAAGTGTGGAGGGTGCATGACCTGCATCCCCAAATCTTCCATTTCCTCCCATTTCTCCAACCCCTCAAAAAAGGAGGAAAGAAGTTAGAGATGTTTTGTCCTAATTTATTGCCACTTGCTTGTAAACAGTGCTACCTAGTAATTACCTAGTAATGTGCCTAGTAAATGTTGAGTGATAATGCTCCAAATCAAGTGCTGGAAGTTGGTTGTTTGTTTGTTTTTTGTTTTTTGTTTTTGGTACTGAGGATTGAACCCAGGGGGGCTTAACCATCGAGCCTCATCCTCAGCCATTTTTTTTTTTTTTTTGTATTTTATTTAGAGGCAGGGTTTCGCTGAGTTGTTAAGTGCCTCGCTAAATTGCTGAGGCTGGCTTTGAACTCATTATCCTCCTGCTTCTGCCTCCTAAACCACTGGGATTACAGGCATGTGCCACTGCGATCAGCTGGAAATTGATATTGTTGTCCCTTTTACGCCACCAAATAGTTGTTACTTGTAGGAAAATTGTAATGTATCTTTTTTTTAAGAGAGAGAGAAGGAGAGAGAATTTTTTAATATTTATTTTTTAGTTTTTGGTGGACACAACATCTTTATTTTATTTCTATGTGGTGCTGAGGATCAAACCCAGCGCCCTGTGCATGCCAGGCGAACCACATCCCCAGCACCTGTAATGTATCTTACAGATGCCAATTTGTATTTGTTAATAGACTGCAAGTTTCACTACTCTGTTTTTAAGCTTTTTAAGTGAAGATATTAGATAGGCTTTGTAAAACTAAGGTCTGTTTTCAGTAGACCTTATCTATTGGAATGAAAAAATAAAATTGCCTCATTAAATAAGCCTGCTTGTGTGTTGTGGTTTTTAATTTTTTAATTATCTTTGTTTTTGCAGTACTTAGGATTAATCTACATCCCCATTGTATCTAGTGGCTTGGGAGGCAGGAGGATCACAAGTTCAAAGCCAGCCTCTGCAATTTAGTGAGGCCCTGAGCAACTCAGCAAATTTTTAGACTAGTATTCTTAAGTTTCCTAGGCTGTCCTCAAAATTACAGTCCTCCTGCTTCCACTACCTGAGTAGCTGGGATTATAGGCATGTGTCACCCATGCCTGAGGAATACATCATTTTGAAATTTTTTTTTTAATTTTTCCTCTGCATGCCCTTTTATTCTTTCTCTCTCTCTCTCTCTCTCTCTCTCTCTCTGTGTGTGTGTGTGTGTGTGTGTGTGTGTGTGTGTGTGTGTGTGAGTGTGTGTGTGTGTTTTTCCCAAGAGCTGGGGATCCAACCCAGGCCTCACCCATGCTAGTCAGTACTCTGCCATTGAGCCACATCCCCAACTCACCTTTGTCCTTTTTTTAATTGGATACTTTGTTTTCTTGCTATTTAATTGTTTGAGCTTCTTATATTTTTTGGATTTGGGTTCCCTATCAGATACAGAGTTTATTGTTTCTCCCAAACTGTAGGCTTTCTCTTCACTCTAATTATTTCCTTTGCTGTGCAGAAGCTTTATAATACAACCATGCCTATGTTTGCTTTTGTTGCTTGTGTTTTAGGGTCATATCCAAGAAATCATTGCCCAATCTAATGTCATTGAGCTTTTCCCTGTTTTCTTCTAATACTTTTACAACTTTAGTCTTCCATTTAAGTCTTGGAATTTTTACTGAGCAAAAGAATCATCTAAGTTCATCAGACATTTTAGAACAAGTTTCTTTATGTTGCACACAATCTTGCTGTTCCATTCTTCTAGAAGCCTATAGGTGGCATTAGAATGAAACAGAAGAGTGGGATTAGAGGAAGACTAGGAAACAATTCTGTTAACATGCACATTTTTTTTTCTCCTAAAGGAAGCAAATGTCACCCTTATAGTGATTGGACAGTCAACCTACCATCATATTGAGGTAAATATCTACCAAATTGGGGAACTCAGAGATTAAATTTGTTTCAGGTTTAAGTGCTATACATCTGTACCTAGTGGCTTAGGAGGCAGGAGGATCATAAGTTCAAAGCCAGCCTCTGCAATTTAATGAGGCTCTGAGCAACTCAGCAAAACTCTGTCTCTAAATAAAATATTTAAAAGGGCTGAGGCTATGACTCAGTGGTTAAGCACTCCTGGGTTTAGTCCCCAGTACCAAATAAAATAAAGTTTCAGGTGTAAAAATTATGTTAATAGAACAGTGAGTATAGGCTAAATTGGCTGAAGTTAGATTATCATTACTTTTTTCTCATTTGTTCTTATAAAAACTCCAACTATTCTCTCTTCAGCCTTTTTGCAAACTGACTGGGTATTCCCATGAAATCTATGTTGATCCTGAGAGAGAAATTTATAAAAGACTGGGAATGAAAAGAGGTGAAGAAATTGCCTCCTCAGGTAAGACAGCATGTTTCAAATAGAATAAGGCAGTGTTGTGTTTTCACATCTGTGTATATGTGCATAGGGAAGCAAATGGTAAATTCCTAAGTCAGGCTGCTGCTTATGATTCTGGTAAATGATCCAGCTATCCCACATTGAAAGACTTGTTCTCTGAACGTAATGATGTTTTAGCATTCTGTTGCTATGACAAAATTCCTGAGATAATCAACTTATCAGGAAGAATGGTCTACATTGGCTCGTGGTTTCAGAGGTTTTAGTCCGTGCTTGGTTGGCTACATTGCTTTTGGACCTGTGTTGAGGTGGCACATCATGGCAGGGAGCATGCACTGGAGGAAACCTCTTCATCTCATGGCAGCCAGAAGCAAAAAGAGAGGAAAGGGCCAGGAACCCCATGCCCCTTCAAGGGCACCTCCCTTCCCCTTGCTAATGATCTAACTTCCTTCCATGAAGACCCACCTTCTACTTTCTACCACCTCCCAACACCTCAGGCTGGCACCAAGCCTTCAGTACATAGGCCTTTGGGGGTCCCTTACAAACCCTGGCAAATGGCGTGGAAGGATGTTGGCAATGTACTTTTGAAAGAAAAGGCAATTGCAGAACAGTATTTTCAATATGACTGCATTTTTGTAAAAGCAAAAATAATTTTCACAAACATAAAGATTTGGGTATGAAAGCATGCGTGTGTTTGTGTATGTGATGAAAAAGGTTATAAGAAAGATTACAGTACAGAGAGGTTCTTCATAGCTCTCCAGGTGGAGGAATTGCTTTCTTGGGTGGGACAGCCCCTGTCTCCACAGCTGCTCTTACTGCGCTGAGGAGCCAGGTGGCACTGTGCAGCTAGTTGAAGATTGTCATAGCTCCACATTCCCCACCTGACCACGATTCCTGGTGATTAATGGAGCTTAGTAATTGCAGTCAAACCCAGTGTGTGTGCTTTGGATAGGAATAACTCAGTTTCTGAAATGCAGAATAAGGCAACTCAGACTCATGAGCCACAAATACTATATTTTGAGCTCTTGTCTCTGACACCCGCTGTGGTAGATGCTCCCTGGAGAACAGAGATGAATGAGCCCTGCCTTCCAGAGATTTCCACACTGCATAAGGGCTTGTGGTAGAGAAGTGTGTGCTGGGGGCCCGCCTCAGCATCACGAGAGCAAAGGGATCTGGACGGCTTCTCCCAGGAGGGACGTCTCAGTGCCCCCTGAAGGAGCTGGCTGGTGGAGGGAGGGCGAGCAGGTGCTCAGGACACAGATACATGTGCAGGTACACAGAGGCAGGACTGGAGAAGTGCAGGTGTCTGCCTCTGGCCGGACTCTCAGAGCCAGCTGGGGAATTGGTGTGAGCCAAGAGGTGGGTCGGGCTGATGCACAGTGATGTGGAATGACATTCCAAGGATTGTGGATCTGTTCTGAAAGTACCGGGGGAGTTGATCAAGTGTCGAAACAGCAAAGTGAGACAGACACATCCCAGTGTGGAGGAGGAACTGGAACCAGCCCAACCAGATCCAGTGATGTCAGTGAGAAGGTTCTAGTGATTAACTAGGGAGAAATGGGAGGCCTCCAGAGCAGATGGAGAGGCGTGATGGACCTGGGAGCCATTCATGAGATAGAATTGCCCTGATCCCTTTGCTGATATTTTAATTTCATTTTTTCTTAATTTTATTTATGTATTTGTTTGTTTGTTTGTTTATTTATTTATTTAGTAAGTACTGGGGATTGAACCCAGAGGCCCTAAACTACTGAGCCACATCCCCATACCTTATTTATATTTTATTACAGACAGAGTCTCACTGAGTTGCTTAGGACCTCACTAAGTTGCTGAGGCTCACAATCCTCCTGTCTTAAGCCTCCCGAGCCGTTATTTTGTATTTTTATTTCTACTTGTGGTACTGGGGACTAGCCCAGGGGCACTCTATCACTGAGCTATGTCCCTAGCCCTTTTCTGTATTTTATTTTGAGACAGGCTGGCCTTGAATTTTTGATCCTTCTACCTCAGCCTCCCCAGCAGCTGGAATTACAGGTGTGCACCACCATACCCAGCTCACTAGTGATTTTAAAGAAAGCAGCCTAAGCTGGACGTGGCAGTGCACACCTGTGGTCCCAGTCGCTGAGGAAGCTGAGGCAGGAGGGTCAAAGTTTGAGACTAGGGCTGGGGATGTGGCTCAAGCGGTAGTGCGCTCGCCTGGCATGCGTGCGGCCGGGGTTCGATCCTCAGCACCACATACAAACAAAGATGTTATGTCCGACGAAAATTAGAAAATAAAAATTTTTAAAAATTCTCTCTAAAAAAAAAAAAGTTTGAGACTAGTCTCAACAACTTGAGGAGATCCTATCTCAAAATAAAAAATTCAAAAGGTCTGGGGATAGAGAACCCCTGGGTTCAATCTCCAGTGCTGCAAAAAGAAGAGGAGGACAGAAGTAAGAAGGGAAAAAACAGACTTTATTAAAACTGAGGATGAGCTAGCTTAAGCTTGCGCTTGATCTGACCTTCCCCTGCCTCTACCTCCCTCCCTCTGTCCTGCCCCCACCCCCAGCCCTGCAGTGGAGGAGATGGCAGCAGATCTGCCGGAAAGGGCAGACTGTGGCCCTTTCCTCCTGGCACACTATTTTCACGTGCTGTGACGGAGTCTCAGCATGTGTAAGGTCTGCTTATCATTTAGCACTTTAGATATAAACTGTGAGTTTCACTTTAGTAGCACCTCATCCATTGCCACAATAAAGGTATGGAGTTGCAAAGAAAATAGATGAATTCTAAACCAAATGCATGCTTCTAATTATGAGAAGGTATGTTCAAATCTTTTAATGTGCTTTAACTTAAATATACTTTATATAATATGTATAGTTATAAAGCTTACACTGTAAATATTATATAAACCACTATATTATAGATTTTATGAAATTATATAATATGCATGTGGGGGGTACTAGGGATCAATTCTAAGGGTGCCCTACCACTGATCTACAGTCTTTTTGGGGGGGAGCTGGGTCTTGCTAAATTAGTTGCCCACACTGGCCTTGAATTTGGCCATTCTCCTGCCTCAGCCTGGGGAGCTACTGGGATTGCAGGAGTGCACCACTGTGCCTGGCACATGTTTTTGTTTTTTTTTTTTAAAGAGAGAGGGAGAGAGAGAATTTTAATGTTTATTTTTTAGTTTTCGGCGGACACAACATCTTTGTTTGTATGTGGTGCTGAGGATTGAACCCGAGCCACATGCATGCCAGGAGAGCGTGCTACCGCTTGAGCCACATCCCCAGCCCACATGTTTTGATTTATAGTTTTAAAGTACTATCTTGACAAACAGAAAATATTAGATTTTCACAAAATACATTTTTAAAAGCTTGAACCTGTATAAAGTATAAAGCATAAATATCAGAATTGTCCTCAGAGTAGTCTTATTTGAAAATTAAGGCACTTAAAACTAAGGCACATTATACAGTTATAATTTAGAGTTAACAGTACCCACTTTATAAAGACAAAGAATAAGAAAATAAGACCATTAAATTGTTTTAAAGTCAAAAAACAAGAGTTTTACACACAAGAACTAAATTCAAACTAGCAAAATTAGATCATGCCTAATGGGAACAATGGCTCAGCTCTAGGCTTTGGCATCTCCTTTAATTGAATTTCTATCGACATGAGATCATCTGGACTTCTGAACATTTATTTTAGATATAGAATCCTGTAAAACAAATTTGGTGTTTGACTCACGTCTCTGAGTCAGCGCGCCTGTTCTTGTTTCGTGGTAAGATGATGTCACAGTGTAAACATGGAAGAAATCAAACAGCTGGAAGAAGCTGGGAAATAATATGAATCTGGAACTATCAGGAAGCAGTGGGTCCAGAGCTGCATGATCAACGTGATATTATTCTCCTATATTTTGGTTTTCATCCACAGTTCCTGGCTCATAGCTGCCTTAAGGCAGGTCATACGAACCAAAAATATACTCTAACCTCCCCAACCGTGCTGTGTTGGAGCTGGCCATAAAGAAGTTCTCTTTTCTACCTGACCTGATAGTAGATCATGAGACCCCATTTGGGAAGGGGTCCTGCCCAGAAGGAAGGCTGCACAGAGTCTGGGAAGAATCTGGACAGGCCGTGCTGGCTCCCCTCCCCTGCCTGTCAGCACCAGATCCAGCCCTCTGCAGAGTTGCCCGTACTTCAGGCGAGCCTATGCAGTGAAGTCTCCATTACAAACTCAGGGGAGCTTCACGTGGCCACACACGTGCAGGTTTCTAGAGGGTAGGGTGTGCAGAGGCCCAGGAGGCTCTGTGTACCCTCCCCTGTACCCGCCCTGGCCATCTCTTCATCTGTGTCCCCTGTGGCATCTTTTATGACAAATTGGCAAGAGTCAGGAAGCTTCCCGAGTTCCGTGAGCCGTGCAAGCTCGCTGAAGGAACCTGAGGAGGGCCCAGGGGAACCTTGGTTTGTAGCCAGGCAGTCACAGCTCAGGGCGAACGGTCGGGGACAGACTGGCATCTGAATTGGCCCCTGTCTCGGGAACTGCACCCTCGGCCTGGGGACCTGATGCTGTCTCCCTCAGAGAGTGTCAGGGTTGCATTGCATTGGAGGACCCCCCCCCCCGTGGTTGGTGCAGGCTGGCTCCCCTGGCGTGTGGGAGAAGCTCTGCCAGTGGGCAGCAGAAGTGGACTGAGCTGTGAGAGGCCAGAGAGAGCCGAGGTCAAGTCTGAGTTCGTTTTTCCTACTCAGTTGTCAGTGAAAAGCTAAAGGCGAGACAGAAAAGAGACCCCAGGAAAGTCCGTTGTGGGAGTAGCACAGGCTCTGTGGGGAGGGGACGTCAGTGGACGGCGGAGGAGGAGCGGAGGGCAGCTGCCTCTCGGCCTCTCCAGGCCTGGCGCTGCAGGCTGTCCCCCTTTGAACTCTGAGGCGGGGCATTCCCTTCCAGGCCTACTCTGAGGAGAGCAGCCCTGGGGCCAGCCCCTCCCAGCTCCTGCTCTGTCCTTGCCCCCAAGCCTCACCCCAGGGAGGGGACAAGGAAGCCGCCTTTGGGCTTCTCAAGAGCTGGGGTCCCAGGCGAGCTTCTCACCCACTGGTTAGAACAGAGTCTAACCAGCTGTGAGGACGCTGGGCTACAGCCCAGAGAGAGGAACGGCTCTGTGACCGACATTTAACCACCGGCCAGTGTGCCCAGAACAGGGCCGGAGCAGCCACTAGTGGGTGAGACTGAAGAGCAGAGTGGGAGTCGGGTGGCAGCTCTGCCCGCTGCAAACGCCTCCGTGTTGCCTGCTCAGACACTGCTCCAGTGCAGTGCAGCCTGAAGCTGACAGGCTTCTGTGGCAGAAAGTGACCTGGGTGTCTGTCATCACCTTTTGAGAGCAGCCGTTCTCACCAAGGACATTATCCCCCTGCTAAGGGGGCATTTGGCATTTTCTGGAGACACAGTCGGTTGTTGCAGCTTGGCAAGCAGTGCCAAGAGCGCGCTGGGTGTCGACCCAGGGTGCTGCTGAGACCCGACCCCACGCAGACAAAGGATCATCTGGGCCAGAATGTCCATACGGAAGCCGTTTTTTGAAGAAAAGGAAAAAGGGCAAATGAGATACGAAGTGAGATGTGACATAAGAAAGCGAATGTCTTGTAGAAATGCCAGCATCGTCTCCTTAACATTTAACGGTGTGTGTAATGACCCCATCTAAAGACACTCTTAACGTTCCAGGACAGAGCCCCCACGTCAAGTCAAATCTGCTCTCAGGAAGCCTTCGGAGCCTGTGGCGGGCAGTGACTGGCCCTCTTTTTGACTTCCAAGGAGACCCAGCCCAGCAAGGCGGGACCCTCATTGTAGGTCCAGGTGAGCTTGAAAGCCCAGATCAGCTGTGTGCACTTCCTGTGCCTCTTACATGTCCCAAGGCCACCTGTTCTCTCTGTAAAGCAGACAGCATATAAAAGTGGGCACCTGGACCTCACTCAGGGTGCCGTACTCTCTCAGGGCATCTTTTGTTTTCAGAGGCTTCTATTCTTTGGCATCTGTGTGTTTGATGAGTGTGCCTGTCATTCCACGCCCCAGGGACTGCAGGGCTCGGGACAGGGGAAGCAGCTGTGAGATGCTGATTTGTTTATGGCTATTTCACACTTTAAAAAGCTCAGCAGAGGCCAGGAGTGTAGCTCAGTGAGAGCATGTGCTTAGCGTGTGTTCAGCACCCACCACAAAAGAAAAGAAATAGCTCATTGGAGGTGAATGTTTCTGAACAGGAGGAAATCCTTAACACTTTCTGTCAGTGAAAAACTCTGTCTAGTCATTTATAGCTAACGAAACTGCAGGACTTGCAGTGTTCGAAAGCAGGTCTGTGCAGGGCAGCTCATTTAGTTAGAGCTACTGTAAGCCGGGCACGGTGGCACCTGGTGTGCGCGCCTAATAATCCCAGCGGCCTGGGAGGCTGAGCAGGAGAATCACAAGTTCAAAGTCAGCCTTAGCAACTTAGGAAGGCCCTAAGCAACTTAGTGAGACCCTGTCTCAAAATAAACGGGGCTGGGGATGTGGCTCAGTGGTTAATTGCCCCTGGGTTCAATCCCTAGTACCATAAATAGATAAATAACGTAGCCTTCATAAGTCACAGACTTTTAATGACTTTATTTTTTTAAATACTTTTTAGTTGTCAATGGACCTTTATTTTATTTATTCATATGCGGTGCTGAGTTTTGAGTCCAAGAATCAAAGTGAACAGAACCTAGACTATAACTTGCAGCTTACTTGAGCAGATAATAAGGATTGTGGACCTCTGAGTGTATTGTAACACAAGGTCTTTTTTTTTTTTTTTTTTTTTTTGGTACCAGGGATTGAATCCAGGAGCACTTTACCACTGAGCCACATCCTTAGCCCCTTTATTTTTTATTCTGAGACAGGGTCTTGTTAAGTTGCTTAGGACCTCCTTAAGTTGCTGAACTGGCTTTGAACTTAAGATCCTCCTGCCTTAGCCTCCCGAGTTGATGGGATGTCAGGCGAGTACCAACGCACCCAGCTTGTAACAGATGGCCTTATGCCTTATTTTTAAACCTGTTTTGGGCCTTGTTTATAAAACAGATAGCCTATTAATCATTATTTGGGCATGGATTTTTAGAAGTGATTTGTTTCATTATTACATATATTCAAGAAACAGATGTGATTTCCAGCTTGGTATCTATGTTCAGTATTCTGCCTGTGTGACAGGACATTTTATTTAATTATATTCAATAAAACCTAATAGGTTATAATTAAAGAATCTTTCTCCTTGGATCTCATAAAACCACTCTTATTTAACCATAATTCTTGTCCTGCTTTATTGCTATAATTAAAAAGTATTATGGCATTGTACAGAGAATATAATGTACTCTAGGTGATTAATTTTCCCCTTTGGACTAATTAAAAGTTGAAGCCCTTTCTTGATTCTAGTAAGAAATAAAATAAATAATAGTTAACATTCAAACCTCAGCTTTTGTTCTTATTTTCTTCTAGGTAACAACATCCATTTTATGCACCGTGATAGGAATAGGTTGGATCACAAACCCATAAACTCTGTCTTACAGCTTGTAGGAGTTCCGCATGTGAACTTCACAAGCAGACCTTCCGTCATCCACGTGTGACTTGCCAGTGGTCCTTGGGAACCTGACCTTCAGTGCCCGCATGCAGCACCTTGTGCTTTCTGGGGCTGGCCCCTCCCAGCCTCTGAGGGAGGATGAGAGCAGATTCCTTCCAGTTGGATCCAGGTTGAGGCTTCAGTTGTCAAAAATGTGATACATATTTTAAATTTTGTAGCTTTTTATAGCTTTTTAAAAAATAACAGAGTCAGTCTACTTTGGGCTGTGGAGAGCACTTGCTTCCCAGGAAAAAGGCCCAGGGTTTACCCAGCACTGCAAAAATAAAAATAAAAATACACACATACATACTTATAGGTATACAGGAGAAAACTTTAAAAGTTATAGAACTCTCATGCACAAAGCCCTGGGTTTAATCCCTGGCACCACACACATACACACCCCAAAAAATCATAAAATTAGGAACACATTTGCTAAAATTAAATAACGTAGTCAGTTCAGTAAAAGATGGTTTCAGCAATTTAAACATATAAAGGAAATGGAAAACAACTCGACCATTTTATTCAATGAAAAAAGCAGGATATCAAATTCTGTAAGAGATACAACCACTTTTTTATATGTATATGTTTATATTTTGGTATGCTTAGGGAAAAAAAAAACAGGAGAATTGCCAGTATTGTAAGATTACAGTTATTTTTATTTTCTTTTTCAAACTTCTCTTTATTTTCCAACTGTTCTCTAAAGAGCATGATTGACCTTTTTCTTTTCCTTTCTTTTTTTTTTCTTTTCTTTTCTTATTTTTTTGACTAGGCAAAGATCTTTAAGCACCGGAGGACAAATACCTCCTCAGAGGTGCAGATTACCTAGGCTGAGGCCTGCTAGCTGCCATCCTGTTAGTGCTCTGCCTAGGCACAGACCTCGCCCCTGACACCCAGCCACACCAGCTGCCTGTTGCACTAGGGTTTCTTGGTAGGAAGAAATGAAGTGAAGGAGAAAAATATTTTAGGGTCTTTGGGTTTTTTGTTTGTTCGTTTTTAACATGGAGCTGGGGATCAAGCCCAGGGCCTCGCACACGAGAGGCAAGTGCTCTGCCACTGAGCTATATGCCCACAGCCCATTTAAGATATTTAATTCGTGTATTTAAAATATGGTCAGGGCTGGTGACATAGCTCTGTGGTAGGGCACTGGCCTTGTAGGCATGAGGCTCTGGGTTCAATCCCTGGGACTACACTAAAACACATATATAGAGATATATATATACACACACATATATTATATGTATTATATACATGTGTTTATATATATATGTAAAAGTATGCTTTTTGAAATTTTAAGAATGTGTGAATTTTTAAAACTCTATAACAAATGTACACCATGGTTTGGTTGTACATTCCTAGACAACTACTATTTCTCACCCCCAGATTGCTCTTATTTAGAGAACTATGTCATCTTTTATTTTTCTAGAATCTTAATATTTTTGGGGAAGCAACCGAGAAATACTGATGAAAAATAGTTACATAAAAATATCGGTAATTAGCAAGTATAATACTGCTTTGAACTTATAATACTTTTATATCTCATGAAATTACAAAAAAATCTATATTTAATGAACCCAAACATTTGTATTTTCACATCTGTATACTTGAGCGGTCATGTTTTAATCAATTAAAATGAAGTTTCTCATAAAATTTAAAATTAGACTTTTTCATGCTATCTTTAATACTAAAGAGTGGTATTTCAGAGCCCTTTGTCAATATCAAACATAAAAATGCTTGGTCAAAAGCTTACAGGAAAATCTATGTAGTCATACATGTACACCACATCTTTCTAAGGTAAATAAGTACCCTTTATGTGGCTTCAGGCAGGTAGTTACATTAATAGAGTTCAGGGGTAAATTGCCCACCCAAATAAATGTGTTTTTTGTAAAATCACCACTGGGTGTGGTGCCATGTTCACATATACTTGGGAGTTTGAGGCATGAGGACCACTTGAGCCCAGGAGGTGGAGACCAGCCTAAGCAACAGAGCAACTCCCCACTTCTTAAAAATATGTGTGTGTGTGTGTGTGTATGTGTGTGTGTGTGTGTATGTATGTGTGCACGCACGCACATACATATGTTTATGTTAACAAAACTACATATAACACATGCTGTGAACTATATAAGCATCCTCCACATCTAGTCATAATACTGGACTCAAAATTCTGAACAACCTCCCTGTGATATGTGCATAGATATACTGGATAAGAGGATAATACCATAACATTTTGTGGTGTTGATTCTTTGCCAGGACAAATCCAGGTGTTTTGTGTACATTGGGTAGCATTGGTATGATTTTATTATCATCACTATTCCCATTTTACAAAGAAACATCTTTTTTTAAGTTGAGCTTATAATAAAGTGAGGAAGCTTCCATCAAGGCCAAAAGCATTCTCAGAAATGAGACTGATGACCACTTTTGACACCGTGGACCTCCCTGAGGAGCTGGGATTTGTCCAAGAAACTGAGCAGGCTGTTCCTTGGCCTTCTCCAATGCCTGGCACAGCAGAGTTAAAACTATGACTCCTGATTCAAGGACCGCCTACAACTGTGCCTGAGACAAGGGCTGCAGCCTTGTAAGAATACCATCAAATCCATCCCTAGGCCCAGGAACCCAGTGAGGAAATTTGTTGTAAAGAATCTATGATGGGGGCTGGGGATGTGGCTCAAGCGGTAGCGCGCTCGCCTAGTGTGCGTGCGGCCCGGGTTCGATCCTCAGCACCACATACAAACAAAAGATGTTGTGTCTGCCGAGAACTAAGAAAAAATAAATAAATGTTAAAATTCTCTCTCTCTCTCTCTATCCCCCTCTCTCTCACTCTCTCTTTAAAAAAAAAAAAAAGAATCTATGATGAACTTCTAGGGAAACAAGACTCAGTGAAATGAGAGTATAAGTTTAATTTTTAAAAATCGTGATGCCTGTAATTCCAGCTAACTTTGGAGGCTGAAGCTGAGAGTCGATAAGCCCACAAATTTGAGAGCAGCCCTGGGCAACACCATTGAGACCCCCATCTCAGAAAGCAAACAAAACAAAAGAATTGGTCTGGGGTGTAGCTCAGTGACAGAGCAGATGCAGGTCTGAGGCCCTAGTTCTGTCCCCAGAGCTGAAAAAAACAGTGTTTCAGGAGATAATTTAAGACACAGCTGCGAACAGTACTCATCATCCTCTAAAGGATGACTTTCATTTAAAGTGTTAAGATAATTGCATTCACTTTTCAATTTCCACTGCCTCATGCACGTATCTAAAATGAAGTAGTGCTGTTCATGTGGTGGCCCTGTTAGCAGAAACACTGGGAACAGTTCAGGGATGCCAGGCTTAGCTTGTATTATCAGATGCTTTAAATAGATAATCAGATAAATTAATTCCTAACAGGCGACCTAACAGTGGCTTGTTTTTCCATCTAGTTTTCAGAGTCTAAACAAAACCCTTGCAAGTTCATACTTTCAAAGGCAAAATATCTGACAGAAGAATGCTGCTCTAAATTCTTAACAATTCAACACGGAAAAAAACAGGTATTTGTTTTTGTGTTGATGAATACAAATTTGAATTAATGCATTTTAAAAATATATATATGTAATGGGGGCTGAGGATGTGGCTCAAGCGGTAGTGCACCGCACTGCGTGCGGCCCGGGTTCAATCCTCAGCACCACATACAAAGATGTTGTGTCCTCCGATAACTAAAAATAAATATTAAAATATATATATATATATATATATATATATATATATATACACACACACACATATATATATATATATATATATATAATGTTAATACTTACATCTGTGGAGCAGAAATGTACTTGGATTTTCTTTAATTAATTTATTTAGTGGTACTGGGAATTGAACCACTGAGCTATATCCCAGTCCTTTTTTTTCTTAAATATTTTATTTTTTAGTTATAGGTGGACACAATGTCTTTATTTTACTTTATGTGGTACTAAGAATCGAACCCAGTGACTCACGAATGCTAGGCATTGCTCTACCTCTGAGCCACAGTGCTAGCCCCTGTATCCCAGTCCTTTTGGTTTGTTTTTTTATTTTAAGACAAGGTCTCACTAAATTGCCAAGGCTGGCCTTATACTTGCCATCCTCCTGCATCAGTTTCCCAGGTTGCTGGGATTACAGGTGTGACCACTACTCCAGATGTACTTGGAGTTTGTTGTGGTACACACATAATTCATAATTATGTCTCAATAAGGTATCAATCAACAGAGATCATAGTTGTTAAAGTTTACCAATTAAAATATAATGGACAGCAGCTCTGGAGGATGAGGCAGGAGGATCATGAGTTCAAACCAGCCTCAACAAACGTGAGGCGCTAAGCAACTCAGTGAGACCCTGTTTCTGAATAGAATACAAAAATAAGGCTGGGATGTGGCTCAGTTGGTTGAGCGCCCCTGAGTTCAATCCCCAGTACCTAAAAAAATAAGTAAATAAAAATTTAAAAAAATAAATATAAATATATAAAATGGACCTGAGTGCTGTGTCACACAACTGTAATCTCAGCAGCTTGAGAGGCTGAGACAGAAGGATCACGAGTTCAAAGCCAGCCTCAGCAAAAAGTGAGGCACTAAGCAACTCAGTGAGACCCTGTCTCTAAATAAAATACAAAATAGGGCTGGGCACGTGCCCCACTGGTTGAGCGTCCCTGGGTTCAATCTCAGTACCCCTGCAAAAAAACAAAGGTATATAATGGAGATAAAAATAAATATAAAATTTGCCTTTCACCATGATTCTGTGGTGCAGTTGTGTGTGGTGAGCATCCCACCAGCCATCTCCAGGTCTTGGTCCCCATCCTGTGCCGAGACTGTCCCCATGAAGCAATAGCTGCTCACTGAAAGCTAAAATAGAACATAAGATTGTTTTTAAAATTCTGTAACTCAACACGTTCTCTGATTTTAATTGGGTAAATGTAAATTCTGCACCAGCAAGGAGTGAAATGGAAAAATAAGAGTAAACCAGCCTGTGATTTCGCAGCATCTAAATTGGGTGGAACGTTCAGGGGAATTACATAAATGGAGAATGTATTTGACAAGTATCATTTTGTAAAAATCAGGGCTAAAGAAAGATACTCTGAATAGAGGCAAATGACAGTGTTTGGAAATGTCAGAGCTGAGTCATGCTTTTAGTGTGAAGAGAATGGATCTGAAGGTGTCCTCAATTTAACATAATCTGCCCGAGTTTTCCAGGTACTTCCTTCAGTACTTGTAGAGAGAGAATATTCTCAATTTGAAAAATGGTCCAGAGAAAAGCCAAATGAAAAGGTCAGCTGTTTCAAGTCATTTTGACTGTAAAATGCAACTTTGGAGGTTGCAGGCAATTTAATTTATTTAAGAATTAAAAATGAAGGGTGGGGGCCTGGGTTTTGTAGCTCAGTAGTAGAGAGCGCTTGCCTAGCATGTGTGAGGCCCTGGGCTTGATTCTCAGCACCACATAAAAATGATAAAATAAAGGTCCATCAACATCTAAACAAATAACTTAAGAAAAAAAAAAGGGTGGGGATGTGGCGCAGTGGTGACAGCTTGCCTAGTACACGTGAGGTCCTGGGTTCCATCCCCAGCACTGCAAAAATAATAAAACCATATGAAAATAGTTTTCAGAAGAGTACCAATAACAGTGGCATTAGTGAGCTAAGTAGACTAGAGAATGTAGATATGTGCTTGGCATAATTATTCTATTGGTTGTATTAACAGTTCAGATACTCAGTATAAAGATTATTTATAGGCCGGAGCTGGGGCTCAGTGGTAGAGTGCTCGTCTGCAACATACTAGTTCCTGGGTTCGATCCTCAGCATCACATAAAAATAAATAAATAAAGGTATTGTGTCCAACTACAACTAAAAAAAAATAAAGTTTGTAGATAGAATGATTTTATTACTCCCAACATGAAAACAATTGTCAGTCAATAAATATTTCAAGAAATTATATAATCTTATTTTTGTGGTGTCAGTTTTAACTCTTGAATGTTCTGGTTTGCCTCACAGATTACATGGTCACTTCATTGCTCATCCTCATTGATGGATGAAGCAAAGGAAAGTCACGAAGCATAAATGATAGAACCACACACAGTGAGCTTGATTAATGAACAAGTGTAATTTGAAAACTCTCGTTTCTTTTCCAGCACAGGTGAAACATTAACAAAAATTAACCATGTATTGTCCCCTACAGGAAATCTCAACAAACTTCAGAGATTTGAGTTCATACAGACCATGATATGTTGTCACAATATAACTATATTAAAATCCATAAAACATCACACTTAAAACCCTTCAGAGCCACCTATTTAATTTCAACTTTATTTTGAGGTGCTGAGCATATTCCAAACAACCTTACACCAATAAATTGAAAATAATAAGCCTAGGTTTTTGATTCTGCAAGTATTTCAACAAAATGGACACAGGTGCATTAAAATAGATTGGAATAGAGCACAGTGGGGCATGTCTGTAATTCCAGTGACTCAGGAGGCTGAGGCAGGAGGATCAAAAGTTCAAGGCCAGCCTAGGAAACTTAGCAAGATCCTGCCTCAAAAAATAAAAAGGTCCATATGCAGCAAAATGAAACTAAGCCCCTGTCTCTCACCATGCATAAAACTCAACTCAAAGTGGATCAAGGACCTGGGAATTACCAGAGACCTGCACCTAACAGAGGAAAAAGCAGGCCCAAATCTTCATCATGTGGGATTAGGCCCCAACTTCCTTAACAAGACTCCTAAAGCACAGGACATAAAATTAAGAATCAATAAATGGGATGGATTCAAACTAAAAACCTTCTTCTCAACAAAAGAAACAATCAAGTGAAGAGAGAACCTACGGTATGGGAGCAAATTTTTACCACAGGCACATCAGATGGAGCACTAACCTCCAGGATATATAAAGAACTCAAAATCTTAACACCCAAAAAAAAAAAAAAAACCAATAAATGAGCTAAGGAGCTGAACAGACACTTCTCAGAAGATATACATGCAATCAACAAATACATGAAAAAGTGTTCAACATCTCTAGTAATCAGAGAAATTCAAATCAAAACTACTCTAAGATTTCATCTCATGCCAGTCAGAATGGCAGTCATCAAGAGTACAGGCAACAATGGGGCTGGGATTGTAGCTCAAGGGTAGAGTGCTTGCCTGCCTGTGTGAGGCCCTGGGTTCGATTCTAGCACTACATACAAATAAATAAAATAGAGGTCCATTGACAACTAAAATACATACATACATATATACATGAATATATTTTAAAAGAAAGAGGGCTGGGGTTGTGGCTCAGTGGTAGAGTGCTTGCCTAGCATACATGGGGCACTGGCTTTGATCCTCAGCAACAGATAAAAATGAAATAAAGATATTGTGTCCACCTAAAACTAACTAACTAAATAAATATTTTTTTAAAAGAATGCAAACAACAATAAGTGTTAGTGAGGATGTGGGGAAAAGGCACACTCATACATTGCTGATGGGACTGCAAATTGGTGCAACCACTCTGGAAAGCAGTATGGAAATTCCTTAGAAAACTTGGAATGGAACCACCGTTTAACCCAGCTATCCCACTCCTCAGTCTATACCCAAAGGACTTAAAATCAGCATACTATAGTTGATGTTACTATAGTAACATCAATGTTTATAGCAGCTCAATTCACAATAACTAAACTGTGGAAGCAACCTAGGTGCCCTTCAATAGATGAATAGATAAAGAAACTGTGATACACATAATGGAATATTATTCAGCATTAAAAGATAATTAAATTATGGCATTTACAGGTAAGTGGACAGAGTTGGAGAATATTATGCTAAGCGAAGTAAGCCAATCCCCAAAAACCAAAGGCTGAATGTTCTCTCTGATAAGTGGATGCTGATCCATAATTGCGGGGGGTGGGGCATGGGAAAATGGAGGAACTTTGGCAAAGGGGAGGGTGGGGAGGGGGGCAGAATGGGGGCAGGAAAGATGGAGTGCGATGGACATTATTACCCTAGATACATGTATGGCTGTATATATGGTACGATGTTAAGTCGTGTACAGAAAAATGAAATGTTGTGCTGCAATTGTGTACGATGAATCAAAATGCATTCTGCTGTCATATATACTTAATTAAAATAAATATAAAAATTTATCTAAAAATAAAAAGGGCTGGGGATGTAGCTCAGTGGTAAATATCCCTAGGTTCAATCCCCAGTACCAAATAAATAAATTAATTAAATAGGTTAGAAATCATAATCTAGAGTTTATATTTATCATTATATTAATATTTCTAAGTTTACTATTGATTATATATTATACTGTATATTTAACTATGTTTATATATTATATTCTATATTTAAGTTTTTATGGGTGTTCCATATCTGGGATAATGGGACAAAATGGGGTAAAATCAACTTTCAGAAGAGTTAAGAAATGGAATTCCTATAAAATGTATAAACATTTCAAAAAATGAATCAGCTCTGAAAATCTTAGCACAAAAAAAAAAAAAAAAAAAAAAAAAACAGATCCCAGGGTTTTACAAGTAAATTCCACCAAATTTTCAAGGAATAAATACTTCCAACTTCTACAAGCTTTCCAAAAATAGAAAATGAGGCATTATTTACCTTGTTACATGAATCAGGATAAAGTAGTATAAGGAAAACTGTAAATTAGATTCTGCCATGATTACATGCAAAATTCTTAAATATTAGCAAACAAATTCAAAAAATATATAAAATATTTAATTTACCATTACTATGTAGGGTTCACCCCTGAAATAAAAATTTCAAAGAAACAGAAAAATCATACAGTAAAAATTATCTGTTTATAGTTTTTTGTCTGTTTTTTGTTTTGGTTTGGCTCTTTGGTACCTGGGATTGAACCAAGGGGCACTTTGCCCCTGAGACACATCCCCAGCCTGATTTATTTTTTATTTTGAGACTGAGTCTCACTGAATTGCCTAGGGTCTCACTAAGTTGCTGAAGCTGGCTTTGAACTCATAATCCTCCTGCCTCAGCTTCCTGAGCTGCTGGGATTACAGATGTGCACTACCACACCCCAGTTCGTGTAAGGATTTAGAAAGTATATTGCACAGGAATTCCTACATGTGTGTTATAGTTTGAAGGGAATTATAGGCAACAAATGAAGGGTGATTCCTTTGGGGATGAAGGTGGCGCACACCCAGAGGCTGTGACTGACTTGGCAACATTTCATTAAGTGAGGGGGGTATGTGGGCATCTGTAAGGTCATTGTCACACATTTCTATTTTTAAATGGTGCATTTTGAAAATTAAGCCAGGCTCAGTGGCCCACACCTGTAATACTAGCAGCTCAGGAGGCGGAAGCAGGAGGATCACAAGTTCAAACCAGCCTCAACAATTTAGTGAGACCCTAAGCAATTTAGTGAGACCCTGTCTCGAAATAAAAAAATAAAAAGGGCTGGGGAGGTGGCTCCGTGATTAAGTGCCCTGGGTTCAATCCCCAGTAACAAAAAAGAAGTATATGTACATATATGTCCACATGTGCTTGTGTCTGCATACACACGTGTCCATGCCCTAGTGTGTGTTCACGCTGCGGGGATGGCTTGCACTCCACCTGACTCCACAGGAATTTCCCTTGCAGTCTAAAGGCTGAAAGGCTGGGCATCAGCAGTTCCATATTTTGACACAGTGAAGGGAAAAGTGATTCCTGTGTCTGAGGAATGCACGGCTTTACTGAGCTGTGGTCGCGGTCCCCACCTAGAAGAGCAGGTGGCAGCTTTCTTGCTTGGGACCCCTGCGTGCTGTGTGCTCCCTGGTGGGTGTTGTGGTCTGATGATCAAGGACAGGATGGTCCTGGCGCCTGGTGTGCCTTAGGTCTCCAGGACAGTTAAAGAACAGAGTCAGCTGAAGGTCTGCCTCTTGAATCATTCTGAACATATTTGGAAGAACTGGAGTAACATCAAAGGAACCGGCAAAACAGGGCAGCCAACAGCCCTTTGCGAGATGCAGTCAATCCCTCAGTAGTTTGAAGAAGGTCACAGAGGATCCTGGTCATCTGAAGTGCTCAAAGGTTTCCTTATGAATTGCTAAAAGCAGCTCAAGACCACAAGTGTAATTAGCCTTATTTAACGAGATGCGGTATTTGATCAAAGCTCTTGTGGAAGTAAAACTTGTCTCTAGAAAACCATTCTAAACATCATGCCAGTCTTCCTGCAACACCATTTTTAAAAGTAGGTAAGCAGTCAGAATCCTTTCAAAGTTTCTTTGGAAATCATGGGAGCACACGGTCACTTAGCTTCACCTAGGTGCAGCCAGCTTACAGCCGCTGACATCTCCAGACTGATCTGTAAGGACTTCAGGTGCCACCTGAGTGTGTGTAAATGAGAGCAGCTTCAGAGTTCCAAGCAACACACATCCGCATGGTAGAAGACAGATAGTCCTCCTCCTTTCTGCTTAAACCACTAGGCTTTCCACTCCATTTTTCTAGACTAAATGCCCAGATTTTGATATCTGGTTGTTCGTGTCCCTATTGGCAAGGATGAGAGTCTCCTGTGAATTAATTCTGTTTGCTATACCTATCTGTAATTCTTTTACACATACCTACGTTGGGGGGAGACCGGGACAGGGAGAGATGATCTATGTATGTTCTGTCCTTAAGAAAATTAAATATAGCCCCAGAGAGCTTCCTGTAGAGAGACCTGTGACCAGAGGTACACAACTCAAGCATTTTTATATTACTTTCAAAAGAAAGAAAAATGTCTTCACTTCTGTAATGTTGAGAAATGAAACATTCTAATATTAATTTATAATCCACAAAATGCAAGGTAATCATGTATCCCTATTAAAGATTATAAAAATAATTCTGTTTTCACATTTTCATAAGTCATTTTATTTTCAGATAGAAAAATAGACCACATACAGGGAGTGTGTACACACACACATACACACCTACACTAGACCACACAGAAGGAATGCGTATACACACATATGCATATAAGGCTTGTAGGTGCATAAGCTATATCTGTATATGGAAAAACTGCAAACTGCTTACCTATAAGGAAGGCACCGGGTGGTTTGGGGACACCAAACAGATGAGATTCTTTTTTTTTTTTCCTGGTATCAGGGATTGAACCCAGGGGCACTCAACCACTGAGCCTTATTTTTTGTATTTTATTTAGACAGAAGGTCTCACTGAGTTGCTTAACACCTTGTTTTTGTTGAGGCTGGCTTTGAACTTATGATCCTCCTGCCTCAGCCTCCCAAGCCTCTGGAAAAATATAGTTACTTTAAAAAGTAATAAAAATCCTAAATTATCATTGCACAACAATCTTCCCTACATTATTTGGTACTAATTGTTTTTAGGAGATTCAACTAAGGTGGGCATGGTGGCACACACCTGTAATCTGCACAGGAGGCAGAGACGGGAGGATGGCAAGTTGGAGACCAGCCTGGGCAATTTATCGACACCCTGTCTCAAAACCATAAAATAGAGATGCAGTTCTGGATTCAATCCCCAGTATTGCCAAAAAGAGAGGAAGCATGGAAGAAAGCTTTAAAGAAAGAAAGATTTAATTAAAAAGGGAGCCAAAAAGAATAGCAACCTTGTGTGTTTGTGATGCAGTCTCTCCAGACCAGCTTTATTCTCTATTGCCCACAAACAAAGGAAAATATGCTCCATCGCATTGACTTGGAAGATGTCAGTTAAAACACTGAGATGCCACTCCCCCACACCTGAGTGGTCCAAGGAGGGGCTGGGGGAGGAGAAGCACTCCCAGGGGCCAGTACCTGCAGGATCCTGGAAAAAGGGGCGGAGGAAGAGCACCAGGGCCACCTACAGAAGCCACAGTGTGTGAAGGAGCATGGCCCTGCTGGGGACGCTGACTGGCGGGTAGGTGACTGAAGCCACCAAGCAGATGAAGGGTTCTCAGGAGGAGCTGCTGGTTGATAGACCAGAGCCAGGTCAGGGAGTCCCGGACGCTTCCTGAACACCACGACAAGAGAGGAACCAGAGTGTCAGGACAAGCACAGGAGGGTGAACCTGGGTCAGGGGCTGGGAGCAGCTGTGGTAGAGCTGGGCTTAGCACGCCTAGGCCTGGGTTCCAAGGCCAGCATCAAAGCAAACCTCCAAACACCAGGAACCTCTTGGACCAGAAAGTAAGAAAGCACTGCAAAGAAACAATGGGGACTGGGGACGAGTCAAGAGGAGACAAAAGCCGTGTGACCTGGCACCCACTTTGCCAATCTGGAGCAATTTGAGCATCGAATAAATAACAACAGTAAGGGATCACAGCCTATCATATTAAACAAGAATCCAGGCAGGTGCAGTGGCACACACCTGTAATCCCAGCAGCTCTGGAGGCCAAGGCAGGAGGATCTCAAATTCAAGGCCAGCCTCAGCAATTTAGCAAGGTCCTAAGAAATTTATTGAGACCCTTGTTGCAAAATAAAATATAAAGAGAGCTGGGGATGTGGCTCAGTGGGTAAGAACCCCTGGGTTCAATCCCTGGTACAAAAAAAAAAAAAGCCATAATCCATTCATCCATCCTCCCAATACATACCTGACTATATCCATACATTCAGAAAGAGAGAGGGCTGGGGTGTGGCTCAGCGATAGAGCACTCACCTAGCATGTGCGAGGCGCCCTGGATTCGATTCTCAGCACCACATAAAAATAAAATAAATAAATAAATTAATTAATTAAAGGTATAGTGCCCAACTACAACTAAAAATAAATAAATAAATATGAATTGTCAAGATCATTGTAATATCATGTGTAGCTAATAAAAAAGTAAAATAAATAAATAAATAAAAATGAATTTAAAAATAAATTCTTATTTTTTAAAAAGAGAGAGGCTCTTCTTTCTAAAGAATGACAATTAATAAATGTACAACGATTAGGAAATTCTACAACTATTACAGCATCATCCCAACAACCAATCCAGAATCATCACTGAGTCGTAAATCAAAGTCCAGAAGCCTGTGGTTTTAAAGTCTCTCCCCACAAATGATTCATTTCAAAGGAAAAGTGATAGCTTTACAGATACACAGGAATAAGCCCAAAGGTCAAGGTTCATGAATGGCCCAGGACAGGACAAACTGCCCAAGGGCCTTCTCATCCTGTCTAAGAAGGCCACCCCCAGAGAACTGCCCCGGGGCCGTCCTTGGGAAGCTGAGGATTGCCTCCTCAGTCGGTGTGTGTGCATGGGGGGGGGGGCTATAAAGGACATTTTTAGGACAACGGTGAAAGGAGAAGATGGATCACATCACTTTAATGATTGTAACGTTCAGTTTTCTGATTTTGACGACTGCTGTATGGCTAGAGGAGAGACGGTCCCTGTTCTTAGGAGAAGCAGGTCTTGGTGTCTCCAGCAACTGCCAGGTGGTGCACAGCTCCATCCACTTTCGCAGGGGCTTGAAAATTTCCAAACAGCAACAACCAACAGCAACGGAAAGCAAATGTTGCCCTCATACAAACGGGTACCGGGGCAGAAGAGAAAGCAAGAGAGACTGTGCCTAAACTGGGTGGGGTATCTTCATTGATGAAATAATGAAATTAGACCTGTCATCTTGAAAGTTCGTTGGGGGAGCTGGCTTTGGTGGTACACGCCTGTAATCCCAGCCGCTGGGCTCAGGAGGCTGAGGCAGGAGGATCACAGGTTTACAGAGCCAGCCTCAGCAACTTTACAAGGCTGTCAGCAACCTAGTGAGGCCCTGTCTCGAAATAAAAAATAGAAAGTGCTGGGGATGTGACTCAGTGGGTAAGCACCCTTGAGTTCAATCCCCCCACCACCAAAAAACAGAAAAAAAATCACTGGAGGGCAGGGTGGAGCCAAAGAACAGCCAAGTGTTTTTTTCAATTCTGCACTCTGCTATTTCTAAATATATTTTAATATTATCTCAGCAGCTAGATTTAGACACAGCATAGTTTTTGTTTTTTCATAGTTCTGAGGATCAAATCTTGGACCTCTCACGTGCTATGCGAGCGCTCTACCACTGAGCTACATCCCAATCTCTGAAGTTTTGGTATTCTGGAGTTTTTTTTTGGTGTGTGTCTTTTTATTTTTTAATTTTTTTTCTAGTTGTAGATGGATACAGTACTTTTATTTTATTCATTTATTTTTTAACTCCTTTTTTAGTTATAGATGAACATAATATTTTTGTTTATTTATTTTTATGTGGTGCTGAGGATCAAACCCAGTGCCTCACACATGCTAGGACAGCGTTCTACCACTGAGCTACATTCCAAACTCTGAAGTTTTGGGGGTTTTAAAAAATTTTTGTTGTGGTCAATGGGCCTTTTTTTATTTATGTATTTATATGCGGTGCTGAGAATGGAACCCAGTGCCTCACACATACCAGGCAAGCGCTATGGCACTGAGCTGCAACCCCAGCCCCCAGGTTTTCTTTTTGTTTTTGTTACTGGGGATTGAACCCTGGGGCTGAGTTACACTGAGCTGCATCCCCAGCCCTTTTTATTTTTTATTCTGAAACAGGTCCTCCCTAAGTCGCTGAGGCTGGTTTTGAACTTGGGATCCTCCTGCCTTAGCCTCCCAAGGAGCCGGGATTACAGACTAGTGCCACCCAGCTAGTTCTTTAAACACAATATTCAATAGCTCACAAACTAAGTTAATATATTGAATATGAGGATGGACTTGCTTTTCTTTAGATAAATATTGTTAGAGGACAACTCACTTTTCTGACAGTTTCTAGAAGCAGATTGCCTATTCTGCGGGCTATCTTAGCCTTCTGTTTTTTGACTCTACATAGCCCCTAAGTTTGGGTAAAATAATTCACTGCTCAGTCGAAGTTGCACTTAAATGTATGAATTGTCAAGATCATTGTACTGTCATGTGTAGCTAATAAAAAAATAAAAAAGAAAAAAAAAGTGGAGAGAGGAAATTAAAAGAGAATCAGCCTGATGCACATCTGTGCTCTGCTGGTGTCTTGCTGTCTCTTCCTGGGGAGAATAATGGCTGGAAGTGGGGAACCAGGAGGGCCCAGGAGGAGGGGGGTGCCCTCATATTTGGAAAGGGTGATAAGAGAGCAGCACAGGGCAAGCACTCTCCCAGCATGCACTGGGCACTCAGATCCATCCCCAGCACTGCAGAACAAGAAAAAAAATGAACCCCATGTATGTGAATGGGTAGCTAGCTCTCTTCCAAAGCCAGAAAAGTCTTTGCAAGGAGTTTTCTTGCCAGCCACAACAGGAGATAAGAAAAAAAAAAATGCTGTTGCCTTCTATAACTTCAGAAGATAATCGAAATCGATGCTTTTCATTTCCTTCTGTGTGGATAAGGGGAGAATTAGACAAGGGTGTCTTTCTTGTCCTGCTACCATTGGTAAAAAAAGTTGTGTAGTGAGGGTAAAGGACGCTGTTAGCTGCCTCGAATTCCCAGATGGTCTCAGCTGATTGAGTCTGTGAACAGGCTCCTGGGCCACTCCCTGCCCCTGGGGAGGAGGCCTGCTGGGGTTAACCTGGCAGCTGGGCAGAGAGCTTGGATCTGTAGCGAATTTTGCAGGGTCCAAGAGAGAAGAGCCAAGTTCTGTCTGAATGACAGAACCAAGGCTCCAGCCAGAAGAGCTGGTCCAACTGGGTCAGGGTTAGAAAGCCAGAGGTGATTTCAGAAGCCAAGATGTGGTGCCAAAGCAGTGTGTGAGACAGAAAAGCAAACAAGAGTAAGGTGTGGGGCTGGGGCTGGGGCTCAGCGTAGAGCACCTGCCTCCTACGCCTGAGGCCCTGGGTTTGATACTCAGCACCACATAAAAATAAAAAAAGATATTGTGTCCACCTACAACTAAAAAAAAAAAAATAGTAAGGTGTGTTAGCTGTCCATTGCTGTGACAAAATAATACCTGAGATAATCGACTTACAAGGAGGACAGGATTAGTTTTGGCTCCTGGACAGCTGATGGCCAATTAGCTCTGTCATTTTGGGGGCTCTGGCAAGATAGCACATCATGGTGAGAAGAACATGGTGGGTACGCTACTCACTTCCTGGTGGCCAAGATGCAGAAAGAGGAAGAGACAGGGGTCCCAGTATCCCCCTCAAAAGCACACCCCCAGCGGCCTAACTTCCTCCCACTCGGCCCCACCTCTCTTTAATTTCTTTTTAGGTTCATGTATTTTAATATAGCAAACTTACAGAAACAGCACAAAAGACAGACAACATTAAAAACACTGCTTACATGTAGGGCAACTCAGAATAACTATAGGGAATGGATGGACCATACAGCATAAAAGTGCTACAAATACCATTGAGTTGCTGCCTGTAAGACATTTACTTGTTTTTTTAAAATCCAAAAGCTGTCACTGTCCAGAAAAAACTTTATATATATATTTGTGTGTGTGTGTGTGTGTGTGTGTGTGTGTGTGTCCTGGGAATTGAAGCCAGGGGTACTTTACCACTGAGCTACATCTCCAGCCCTTTTTAATTTTTATTGTGAGACAGGGTTTCACTTAGTTGCTTAGAGCCTAAGTTGCTGAGTCTGGCTTTGAACTCGTGATCCTCCTGCCTCAGCCTCCCCCGTGGCTAGGATTATAGGCATGGGTCCCCGGGCTCTGCTACCTGCATTTATAGTAAAAATTCACAAGCAAATGAAAAAAGTGAAACTGCCAATACCTGATTTCTGTTCCCTAGTTTTCCACTTGCAATTATATGCTTAGGTACCTTTTGACCCCATGGAAAATATATATCTAACATTCAGAACCACCCGTTACAGGAAGGGACGGAATGTTCCCCTCCCAGTGGGTTCTGCAGCCGTGTTGCCGGGTGTCTTTGGCTTGCTTGCTACTCGCCTGCTTGGGTAGTTCACAGGTTGGCGTCTTCAGAAAGCCCAACCAGGGCGGCCCCACTGCACCGACAGCTGCCCCTGGAAGTGCAGATCTGAGATCCGGAGCCATTTCTCTCTCCAGGAGCTGCAAGGGGAGTTGCAGATCGGGCTTCAGTGGAGGCCGGGGAGTGTGACTCAGTCACGTGTAAGGTTGGCCTCCCACAGTTTCCCTTCAGGGTCCAGACCAGGCTGTAATGGTGACATTTCTCCCCCCCCCCCCCAGGAGAGGGCACACTCTTGTGAGAGGCTTTTCTGGGGTGGTTTCCTGGGCGCTTCACCACCGATGGACTTGCAGGCGGTGGGCCCCGCAGGAGTCTCACCTGAAAGCCCTCCTAGCTGGCCTCTTCCCCTTCACTGAAGCTGGTTAGCTAGAAGTGGCACTGGCTTCAGGGAGTGACAGCAGTGTGGCACGGCAGCTGGGAACACAGTTCCAGGCCCCACCTCTTAAAGGTTCCCACAGTGCCACAGGCTGGCAACCAGACCTTTGGGGACACGTGACTTTTGGGGACATTTAGGGTGCAGACCAAGGGAGGGGACGAGGATGCAGGAGAGTGGCCACAAGGGATGGTCTGACACAGGAACTGTGCTACATGGTTCTTAGTCCATTTCTCTTGCATGGCAAAATACCTGAGGCTCGGTACTTTTTATAAAAAAGTACTTAGAAAGTACTACAACTGTCGTAGCAGGTGATATACAGTACACATTTACTGGACAGTTTAAGAGCATTACAATTTCATTAGTTCATAGTTTCAGAGAATAAAGAACATGAACTAATATCTGCTCAACTCTGGTGGGGACCCCATGGTGGATGGCATTACAGTGGTAGCATCAAGTGTGAGTGGCAGGTGGTTCATGCAGAGGAGAGCTTCAGAGGAGGTGCAGGCTCCCTTGTAATGACCTATCTCTTGGAAAACAATCCAGTTCAGGACATCCCTTCCAAGGGCCCTTCCAGGGGTGTAGTCCCATGACCTAATCACTTTCGATGAGGCCTCTTAGACCTCACCACACCCACAGAGACAACAAGCCTCCAACATAGGAACCTTTGGGAGACACATTCAAACCATATCCAAACCGTAGTAGGTGGTATTTTAAAAGGGCTCAATGATTCATATCTTGTTTGAGGCTGAAATTACATCGAGGTATACAACTTGAAAACTCATTGAATTAGTGCCAACTAAGTTAGTCAGCTTTCTGCTGCTGTAACAAAATACCTGAGAAAACTTAAAAAGAGTAAAGGTTTATTTTAGCTCAAGGTTTCTGAGGCTTCAGTTCATACTTGGCCCATTGCTTTTGGACCAGTGATGAGGCAACACATCATGGAGGGTATCATGTGGGGGAGTAAAGCTGCTCTCCTCAGGGTAGCTGGGGAGTGAAAGAGAGAGCCCTGAATCTCCAATCCCTTTCCAGGGCAGGCCCTCAATGACCTAAAAGTCCCCGTAGGCCCCACCTCTGAGTTTCCACCACCACCTAATAGCACCAAGCTGGAGACCAAGCTTTTAACTTGTGGGCCTTGGGGATGCGCAAGATCCAAACTGCAGCACCTGCAATATTTGTTTTTATTACAATGTTAATCATACCTTGGTGTTTTGTTTTGGTATGTGTGTGCGTGCGCATGGGCGTATTCCAGGTAGACACAGAAGGAAATTTCTGTTTATGGAAGCATAATCTTATGTACCCTTGAGGTAGCACACTCCTGGGTTCAGTCTCCACTAACACACACACACACACACACACACACACACACACAATTTGCATTTTTTTTTAAATGGATATAGACTGCACCCTGTTGTGATGGGAGTAGAATGCAAGACCAATACCCAGGTCTGGGTGTAGGTCAGTGGAAGAGCCCTGGGTTCATCCCTAGCACTGCAAATAACACACAAAATCAGAAGCTTCCCTGTCTACCAGCAATGTCCTGTTAGAACCTGTCTTTGGGGAAAAAATGTCTATTTACAATTGCAGCCAGAATTATGCAGTGTGTCACAATAAATCTAGGATGGTTTACTTACTGAAGGACATAAAGAGGACTTAAGTGGAAAGATATTCCTTTGGCTTTAAAGAAACTCAGTATTTAAACTGGGGGTGGTGGGGCAGGCCTGTAAGCCCACTGACTCTGGAGGCTGATGCAGGAGGAGTGCAAGTCCAAGGCCAGCCTTAGCAATTTAGTGAGAGCCTGTCGCAAAATAAAAATAAAAAGGGGCTGGCATTAGTTCAGTGGTAGACCACCCCTATTCAATACCCAGGCTCCCCACACACAAAGAAATAAATTCAATATTTAAAAATATCCTACTAGGGCTGGGGCTGGGGTTCAGGGGGAGCGCACTTGCCTGGCACGTGTGAGGCACTGGGTTTGATTCTCAGCACCACATATAAATAAATAAAATAAAGGTCTATCAACAACTAAAAAATATTTTTTAAAAAGCATTTCTTTAAAAAAATATATCCTACTAAAGAAATTCAAGATTGTGAATATACTAACTAGTCTAGAAAATTTAAGGCTACCCCAAGCAAAATCACAGTAAGGATTTTAAAGTACATAATAACATAGAAAAAAAAACCCTTGATTCTGAGTTTTCAAAAAGACCAATATAGAAGCACAACAGAAAAAGTGACCATTATTTGGATCCAACAATTGTTGACACTTTGCCACAGTTGGACCATAGGTAGATAAAGCCTCAGGAGGTGGCCCTCACCCGTAATCCTAGCTACCTGGTGCCTGAAGCAGGAGGATCATAAGTTCCAGATCGGCCTGGGCAATTTAAAAAGCCCCTGTGTCAAAACAAAATTTAGGAAGGGCTGGGGTGTAGTTGGGTAGCAGGGCATGTGTGAGACCCTGCGAGGTCCTGGGTCCAACCCCTTCATGTGGCTGGGGGTGTGGTTTAGTGGTGCCCCTAGGTTCAATCCCCAGCACAAAACAAACAAATAAATAAGAAGGGCGGGGGAGGTGGCTGGGTGGGAAAGGCCCCCAGGACCAATAAGTAAGTGAGTACATAAATAAGCGTGCTAGGCCCTGATGGTTTATGCCCGTGTAGGGTCCAAGGTAGTCGGGCTGCTGTGACAAACACCTACGGGGCGGCTTCACATTCGACTGTCTATTTACATTCGCTCTCCAGGCAGCTCTGAGGCTGGGGAACCAGATCAAGGTGGCAGCTGACCAGGTTCCTGGGGGGTTCTCTTCCTGGCTTGGCATGTGCCCTCAGGTGGCAGAGCACGCCCGTGCCCTCTGGCTTCCTCTTCTCCTGAGGGCACTCATCTCACAGGGGCACGGACGCTTACTCTAGTTATCTCCACGGGCTCCAACTCCAGGGGCTGTCACAGTGAGGGTTAGGCCTTCCACACAGGAACACAGGGAGGACACAGTCCAGTCCACGCTAACACTAAGGTCGTTGACCCATACACTGACATTACCACCATCATGCCCCAAGCATTTGACAACAGTCCCCTAACACCACCAACACTGGTCCACATCCAAACCTTTCCAGCTGTGTGCCCCTTCGTGCTCAGGATGGGACCAGGGCCTCAGGCATGCTCAGCATTTGCTCTAGCAGGGCCGCAGCACAGCCCTGGGCTTGTCCTTCATGGCTGGTCTGTTCAGACCTGGGCCCAGGTGCTGGTTTGGATGGTGGGCCCCGCAGGATCTTTTAATCTACCACAAGGTCTCCCTGCCCACTGGCCTCATCCCCCCCCATGATGTTTACTTGTTGAGGAGACGGAGTTTGTAGAAACTTCATTCGTCAGATTGTCTCCTCAGAAGTCATGTAAAGTGCTCCTCTACCCTTATCTTTCCTGTAACCAAGCTCAGTTAGACCTGGGGGAAACATGAATGCTTCAGAGGTTACCCTAGGTTCATCAGGGTGCATCCCTCCTTGTGACATATTCCATAAAACTTTTGTGAATGGACCTGAATAGAGTAACAGGACAAAGAATAAACAGGTGCCATCCACAGTGTGAGAAAAGCTCCTGAGAATCTAAAAGAAACAGAAACAATCAAAGAGAAACACAGACCAAAGGCCCTCCCAGAAACAATGAAGCAAACATGTAATGAGAGCTTTATAAAATGCTCAGCCTCCCTAGAGATCAGGGAAAGGCCATAAAAATAACAGATACAGTTTTTTTATTCTAAAACTTAAAATATTGGTTAATGTGTGCAATCCCAAGCAACATGAAGATATGTATGTCTCTCTAGTGATTTTGAGGGTATAACCTTTTATTATTGCTGTTAAAATTTAAAGTGATTATCTTTTGATCCAACAATTTCATCTCCAGTGGCAGTGTGTATTGTGGTATCTGTGGCAGCATTGTTTACTGTATAATAGTGTTTCCCCCACCTCCGTCCATGTATAACCTAGTGTCCATTCATAGGAAAATTAATTATGGGAAATGCACAAGGTAAAATTATGCAGACATCAGAATGAGTGAAATTGGACTTAGGTGTTGAGAGCCACAGTTTAGTCGGAATGACACCTGGCATTTTGCTAGAGGGAATGGTTGAAAGGTGACCCCGCTCTGGGAATAGGGCTCCGGGATTAGGGCGGATCCTGCTGGGAATAGGGCGGCTCCTGCTGCCTCTGGGGGCCTTCTACTTTGGAGTTCCAGTTGAGTTCTCCAGGAGAATTGGCTCCTGGAGCCGGGTGGAGGGAGTGTATTCCCGGGAAGTGTGTGTAGAGTGCCGGTGAGAGTTGGGGAATAAAGAATTGCTGTTTGAACCTACAAGGCTTTGTGGCGGCTCGGTTATTTGTGCCCAGCCAGATTACAACACATAGGATGATTTTCAAAATGCAGTATTAACAATGCTGGAAACGCAAAAGATGCCATTTGTGGGAGTAAGCTTTCCACCACTGTAACAAACACCTGAGATAATTAACTTATGATGAGAAAAGGTTTCCTTGAGCTCACAGTCCATGGTTCTGGTCCATGGTCCATTGGGCCTGCCGTTGTGGGCCTGTACTGGTGCACCAAGGTGGGAGTACCGTTCCTCCTGTGGCCAAGACACCCCTTCCAGGGGACCCCCAAGGGCCTAACTTTCTCCCAGGAGGCTCCACCTTAAAGTTCCACCCCTCCCAAGAGCACCAGTCTGAAGGCCAAGCCTTTAACACCAGGGCCTTCAGGGGACATTTCAGATCTAAACTACAGCACCACACAAAGTGAGAAAAGCAGTTCACAGAATAAAATGCACAATATGGACTAGTTTATTTTTTGAAAAGCCGTGTTTTTAGGTGGGTGTGGTGGTGCCTGTGATTCTAGCTACTCAGGAGGCTGAGGCAGGAGGATTACAAATTTAAGACCAGCCTGGGAAACGAAGTGTCCTGTCTCAAAATAAAATGAAAAGGGCTGGGGTATACCTCAGTGGTAGAGTTCTTGCCATATGAAGCCCCTGGTTTGAACCTCAGCACTGCAAAAAAAAAAAAAAAAAAAAGTCTTCATTAGGGTCGGTCTGACATCCAAAGAAATCAACCCGACATTCTGACATTTATGCAGGTAGAGAGGTCACTTCCTTTCAGAAGGCCAGCTAGGAGCCCTTGGTGTTGGTCTCACCTGTGAAGATGGTGCCTGTCCCTCCACACTTTGGAGTCACAAGGATTCCAAATCACACTAGGTAGCAGAGATAACGACCTTGACCTGTCAAATGAGGGTCCCTCAACCTATAAAATGAGAATATCACCTAACAGAGAATTTGCATGGAACTCACAGGGCCCAGCATGTGGTTGAAGCTGAACAAATATTCCTTCCTTCCCTCCCTCCCTCTCCAGTGCTCAGAGACTTTCAGCCTCTGGGACAGGAACATGGGGACTTCAGATAAATGCCTGGACGACAGTATCCAATGAAAGAAAACCAAATCTTGTGTGTATGTGGTCCTGGGTCTGAATCCCAGCGCACGCCAGGTAGGCACTCTTCCTGAGCTCAGCCCCAGCCCCAAAGCCTTCTTGGGTAGGATAGTGAAGAGGTTCTGCTCCCCTTCCCCTGTGCCTGCCTCTGGACCTGTCCACCTGACACAAATTATTTATCTTTATGTAACTGAAGTGTCACTCACTGATTCTGAAATTTAGGCTGTTATTTGAAATCACCTATCAACCACTTTCTACTAATTTTAATGTTTGATTTCAAATTTTCTGAACATGCCTGTAATCCCAGAGGCTTGGGAGGCCGAGGCAGGAGGATTGTGAGTTCAAAGCCAGTGTCAGCAATTTAGTGAGGCACTTATCAACTCATCAAGACTAATAAAATACTTAAAATAGGGCTGGGGATGTGGCTAAGTGGTTAAGCATCCCTGGGTTCAACTCCTAATAACAAAAATATAAAAAATAAAAAAATGCTGAATTTGATTTACCTGAAATAAACATGAAGAAGGATGCTCCATATTGCTCTCAGAGTGAACTTACCTAGAAAAGACGGGAATTTCTGTATTGTTGGTGTAGTGCTGGGATAGGGTTATTTGAAAGAGCTCCCCTTCCCCTCCCCCTCTTCCTCCTCCTCCTCCTCTTACTTTTCAGGGTGCTGGTTGCCATACTGTTGAGAATCGGAGAAGCACAACCAGATGCCACTTCTCTAAGCTCAGACAACTCCTGGAGAGAGACTGGGAGAGGGCATTCATTCGGGCCTCCTCTGGGCCTGGCATCTGTGTCCCCTGGTGCTCACTGTGAAAGGGCAGCCTTGGACCACATATTGTCCTGGGTGCTTTCAGGCTCTAATATTCTATTACTAAAGTACAAACTCAAATTTCCTGTGATCAAATTCTCAGCCTAGAGGTCAACTTATTGAAGAGGGGAGTTAAATTGTTCCAAGAAGTCTTCACACACAAAATAGTTAAGAAATAGCACTTTTTCTGACAGAATCTAAACATGACCTAAGAACAAATATTAAGAGGGCTTAAAACTTTCATAAATAGCTGGACTGGTGGCCCATGCCTGTAATCCCAGCTGCTTGGGAGGCTGAGGCAGGAGGATTGTAGGTTCAATTCAGCCTCAGAAATTTAGTGAGACCCTGTCTCAAAATAAAAAATAAAAAGGGCTGCGGATGTGGCTCAGTGGTAAATTGCCCCTGGGTTCAATTCCTGGTACCAAAACAAAACGTTTTTTAAAAAAATATTTTTAAAAATAGTTAAAAAGATGGACACCATATCTTTGTTTATCTTTATGTGGTGCCCAGGGCCTCACAGGTGCTAGGCAAGCGCTCTTCCACTGAGCCACAATCCTAGCCCCAAATACACCTAGCATTGGACTTGTATTCCTAGAATATATTGATTTATCTTGTTTATCCACTATGAGCAGTACTGGGGATGTAACCCAGGGGCTCCTACATGCTGGAGAGTGCTTACTACTAAGCTAGACCCCAGCACCTAATATTCCTTGTTTTTTGATGATACTTATTATATGGAAAAACATAAAATTATATATTTGCAAAATGTGAAAATATTTACATGATATAACTAAATTAATGACCTTTTCCTTTTTTTTAAATCACATGCATTCTGTCTAGCCCAAACACTGAAAGTGAGAGAAAATGAACTGGCATTAAGTGGACTTGTCAGCACTCGGTGTTAGCTTGACATTTCTGTAAGCCACTCTCAAAAACCCGAGCACTGCGGGATGCTGCCTGTCCACAACTCTAGGGAGCCATCGGATAGCTCCCAGGTATTATCTCTTCAAACCAAGACTCATTCTTTGGAAATTTCTGGTTGTCTGGGACACTTGGCCTTTTCTACCACCGAGTCCTAGAACGGTATGAAAGGTCTCCAAAATAGAGGCCCGTGACCCCAAGGTTTCAGCGCACCAGGGCTCACGAACCTAGCGCTCCACAGGCCCCTGAGGCAAACCGCTTAGGCCATTTTAGACCTAAGGCCTTCACCATTTCCTCCTGGGAAACAGGGGAAGAAAGCACGGAGCATTGAGCTTAAGAAACACAAATTCAGCAGTCGCGATCTCTGGTTCCAGGCCGCGGAAACCGCCGCTCAGTCCCCTCCTTCCTCATTTAGCAGGACTTTAGGGAAAATCCACAACAATGGAAGTCAAGTGGCCCTCCCCGACACTGGGGAAATCTACGTTTCTGAAAGGCTTCCCGGGAGCACGCACTGAAAACCTTATTCTCTGCCGAAGTCAGGCGGTAATCGCTGGGCTGCCGGAAACGCTGTTAAAATGCGGGTGACACATAGGAACAGCTTGGGCATGTAGACCTTGGGGCCGCCGATTCTGGAAAGATTGCCTTCCAGAGTCTCGCCCTGCTGGACGCTGTCGCGGACGTTGGCCTTAAGGCCCTCCAGAATGAGAAGCGCGGTTCAGTTCCAGAGATCAGCCAGTGGTTAACCCACAAGGAAAAGAAGGGGATGCGACCCTGCAATTTGCAAGAAGAAAGTTGAAGAACTGAGTTTGCAACTTGCTGCAATGCTTCACAGTACAAGCGGGCCTGTGGGCACCTCAGACGTCCACAGCAGCGGTGCAGAAAGCCACCGAGTTAAGGCGGCCCCGGGTCCCGGGATGAGGCGCTGGACGGTGCAAACCGAGGTGCGTCGCGTTCCCACTGGTTCCGTCAGCTCCGCGGCCCCGGGGGTCTTTGAGCGCTGGGCGTACGCAGGTCCACGGCACCGGGCTGGTTGAAGTGGTTAAGTTCCGAGATGACTCCACCTTAAGACCTCTCCACTGCGGACAGTTGGGGCAGTCCCCACGCTTCCCTCCGGCAGCCATGGCAGGAGCCTCCTTCGCTGGGCGCGAATTACAAGGAAAACCCAGAGATATTTCAAACATCCACACGCCAGAGACCTGGCGAGTCACCAGGGCAGGGCTGCGCAGGGCAGGGCTCGGGGACTCACAGCAGGAAGCCGGAGCCGGCATGCGGGCACCCGCAGGGCACAGAGACAAAGTTGGTGGGCAGCCCGAGGGGTCGTGGGCACACCTTCTCTCTGATTGGTGAAACCGCGCAGACTTTTCTTTATGGCGTCACCGGGTACCTGCCTGTAGAAAGGCCCCGTCTCCGTGACGTCACGCCGCCCTGGCCAATGAGAGGCCTCGGTTGAGGGCCCCGAGGAGGGTTGTGGGCCCTTTTTTGTGAATGAAGCTGCACGGAGCAGCCCTCCTGGGGTCCCCGGGAGCCGCGGCCCGCTGTGCTCGGGCGCCTCGGCAGCAGCGTCCGCGGCCGCGGTGGGCGCGCGGTGACCCGGGCAGCCCCAGCCGCCGGCGGCAGCGCGGTCGCCTCGGTGCGCCCGCGGGCTGCGGACACCGGGGGGCGGGCGGGGGCCGGCGGCCGAGGCGCTGCGGGAGGGCTGCGGCGCGGGTCCCGCGGCGGCCGCGGGGGAGCGCGCGCTGGTTGCCGGGCGGCCGCCTCTCGCGGGCTCGGCCGGCGCTCCGCGTCCCCGCTGCGCGCCCGCCCCCCGAGCGCCCGCTCCGGGCCGGCGGGGGCCTCGGCAGCGCGCGCGCGCGCGGGGCCATGGTCGTGGCCCCCTGACGGGCCGCGGCCGCCTCCATGAAGCGAAAGAGCGAGCGGCGGCCGAGCTGGGCCGCCGCGCCCCCCTGTTCGCGGCGCTGCTCGTCGACCTCGCCGAGCGTGAAGAAGAGCCGGAGCTCCACGTCGCAGGACCTGCACCGCCTAGACCTCCAGGATGACCTGTACCTGGACATCACTGGTGAGCCGGTGCGCGAGCGCGTGGCGGGCCCCCGCGGCTTCCCGGCCCTCCCGCGCCGGCTGCGGGGGCGCCTCCACCGTGCGCTGTCGGAGCCGCGGCCGCCACACCCCCTTCGGGTCCAGTCTCCGGGGAGCGCCCCACCACCCCGAGTTTCGAGCTGCGTGTGCCGCGGGCTGTAACTTTATCCGCTTCGCACCCTCCTCCTCCTGCACGAGGGACCGAGGGTCACCTTTCCAATTTGCGGGCGTCAGCTCGGCGCCTGTACCGTGCAGTGCTGCCCTCGGGCTTTTCCTGACTTCGTGCTGATCCCGCGTCCCGGGCTGCGAGAGCAGTCTGAACTCGCTGACCAGCCCGAGGACTCCTGGCGCCGGGCTGCCTCCGCCAGCAATGGCCGGGAGCTGGGCAGCGTCCCCGCCAGGCACGCCAGCAGAGTCCCTGCCCCGTCCGCGCTCCCTCCCCCAGCGCGCACTCGAGCGCTCCTCACACCTCCCGGGGTGTCGGCCCCGCGCCGCTGGGCCTCCAGGAGGAAGGTGTCACGTTGATGCATTTGAGCCAGTCAGCAGGCTGAAAGCCCAAGTTGTCACTCCGGAGAAATCCCAGCCAGCCCCAGCAGGTAGAAGAGCAGCCTTCGTGGAGGTTGCATGTTCTGCTTCTGCAGTTGTGGAGGACGAAAAGAAGTCAACCCGGCAGCTCTTAGGTTTGCCAGGACTGACCCCAAGCCTGCCAAGCATTCCGTGCGGTGCCGGGTTCTGAAATGCTGTGGCGGCCGCGCAGCTGTGCCCAGGGAATTCTCTAGGCTTGTTTTCTGCGGCTCGGACGGTGCCAGCCTCGGCGTGCGGGTTTCTAGAAACTTTCCCGCCCTTAGCCTTTGATAAACCAGGTGGGTGGGGGTGGTGATAACATGAATTTAGGAAGTACTTAGACGTTTTAATTGAAAGTGTATTCTAGTAGGTGGACAGTCTGGAAACTAAGATCCATTTTAAACAAAGCTGAGAGTAGAGGGGCGAGTTTTTCAACGTTTGGTGGAAATGAGGAAGGAAGAGGAAGGGAGTTCCCCTACTTGTTCTGAACTGGCACCTGCCCGGGTCCTTGGTATAAGGGTGCACTGCAGTTCTGAAGCCAGCTCGCCCAGGCCGAGAAAGCAGGACTCCTTGGTGTGCACTCCCGGGGGCCCTGCCAAGAGGGGGTGGAGCCAGGAACGTTTTTAGCATTCCTCCGCCTTTTGTTATCTATACCTCTTAAAAGGATCTTCCTTTGTTGGCCTTGTTGTTTACTTTTCGGGCAAACTATGCATTTATATGGCACAGAACACTTAATTCTAAAGATGCTCAGGAGAGTATAGAGAAAAGTTGGCCTCACATCAGGGGGTCGGATGTCCTCTAAAAGCAACTACTGTTGCTAGTTTCCTGTGAATCTTTCCAAAAATAGACCAGACAGGCATACATATGTGTATATTCTGTACCTTACCCACGCAGCAGAGACTACAATGTGTTCTGCACATTGCTCTCTTGCACGGTATTTCTTAGCTGAACAATAGTTTTGTATTGGTGCATTCAAAGCTGCCTCATTAGATTTTAATTGCTTTTTAGGTCAAAGTGTATATGGTTTTAAAGAATAAAACTATAAAAAGTGTATGCACTTAAATGCATATGTAGATTTAAATGACTTGTAACATATTTCCACAGTACCCTGTTGAATGTTTTGGTGGTTTTCAATCAGAAAGGGTTTTTTTTTTTTTTGTCTTGCTTGCTTTTTGTTGTGCTGGGGATCTGACCCAGGGCCTGCATATTCTAGGCAAGTTCTCCAACGCCGATTTACATCCCAGCAAAAACATTTTTGACAGCAAAGTCATTGGAGTAAATCTTCCTCCTTGGGAGATAAGATGTGGAGTGGGTAGCTGTTGTGAGGCAGTGGTTGAGGAGTTAACTTCAGAAAATGTCAGCGAGTGGAGTAGTGAGGTGACTTTGTACATTATAAAAAATGAAAACACTGTTAGATTACAAGCCCTGATAAGGGAAGGGTCGAGCTCCAATGTAAGATAGCTGTTGAGGAGTAAAGGTCAACCTTTCCTGGAATGTCACCAGGTGTCCTTCAGTGACGATCCTGGCGTCTTAGAAAATCAACAGTGTGATATACAAGACAAATTATGGTCACTTTGGGTGCTGAGTTCAGATTGATCTTTTACTTTAATTCACATTCACACTTCTAAAAAGCCAGGCATTATCAAATGCTTGGTCATTTCCCCCTTCAGTTTTCCGTGCATATAGAAAATCCTAATGAACCTGTAAGAACAGTTCTTTTTTTTTTTTTTAATATTTTTTAGGGGCTGGGGTTGTGGCTCAGCCGTAGAGACCGCTCACCTAGGATGTGCGAGACCCTGGGTTCCATCCTCAGCACCACATAAAAATAAATAAAATAAAGGTATTGAGGGAAAAAAATCTTTTTTTAAAAAATATATTTATTTTTTAGTTCTTGGCGGACACAACATCTTTGTTGGTATGTGGTGCTGAGGATCCAACCCGGGCCGCACGCATGCCAGGCGAGCGCGCTACCGCTTGAGCCACATCCCCAGCCCCCCAAAAAAATCTTTAAAAAATATTTTTTAGTTGTAGAAGGACTAAAATAAATGCCTTTATTTTATTTTATTTATTTATGTGGTGCTGAGGATTGAACCCAGTGCCTCACACATGCTAAATGAGCACTCTACCACTGAGCCACAACCTCAGCCCACAGTTCTTTCTCTTTTTAAAAATTTTTTTCTTTAGTTGTAATTGGCCACAATTCCTTTATTTTATTCATTTGTTTCTATGTGGTGCTGAGGTTTATTCAGCGGTGATAGATGGGATTGAGGTATTGCAAGTCTCTTTTGCAGATGGCTTCAGTAGCATCCGTGTACCTTTCTGCCTACATTTGTCACAGTATTTGTAAGTTTCTAAAATTTAGTGAGCTTTTGGGCTGTTATGAATAATGCTGCTACGAACATTCATTTACAAGGTTTTTTCGGGGAGGGGATACTGGGGATCAGACTCTGGGGCACTGACCACTGAGCCACTTTTCCAGCCTTGTTTTGTAGTTTATTTAGAGACAGGGTCTCACTGAGTTGCTTAACGTATCCCCGTTGCTGAGGCTGGCTTTGAACTTGCTATCCTCCTACCTTAGCCTCCGAAACTACTGGGATTACAGGCGTGGGCCTTCGTGTCTGGCCATGTACAAGTTTTTGCATGGACATGTTTTCAGTTCCCTTGGGTACTTACTGAGGAGTGTAGTTGTTGGGTCATGTGGTAACTCCATGTTTTACATTTTTGTTTTGTTTTGGTACTGGTAGTTGAACCCAGGGACATTGAGATACATCTCCATCCCCGCTTGTTTATTCATTTATTTATTTTTGGTACTAAGGATTAAACCCAGCCACATCCCGGCCCATTTTTCTATTTTATTTAGAGACAGTGTCTCACCAAGTTGCTTAGGGCCTCTCTGAATTGCTAAGGCTGGCAGTGGATGTGTGACCACCCTCTCTCACCTTCCCTAGCAGCTGGATTACAGAGTAGCTGATATCACACCCGTGCAGGGGCTTTGAGGAACTGCCAGACTGACTCTTGCACAGTAGCAGCGCCACCAAATTCCCACCAGCATGCCCCAATTATGCCATCCTTGCCAACACTTGTTATTGGGCGGCAAAGATTGTTTCACAGTGGAGTTTGTTATAAAAAAAAAAGTGTGGGGGGAGTTTGTTATAAAAAAAAGTTTGTTACCACATATTGAACCCAGGGACACTTAACCACGGAGCCAGTCACCAGCCCTTTTTGTTTTTTATTTTGAGATAGGGTTCATTAAGTTGCCTAGGGCCTTGCTAAATTCCTGAGGCTGGCCTTGAACTTGGTATCCTTGCAGCTGCTGGGATTACCGGCACCCACACCCATCATTACTTGACATTTTTATGGCAGTGTATTTAATGTGTAAATTGAAGTCCTGTGGATCCCAGAGTATTTCATGAGTTATCTGATCACTATTGTTTGGTATCTCACCAGCCACATTACTGTACCAGGAACAGACTATAATAGGGATTTAATTCCCACTTTGACTTGATTATCCTCTCATCTCGCCACTCCTTGCCTTGTGCAGTGACTTTTTTTTTTTTTTTTAAGCTACATCTCTGGGCAGTCCTAGTACACCATGAGAACAACATGATGAAGGCAGTGTAAACTGAATGCATTAATACTGTAGGGACATGATGTAAGACTTTAGGATAAGCTGGTATTCATCAAGGAAGCCTGGGGCAAAGGAAGAAGGAGGAGGGTTTTTACTTGGATTTGAAACTTGGTAACTCAAGATGGGAGAAAAACTAAAGGAAAAATGTTGGACTTTGTCAGGTATTTAATTTTCATATGGCTTTCTTTGATGTCAAGGACTGAATCTTTTTTTATCCTTTATTTTATTTATTTATTTATTTGTTGTAGTTGGACACAATACCTTTGTTCCATTCACTTATTTTTATGTGGTGCTGAGGGTCAAACCCAGGGCCCCGCACATGCTAAGCAAGCGCTCTACCACTGAGCCACAACCCCAGCTCCTTTTTTTATCCTTTAAATAGGGTCCTCCATTTATTGACAGCAAGAGGAAAAATATTTTAAAGACCCTTAATACGACTGCAAAATGTCTATTTTGGACATTTGTAGGACTTAATAGTTGGTGTAGACTTTGATTTATTTAACTGTTTTATTTTTAAAATTTGTGTGGAGCCAGTCCTACTTACCTGGGGGAGGCTGAGGCAGGAGGATTGCGAAGTTCCAATTCAGCCTCAGTAATTTAGTGAGACCCTCTCTCAAAAAAAAAAAATAAAAGAACTGGGGCTGGGGTTGTAGCTCAGTGGTATAGAGCGCTTGCCTTGCATGTGTGAGTCACTGGGTTCGATCCTCAGCACCACATAAAAATAGATAAATAAAGGTGTTGTGTTCACCTATAACATATATGTATGTGTGTGTGTATGTGTGTATAATATGTGTGTGTGTATGTGTGTGTGTGTGTGTAAATAAAAGGATTGTGGATGTCCTTCAGTTGTGGAAACCCTGGGTTCAATCCCCAGTACCACACGTGTGCACACCTTCCCCACCCCTCACAAATTGGATTAATAAATTAAATTGGTAGTAACTATTGGCTAAAAGGTTCTACATAGTTTGTTGTAAGTTTATGTTTTAAAGGTTTTCCAGTGTCTGCTATAATTGAACCTTTAAAGAATTTCTATATACTTACCAGCAAATATTTTTTTTTAAAGAGAGAGTGAGAGAGGAGAGAGAGAGACAGAGAGAGAATTTTTAATATTTATTTTTTAGTTCTCGGCAGATACAACATCTTTGTTTGTATGTGGTGCTGAGGATCGAACCCGGGCCGCACGCATGCCAGGCGAGCGCGCTACCGCTTGAGCCACATCCCCAGCCCCACCAGCAAATAATTTTATTGGAGAAAACTCTAGTCGAGGTCAGGATTTTTATTTTTTCTAGTGCTTACCATCAAACTGAGGGTGTTCTGCATTCCTCCACTGAGGTATATCCCCAGCCCCTAGGAGGAGGAGGAGGATTTTTTGGTACCAGGGATTGAACCCAGAGGTGCTTCACCACACTGATCAACATTTCCCAAGTTTTGCAACAGGATCTCATTTAGTTGCTTAGGACCTTGCCAAGTTGCTGAGCCTGGTTTCAAACTTGGATCCTTTTGCCTCAGCCTCCTGAGATTGCTGGGATTCCAGGTGTGTGCCACCACATTGGGCTAGGATTCTCATTGTAAAGCACTGATTAATCGTGGTGTGCTGGGTACTCAGCAGATGAAATGAAACAGGTAACAGCAATGTTCTCTTTCTTTCTAGGATCTTTAAAATTCATAACAGACATCATCAGGGGTCATTTTTTAATCTAAGAAGTGCTTATTGAATGTGTGCTATGTAAAATACTCACGCATGTTTGCAGTGATAGAGAAGGAGTGCTGTTACACGGAGTCAAGAAGGAAATCAACTCATTTTTAGTCAAGAGTTTCCTGTTAGGGCTGTGGCTGTGGCTCAGTGGTAGAGTGCTCATCTGACGTGAGTGATACCCGGGTTCAATCCTCAGCACCACATAAAAACTACAACTAAAAAAAAATTACATCTACAACTAAAAAAAAATTTTTTAAAGTTTCACGTTGTAGATTATTGAGTTTCAGGACCCGAAGCTCATCAGTGTTAAAAGTCTTCTTGTGGATGATTTGTCTCTATATTTACTCTTAGTGTTGATCATGTGAATTTGTTGTCTTGGTTTATATGCTTGCTTAATTCTTCAGCATCTTCACTTCTGATAGTTCATGTCAGTATCCTGCTTTAAGTATTATTCTTTGGGTATTCCAGTACCCAGAGAGGCAAAAATTTAAGTTTCAAATGTTAGTCCTTAAAGGGACATGAAGGGAAGTTGGGCGAAGGAGGAAAGTAGAATACCTTGTATTGCAGAGAGATTCCAATGCCAGGCAGTCCCCAGTAGGTGCAGATGTAGCTGCTTTGTGCTTTTGATTGGGGACAATTTCCCCCGGTCCTCTGGGGTTAGGGAGAGCTGGTCTGAGACCACACAGTGGATTTTTTTTTTTTGGTGGTGGTGCTGGGGATTGAACCCAGGGCCTTGTGCATGCAAGGCAAGCACTCTGCCAATTGAGCCACATCTCCAACCACTCAGTGGGTTTTAGGAGGCAAAGAGGACAGGATATTTCTTGGAGAATTCTGAGATTGTCTCCGGGTATCTATATTTACAGAAAAGATTTTTTTTTTTTTTTAATCCAGGGGTCTTTACCACTGAGTGCGTCCCCAGCTACCCTTTTTATTTTGAAGTAAGGTCTTGCTAAATTGCCTTAGAGTCGCTGGGATTACAGGCATGTGTCACTCTGCCTGGTGGACAGGTGTGTGTGTGGTTTTAAAGATTTCAGACGATCATCCAGAGGTAATGCAGTCGTTTGCTCTTTCTCCTGAGGATGCCAAGGGCCAGAGAAGTGATCTGGCCAAATTGATGCCTTTTTTCCCCTAATATTTATTTATTTATTTTTACTTCTAGTTGGACACAATACCTTTATTTATTTACTTTTATGTGGTGCTGAGGATTGAACCCAGGGCCTCGCATGCCTTAGGTGAGCCCTCTACCGCTGAGCCACAACCCCAGCCCCCCCCCCCCCCCATTGATGGCTTCCTTTTTGGCAAGCCAAAACTACCTGGTTTTATTTTTTTTCCAGCAGATGAAGCTGCTTCACAGAGTTGTAGGTGCTGACCATCTGCTGGTTAGTCCTGTCTCTGCTCCCTGCACAAGTAGACCTCCTATAGCAGGTGATTCTCCAATAGCATCCCTCATGTTAAAAGTAGAGCCATGAAGAATTGCCTAGTGAATTTGAACAAACAAAGCCAATACATAATTCAGGTCCTCTGGAGGTCATGCTGTTTTCCAAATGGACCATCATTGCAGCCCAAATTTTTCAGATGCATCATCCATTCGGCAAATGCATAATGAAATATTACTCTCCATGCTAAAAATAGAGGACTGCTGGGGATAGTCTTGCTCTCCTGAGGTTTGCTTTCTGTGTTAATTGAGAACCTAGAATCTGGATTATCAGAGGGAGAACTAGAGAATGGAGGGATCATAATTTGGTTAAAATCTTTGAGTCAGAAAATCATTGATGGAAAAGTTTCTTTTTTTTTTTTTTGGTGGTACGGAGGATGAAACCCAGGGTCTCATACATGCCAGGCAAGCACTCCACTGGGTCACTGTACCACTGTGCTGCATCCCCAGCCCTTGGTATTGTTGGGTTTTGGGACAGGGTCTTGCTAACTTCCTGAGGTTAGCCTTGAACTTGGACTCTCTTGCCCCGTGGTGGCCCTCCTGGTGGAAGGTGAAGCGGTGGATTCCTCCAGGGGACAACACCAGTGGGGAGGACGGGAGAGGCTGGCCTGCCCCGGAGCTTGATTGCAGGTGGTCCTTGGAACCTTTGGCACCTCACAGATGAGCGGCTGCGTTCCTGGCCCAGTGCCCAGGAGTTGGTGGCGAGACTGCAGGGGTGCCAGGGTGGCACAGGTGGCAGGTCTCCCTAAGGTGTGATGGGAGCGCAGCGTGGGCTCCAGCTCCCCCTGGGGAGGTTGGCCTTCTTTAAAAGCTGTGTGAGGGGAAGGACAAACCAAGGCTGTGACTTCAAGCTTGGGCCACTGCCATGCCTGTGGCACCGAGGGTTTGCAGGCTGCCTTGCACCCGCCAAGCAGCAGCTGGGTTTAGGGGATGGCAAGGGCAGGTGGGGTGCGCAGGTGGGATGTCATCAAAACCAGTCCTCACTGAGGGCAGGCATGTCGCAGAGTGGGGACAGGATGACCGTGTCCTAGCACACCTGATTTAAAATAGCATTTCCTTCCCAGGCGATTATCCCAAGATCTGATAGAGTGGTGTGTAACCCCAGTACCTTTGTACTGGGCCTTTGTACTTTGTTTTTGGAGGGCTGCTGCCTTGACCTCTCTGTGCTGGTGTGCAGCACAGACTGGAGCTGTTGGGAAGGGTGGGGAGTCAGATGTAGGTAAGAAATGATGTCTTTGAGTCTAGTTTTTATTGCACTGGAAAAATTAGTTTTAGTAGTTAGCTTTTTTTTTTTTTTTCTTATAATGATCCATAAGTTGAAATGAAAAGCACGGAGGGACTGTTTATCTGAACATCTGCCAGCCACTTCTCACTTGGGAGGGGCCCCTGTAAGAGTGAGGTGAGTAGGTGCAGGGATCCTTGTGGACAAAAGTGGAGGATTAGGGCTGGGGATGTTGCTCAGAGGAACAGCAGGTGCCCAGCATGAGCAAGGCCCTGGGCTGAATTCCCCAGCCAAGCCAAAGAACAACAACAACAACAATTAAAAAAAAAAAAAAAAAAAAAAAAAGGAAAGGAAAAGAAAGAAAAAGTGAAGAAATTGTATTAATGACAGAGAATTTGGTTCCACGGAGCTAACCAATCTTCAGCACTGTTTCTTTACGTTATTCACTGGTTTTTCCAAAGTTTTATAAGAAGCACTGACTTTCACTACTAGGCAGGGATTACCCTAGAAAACATTCCCAAAACAAAATTGATCTTAACTTTCCCAAGCTCAAGGATATGGAGCTGGAATGTGCACATCTCATCTGGACTCTGGTTTTATGCCCTCTGTCTCTCTTTCTTCTGTAGCTGTGCACGGATACTGCTCCAGCAGAGGTATTCAGATCCTTGACCACTTTGCAGTTCCGTCTGATGATTTTAAAAGGTAGAATTTGATCTGTTAGTTGGGATTCTCGGTTCTGTCTGTCCCGTTTGCTTGTCTTCAGTTGGGTCTTAGATGAGCAGATCTGGCTTTTTCTAACTGTGGAGGACCTTTGATATGTTTATGAACTGGAGTTGAAATTTGTCTTTCTATGAAAAGTATTGTTTTTTTATAGGTAAGACAGGAAGTAGTTCCTGTGGTATTTTGCTGGGTTAATTAGGAATCACAAGTTTTGGGTGCTGGATATTTTTGGTATACACTAAACTTTTGTCTGTAATTGAACCAATTTGTAGTCTTTCGCCAAAAGAATACTGACAACGAGTTGTTATGTAACAGCTATTTTTTAATTTATCCCTGTTTATTAGCTCTTTCTAGGCATTTTTGTGCTGAATAGACAAGTTTATATCTTATTTATACTAAGTATCAGGAGTACCGGGTTTCTACAGACTCAGTCTGAAGCACAGTTAGATTCAATCACGTCTATTTTAGTAATGCTCATCAGCTTCAGACGGGCGTCCTGATTCTAAGTCCTAACTGAGTCCCCACCCAAGGGTCCCAGACGCTCACCTGGGATGCGTCTTAAGACCTGGGCTCTGGGACTCCATCTGGGCGGGAGGAGTGTGGCGCACGGGAGATGAGCCGCGGTGGAGTTCTTGGTCATTCTGTCCAGGTCCTGTTGGTCCTGCTAGCCCAGAAAAGTCTAGGTTTTAAGTCAGACTTTAGCTTGGTCGTGCTTGCAGCTGATAACTGGGTAAGGCCCGGGGTGGGTACCCAGGGTATAGACTCTTACACCACTAAGTTAAATCTGTCTGAGTTCTGCAGCTCACATTACGGGGCACGTTGCTTATAACCATTCACTAATGAATACACTCACAGTCGTAACATTTCTGGTATTCATATCAGTGAGGCAAGAGGGAAATTTCTTTGTTGTTGTTTTTGTGGTGCTGGGGATTGAACCCAGGGCCTTGTGCATGGGAGGCAAGCTCTCTATCAACTGAGCTACATCCCCAGCCTGCATGAGGGACATTTCATGAAATGCTACCTTGAACTTGGGGAGCCCGGAAGGGCTTCTGTTTTTTCTTTTTTACAGAGTGGGGGTGGCTGAGGATCAAACCGAGGGCCTTGAGCCTGACATCAGGCACTCTACCACCGAGCTACATCCTCAGCCTCTATATTTTATTTAAAATTAAAAAAAAAATTGATTCACTTTGATTTTCAAATTCCTCAAGTAAAGTCAGCTAAAGAACAAATTTGAATGCGTCCACCTATTTTTTTAAATTTAAAATATATCAATCTTTATTCTCCTTAAGTTTTTTGTTTTTTTTTTTTTTGAGTTCTAGATGGACAGAAGTCCTTTATTTTATTTATTTTTATGTGGTGCTAAGGATCAAGCTCAGGGCCTCATACGTGCTAGCCAAGCACTCTGCCTCTGAGCTACAGCCCCAGCTCTCAAGCCTTGTTCTCTAGATCTTCAACCCAGCTCCCTTCATCCCTTTTTTTTTTTTTTTTTTTTTGGTACCGGGGCTTGAACTCGGGGGCACTCAACATTAAGCCACATCCCCAGCCCTATTTTGTATTTTATTTAGAGGCAGGTCTCACTGAGTTGCTTAGGGCCTCACTTTTGCTGAGGCTGCCTTTGAGCTCATGATCCTCCTGCCTCAGCCTCCTGAGCCGCTGGGATCACAGGCGTGTGTTGGCTAATACTCTTTCTACTCCAGGGAGCAGTTTTCAAGTGCTTTAGGCTCCAGTCAGTTCAAAGATTTTGGTCCTATTGTCTTTAAGTCTGAAAAGCTGAGGGGTGAGCCGGGTAAATTAATTCTAGCTACGGATCACGTACCGACTTCTCAGGCGGCTCACTTTTATACCTTTAAAGTGTGGTTGGCAGTGTACTTTTCACAAGAGAGAAACACCTTGTTCCTGATGTCGATGATAGTTGTTGTTCCCTCCAGTTCTCATTTGAAAGTAAAATTACTTTCTTGGCACTGCTGTGCCGTTGATGGCATCCATCTTTTTATACCCAGTCCATAGTGATCCATATCATCACGCCTTCTGAATTCTGCGGAGCCCTCTATTTTAGGACCATCTTAGCTGAGTCATTCTCTGTATTTGTTCATCTGTACTCATTTGTATGAATTGTGCTGTGGAATTAATGGACCCATTCAACAAGTGTTTATTGAGCCACTACTTTGAGCAAGGAATTGGGCCAAATGTTTTTGAAGAAGCCCAGAGAGGAAGGAAAGTTACCACAGTGGGTTCCTTTCCCCTGAAGCCTGGGGAGGTACAGGCTGCATCAGCATCTCATGGAGACAGGGAACGAAGAGAGGTGTGGTTGGTCGTTTGGCTCTCTTCTTCCAGGCATCAGTTTGAGAGAACCTTGTGTTGGAAATGCCATTTATCATTCTAGACAAAGTGAATCATTTTTGCCAGGGTCTGGTGAAAATGATCTGTTTTGTGTGTTTTTGTGTGCAAACATTTTTAAAAAATTTCTATTTGTTCTTTAATACCTGACAGTAGAGTATGTTTTGGCATATTTGTATAAACACAGAGTATACCTTATTCTAATTAGGATCCCATATATGTGCACATTTTAACCTATTAAAAAAACGAGGGAAAAGCTAGGTTTTTATTAACAAGCGGGCATGTCAACATAGCTAAGAATTTACTGAAAACGCTCTGTCTACTGAGACAGAATCAAAGTGAAAGGTCTCCATTTCAATTAATTCTGTGTCTCTGACTTGAATCTGAATCTTAAATGATCCCAAAGGATATAATTTAAAATAACATTTCTTGTTTATTCTTGGTAAGAAGTAATTACAGTGCTTTTTCTTTTCTTTTTTAGTACAGTATGTCTTTTAAACAGAATATTGCTTCTTAAATTGAAGGCAGTGTAGATTAAGATTGCTCAGTATTTCAGGGACTAGATGTGGTATGTGTGACTTGAACTGAATGCTTTCTGGTTTTCACCTTCTTTTGTGGGTGCCGAGAAAGAACTGCTTTGACATGAGCGTATAACAGGATTCAAATTATGGTCTTGACTTTTTGGGAGCTGTTCGGCAAATTGCTCTTGGAATTCATTATTATAATACTGTCATTAGGTGGCTCGTTGAAAGCAGCCTGTATGTGAAGCCGAAGCATCTTAGCATTCATGTCTTTCCCTTTTGACAGTGAAGTGTCAAAAAAGCTTTGAGTTTAGCTACCAAAACACAAGGCGGCTGGGATTTTGACTCCACTGTTAATAGGTTCTAATTTTAAACTATTGTGACTGAGAGGGCTTAAAGCACAGATTCAATGGAGGCACATCTGCGTGCATTTTATAGTCTCCTGCAAGCAGTGGCTGCTGCACAAGCTGCAGAGGAGGTGGCAGACACAGGGCCCATCTCTTAGTGGCACCAGTGCAGGGGTGGGTGACTCGAGGGTGCTCTGGTGCTGGCAGGGTCGCACGGAGGAGCTCACTTGTAAGTGTCACAGATCCTCAAAGAGTGATGCCTGTGTGGGTCTCCAGGAAGGGGTTTGAACTTGAATGTGCGCGTGCGCGCTTGTGCATGTGCGTGCTTGTGCACGTGCGTGTGCACACTGGGACTGAACCCAGGGGTGCCGAACCACTGAGCCACATCCCCAGCTGTCAGGATCTTGCTAAATTGCTCAGGGCCCCACTAAATTGCTGAGACTGGCTTTGAGGGCACCGCCCCCCTCCCCCACCCACATTGTGCTGCGCTTGGCCTCTGCTTCTCTCTGCAGCGCCCTTGCCCCTGTGTGGTGGCAGCTGGTAGGAGGTTGGTGGCTGCTGGATTGGGCATGGCCTCTCTTGAGAGCCTCCTTGTGCTTCTCCAGAACAGCTCCTCGGTGCTCCTATTCTGTCATGAGCAAGAGTTGCAATGTGACATTTAATCTGAATTAAAAAACAACTTTGCCTCAAAACGGAAAAAAAAATCAATGAAATCTCTCTCACCAAAGAGGGGAAGAAAATGAAGATATTCCTTAAAGTATCTTTTATTTACTTGGGCATAATCTGGTTGTTTTATCAAATAAACTTTTAGAGTTTAAACTGACAACCATTTCCAGCCACGGTGCTGCTGGAATGTCCTTTCTGTCTGTCTCTGTGTCTTTCCTTCTGTTGGGGACTGAGCCGAGGGCCTCTTGCATGCTCATAAACATGTGCTCTACCACTGAGCTGTCTTACAACCCCTGAGGAATTTTGTTCTTTTCTTTTTTTGGAAATGGGGAACAAACCCATGGCTTTGCATATTCAAGGCAAGTGCTTTGCCGCTGAGCTACATCCAGCCCAGGAATTTTGTTCTTAATGAAACAGGTTTGATCACTTCCAAAATAAACATGAGATATTCTGAAGGCTAACCAATACAGTTCTTTTTTTTTTTTTTTTAAATCTAAGCTTTGGAATAAAAATGATTTCAGGGGCTGGAGGTGTAACTTAGTGGTAGAGCGCTTGTCTAGCATGTGTGCGGCTCTGGGTTCAATCCTCAGCACCAAAAAAACAAAAGATTTCAGAGAAACAAGTATTATTTAGCATAGGGATTTACTTTTGGATTTTTTTCTTTTTAAATGGAGTGCCTTCTTCCCTGATCTGTCATTTTTGCACAGTGGCTATGGGAAGCCTCTGTCACTCCAACTTTGGCATATGTGCTGGGAAGCGAGCACGTAACATGTTTTGTCCGTAATTTTTTTTAATAATGTGAGTTTTCTGTGTACATCCTTTAACATAACCTAGGTAGTGCTGCTGTGTTAGGGTTACATTGTCTTTGAACTCTCCTACTAAAAATAAACAGGCTTATGCAAACTGCAGTCGTGGTTTTATCTAGCAGGTGCTGCTCTGGTACCTGGAGTTGGATCCCACGGGGAAAACCTGGCAGTCCATGCGGAACTCACGCTTGAGTTTTTACCCCGGCGGCTGGGTCATTGCTGCCGGCCTGCTGGGGAGGGCAAGTGAGGACCTTTACGAGGACCGGAGGGAAACGGTCTCTGTAGGCCAGAGGAAGTCTGGGAAAAGTTTTGGAGCAATTTGAAATTTTGCTCAAGTGGGGAGGGGCCATGGGTGGGCTTTTTACAGGGCCTGCTGCAGCTAGTTCTGTCTCTGCCATTTCTTTTCTAGTGCAGAGTGTTGACATTGTGAGTTCTTAGCTAGTTCTCAACCGTCACCCTCAGTGGAGTGGGTCATTGTCTCTGTGTTGTGTCCTGGTAGGATTGTATGTGTGTGCAGGCACACACACACTCACACTCGTGCTGGGGATTGAACCTAGGGCCTGGAGTGTGCTGCACAGGCACTGTGCCACTGAACTATACCTCAGCCTTGGGGCCGATGACACTGTGCCACTGAGCTATACCCCAGCCTTGGGGTCGATGGCACTGTGCCACTGAGCTATACCCCAGCCTTGGGGGCGATGACACTGCCACTGAGCTATACCCCAGCCTTGGGGGCGATGACACTGTGCCACTGAGCTATACCCCAGCCTTGGGGCCGATGACACTGCCACTGAGCTATACCCCAGCCTTGGGGGCGATGACACTGTGCCACTGAACTATACCCCAGCCTTGGGGTCGATGGCACTGTGCCACTGAACTATACCCCAGCCTTGGGGTCGATGGCACTGTGCCACTGAGCTATACCCCAGCCTTGGGGGCGATGACACTGCCACTGAGCTATACCCCAGCCTTGGGGGCGATGACACTGTGCCACTGAGCTATACCCCAGCCTTGGGGGCGATGACACTGCCACTGAGCTATACCCCAGCCTTGGGGGCGATGGCACTGTGCCACTGAGCTATACCCCAGCCTTGGGGCCGATGACGGTTCTGACAGCTGGTGCTGAGCAAAGGCAGTTGCAGGGCCGTTTGTTAGAGCCGGTGCAGGGACACTGGGCGGGAAGGTGAGAGTTCAGGCTCACTGAGGCTCCTCTAGGAGAAGAGGTGAAGACCAGTGTGCAGTTAAGAGTTTGGCAGCTGATTTTTTAAAAAGTCACCTCCATTTTTCTGTACCTTCCCTTTTTCTTTCTTTTGGTGCCAGGGATTGACCTCAGGGGCACTCGACCACTGAGCCCCATACCCAGCCCTAATTTAGAGACAGGGTCTCACTGAGTTGCTTAGGGCCTCACTGTTGCTGAGGCTGGCTTTGAACTCTGGTCCTCCTGCCTCAGCCTCCCGAGCTGCTGGGGTTACAGGCGTGCCCGACTGTGCCTGGCTATGCCTTTATTTCTGTGTGGTGCTGAGGATCGAACCCAGTGCCTCACACTTGCTAGGTGAGTGCTCCTACTCACTAGCACTGAGCCGCAGCCCCGGCAGCTGGGAGGTTAGTTTCTGTGAAAGGCTTTGTGAACATCACTGTAGCTGGGGGCGTTGATGAGCAGTCGTGTGATTAGCACCCCAAAGAACTGTGGGCAGTGCCACCCTGACTTGGGGTAAATGTGAAGTGCCAGAAGGGAGGTGGGTAGTAGCAGGTGCAAAGTGCCCACAGTGGGCCTCCAGGAAGCCCTCTGGACCTGTGCATGCGGCACTTCCAGGAACCCCGCCTGCGTGGTCACCCTCAAGTGTTCAATTTCTGACGAGGCTCAGTGACAAGCCGTAGGCACCCTTGGAGCAGTTTCAAGGAACTTCCACCCTCTGGCGTAGCTGTTTATCCCCCGTGTGCTGTGCCCGTGTGACACTGCACGTGGTCCCCAGCTGCAGCGTGGCCAGTCTATGCCCTTGGACCTGTGGTCATGCCCCACGTCCCTCAGGCCTCGATGACCCAGTTGCAGTTTTCCTTTGGAAACAGTAATTTAGTCTGCTGTTCTGAGCGCAGGGGACGAACATGCTGTCTTGCTGACCAGGTGAAAGGGGGACTTCAGCAGCACCGATGCTGTCACCTGTGAGTTCCGTCATGGAAGCCTTGACTTTGGAAGCTTTAGAAATAGGTGTGTGTGTGTGTGTGTGTGTGTGTGTGTGTGTGTGTGTGTGTGTGACTCCGTCCTCCTGCCTCTGCCTCCTTGGTTGCTGGGATTGTCAGCCACAGCCACTGGGTGGGGCTGGGGGGTGGGTGCCTTCTGGCCTCACACCCTGGCGCAGGGGCCGCACTCAGGACAGCAATCGCGCTTACTCAGATCTCTCTTTTTTGCTCTTATCATGTCATTAGTGCCATCGTGGGGACCCTACCCTTGAGCTGTGAGAACATGGTTTGGAGGGCCCACCTCCAAACCATGACCCTACAAGTTTGGAGGTGAAGCTTCCAGCATATGAATGTTGGGACACGTCCACTCCATGCTAACAGGAGTGCATGTGTCCAGGGCCCTCTTACCAGTTAAAGCACGCTATCCCCACAGTCCTGCGCCTGCTTTACTGGGGCTCAGGGCACAGAACTGGAACAAAGGGAGATGGACGGTGGCTTCTGGCTTTCCCAGGTGAGATGTGGTTTCAGTGTCTCTCTGACCCTCAGGCCAGTGTCAGGTTGTGTGCAGTTTCTGTGATGGAGGTGGTGGTGACTGTAGTATGGGGAGTTGATGTTCCCCATGTCAGGTAAGCACTGTTCACTGACACCCCCACCTCTGAGTCATCCATACCCCAGTCCTTTTTCTTTTTAAGAGATAGGGTCTCACTAAGTTGCTTAGAGCCTCACTAAGTGGCGGAGGCTGGCTTTGAATTTGCAATCCTCCTACCTTACCCTCCCTAGCTGCTGGGATGACAGGTATGTGCCCAGGTTTTTTGTTTTTTGTTTTTTTTTTAAATCTTTTGAGACAGGGTCCAGCTTAACTGCCCAGGCTTGTGTGGTCCTCCTGTCTCTGCCCCGCAGCTGTTTGGGATTAAAGCACCTGACCTGGAGAGATGCTCATTATTAAAATAAATAGACAGAACCACAGGAGGTTGATCAGTGAACCTACTAGCTGGGTTGTCAACCCTATCAGTTTGGTTTAGCTTTGGTTAATCTATAGTAACAAGAATCCCCCCAGCCAGGGTGGTGATGCTAATCCCATGGCTTGGGAGGCTGAGGCAGGGGAATAGAGAGTTCAAAGCCAGCCTCAGCGATGTTCAGGTGCTAAGCAACTCAGTGAGACCGTGTCTCTAAATAAAAGACAAAATAGGGCTGGGGACGTGGCTCAGTGGTTGAGTGCCCCTGAGTTCAATCCCCAGTACCCCCCAGGTCTGAGCAGGGGAATTCCCCTCACAGGTGCTGTGGTCGGCCCGTGGTTCTGCCTGTGGGGATTGCTGGGGCCTGGAGTGATTCGAGCCTCTTAATGTTGTTCTCCCAGCCAGAGGGGAAGGCTGTGGAGGGGCTGGGTCAGCAGCTCAGTGCCTTCCCCTCTTCTTGCTCCCTGGCCAGGATCAGTCGGATGGTCCTCCCTGCAGTGCAGGGCTGGAATGTGCCTGTCGGGCAGGGAGCAGCAGTGGTTGGTGAGCAGCGTGATGGCAGCCCATTAGCCTTTCCGATGACCCGGCGCAGGCTTGGACACACAGACTCTGCCCTGGAGGGGTCGCCGTCCAGGGGAAAACAGCGATTCCCTGGCCCCTTCATACATGGCGATGAGATCCTTCGTGGCCATAGATGCTTCTGTCAGTGGATGCAGGGTTCTGTCCTGCACAGATGGATAAAACGTCTCCTGAGGATTTCTTCTGAGAAAAATGTCTATAAATCCATTTGCATCAAACCGGGCAGAGAAGTTCAGTGGTCCTGGACACCTCCCCTAGTAGGGCCTCTGGCGTCAACAGGGGTCTGTTTAGAGAGCCTCCTGCTTATCCAACCCCTTTGTGTCCCGCATAAGGTTCCTTTTCATGATTTTTTACACTTGACATTTTAGATAGTTCAGTCCCGTGGTTCTGAGAACCACAAGTATTAAGTGACCAGCCTCCCGCTGGCCCTTCCTGGCCTTGTCCACTCCCCCACTTCAGTTCCACAAGCGTCCCTCCAGAGGTCTCCAAAGAGTTCATCTGCAAAAACAGATTCTTTTGAAACTGTTAACATTTTTTTTTTATTTTGGAATAATTATAGATTTTACAGAAGAGGTGCAGTAATAATACAGAAAAGAACTGACGTAGTTACCCCTCCTGTTATTTTATTTTAAAATTACTTTTTAATTGCTATTTATATTCAGTGCTGGGGGTTGAACCCCGGGCCTTTTGTGTGCTGGGCAAGGGTTTTACCATGGAGCTACACCCCCGGCCCAGATTCCATTGATTCTGAAATGCAATAGAATATGTTACTGTTATTTTAAGGACTTCCTAAGAAAGAAATACACTGCCAGTTATAATTACAAGTCACTGATTTATGAGATATGGCTTAGTTTCAGATATGTTTAAATGTGGAAAAGATGTACATTTTGGAATTGATGGATTATATCTTAGAGAGCTTTCTACTTGATTTCATTGAGAGTTTCCTCATTCTTTTTTTTACAGCTACACAGAATTTCATTTTATAGTATATACGAGCTCTTAATCAAGCCTTTGCAGATTCTCATTCGGACTGTCTTTGGTTTTCAGTTAGAGCATTACTTTACAGCATTATGTCTGCTGATCCGTCTGTGTCATTCCAGTGTGTATGGTTGTGTAGGGAGGATGCTTTTTCAAAAGGCAGTCACCGAATAGGAGGTATGCGCGTGTATATTTGTAATTTTGATGGAGGGTGTGCCAGTTTACAATCCCACTCGCAATGCATAACCGCACTATTTCTCTCTATCTTTACCAACAGCATGGGCTGCCAAACTGAGGTTTTTAACAGTCCATAGATAGAAAATCATTCTGCCAAGGTTAAGATTCTGAAATGGCTATCAACATCCTTTTTCTAATGGACTATTGGCCATTTCCAAACTTTCTTTTCTGTGCTTGGGACTGAACCCTGGGCCTCCCGTTTAAATGACAAAAGCATTTTTTTCCCTATTCATTGCTGGCATTGTGATTTGCTTATACTTGTTGGGGTGATATGCTGTCGCCACAAAGTTGACAACTATGTCCAGTAATCCTTTATCCTATGGCTTCTGTTTTTTTTTTTTTAAACAGGAATCAATCTTTTTTTTTTTTTAGTTGTTAATGGACCTTTATTTTTTTTTTCTTTATTGATATGTGGTGCTGAGAATCGAACCCAGTGCCTCACACATGCTAGGCAGGCGCTCTGCTGCTGAGCCACAAACCTAGCCCTGTTTTTAACAGGAATTTTTTAAAAAAAATATTAATGGCTTCTGGATTTTAAGTCATCGTTGAACTCAACAAAATTATTAAGGAATTGTGCATTTTCTTCCATTTTTCCTGTCCCAGCCAATCATCTTTTAAAGACTTCAGTAAGAACGGTAAATCCTACAGTCTCCACCCAGTGGACATTTCCATTGCTCCTCACTCCTCGTTCTTTGTGAGGGTCCAGATGTCCATCTGGGATCTCCCAGATGTTTTCAACTCTCCAGTGTCTAAAATGCCTTTATTATGCCACCCAGCCCCCCCTTTTTTTGGTTACCAGGGATTAAACCAAGGGGTACTTAACCACTCAGCCACAACTCTAGCCCCTTTTTATATTCTATTTAGACAGGCCCTCGCTTTGTTGCTGAGGCTGGCTTTGAACTCATGATCCTCCTGCCTCAGCCTCCTGAGCCGCTGGGGTGCACAACCCGCACCCGGCATGCCTTTTCCTTTAGAAAGATTTCCGTGTGGTGTGGAATTCCAGTTCATTTTCCTGTTTCTTTCAGTACTTTAGAGATGTGGCTGTACTGTCACACTCGCATGGGTCCCCACGAGAAATCTGACCCCCTTCTCTTTGTTTTCTTGCTGTGTTTTTTGTTTGGTTTTGGTTTTTGGTGGTGCTGGGGGTTGAACCCGGGGCCTGGAGCCTGTGAGGCCAGCTCTCTGCCCCCTGAGCCACCCCCCAGCCCTGTTCTCTGGCTGGGTACCATGCACTTTTTCTTTGGCTGACTTTGACCTTTTTATCACTGGGTTTGACAGCTGGGTTCCCGGTGCCGAGGCGTCGTTTTCTTATTCCTGTGCTCGGTCTCCTTGGATCTGTGATTTAGAGAGTCTGGGGACTTCTGGGGTCACTTCCCTAATCTGTGCTGCCTTCCTTGACGCAGAGTCTGCCTTCCTTCCCGGGCCGGTGGAGCTGCCCTGAGGTTCTCTGCGTTCCTATCCGTGTCTCTCCTTGGGGTCTCTGGCTGTGCCTGCGGTGTCCCACGCTGTGTCCTGCCCGTAGCCTGCCCTTCCGCTGTATTTCCCTCCAGTGTGTGGGTTTCCAACTTCATAGAAGCAGAGTGTGGGCCTTTTAACCCTTCAGTGTCTCTCGCTGTCATTTTTGTGTCTACGTGTAATTCACACACTGTACGACTTAAAGTGTGTGTGTGTGGTTGGTTGATTTTTTTAGTAGCATGTTTTATATTAAGTGTTAAATATTTTTGACAGTTTTCACAGAGCTCTGTGCCTGTCACCACAATGTGATTTTAGATTTAAACACCACCAGCACCAGCACCTTGAACCCACAGCAGGAGCTCCAAGTTCCCTGGCTCCATCGCAGCCTTAGGCAGCAACCCACCTCTCTGACCCCATGGATCTCCTGTCTTGGGTAGTTGATGTAAGTGGGAACATACTGTTTGTGACTTATTTTTTTAAGAATAAGAAAATATAAACTTTATTTTTGTGTGTCTCTCTTTTGACCTGACATGGGTCTTTATTTTTTGTTGTTATTTCTTTGCTCTTTTTTAAAAATTTTTTTATTAGTTGCTCAAAACATTACAGTGATCTTGACATATCATACATTTGATTCAAAAGGGGTACATAATCTTATTTTTCCCACGTGTACAGATTGCAGGCTCACGTTGGTTACACAGCCACGTTTATACATAGGGCCATACTAGTGTCTGTTGTATTCTGCTGCCTTCCTATCCCCTCCCTATCCCCCCTCCCCTCCCATCACCTCTTTCTACCCAATCTACTGTGACACATTTCTCTCTTTTTTTCCTCCCCCCTCACATCTTATATGTAATTTTGCATAACAATGAGGGTCTCCTACCATCTTCCTGCAATTCTCCTTCTCTCTCCCATTCCCTCTCACCTCTTGTCCCTGTTTAATGGTGATCTTCTCATGCTCTTCCTCCCCACTCTGTTTTGAGTCGCCCCTCTTATATCAAAGAAGACATTCTGCATTTGTTTTTTAGGGATGGCTAGCTTCACTTAGCATAATCTGCTCCAATGCCATCCATTTCCCTGCAAATGCCATGATTTTAAAATTTTTTTAGTGCTGAGTAATATTCCATTGTGTGTAAATTCCACGTTTTTTTTTATCCATTCATCTATTGAAGAGCTTCTGGGTTGGTTCCACAGTCTAGCTATTGTGAATTGTGCTGCTATGAACATGGATGTGGCAGTATCCCTGTAGTATGCTCTTTTAAGGTCTTTTGGGTATAGTCCGAGATGGGGAATAGGTGGGTCAAATGGTGGTTCCATTCCCAGCTTTCCCAGGAATCTCCATACTGCTTTCCAAATTGGCTGCACCAATTTGCAGTCCCACCAGCAATGTACAAGTGTACCCTTTTCCCCACATCCTCGCCAGCACTTGTTGTTGTTTGACTTCATAATGGCTGCCAATCTTACTGGAGTGAGATGGTATCTTAGGGTGGTTTTGATTTGCATTTCTCTGACTGCTAGCGATGGTGAGCATTTTTTCATGTATTTGTTGATTGATTGTATGACCTCCTCTGAGAAGTGTCTGTTTAGGTCCTTGGCCCATTTGTTGATTGGGTTATTTGTTTTCTTATTGTTTAATTTTTTGATTTCTTTGTATACTCTGGAGATTAGGGCTCTATCTAAAGTGTGAGGGTAAATATTTGTTCTCAGGATGTAGGCTCCCTATTTACCTCTCTTATTGTTTCTTTTGCTGAGAAAAAACTTTTTAGTTTGAATACGTCCCATTTGCTGATACTTGATGTTTATGACTTTTTTGTGAGAGGCTTCTTTCATGCAGTGTAGTATTTATGGGGTTTAACCATATCCCAGCATGTGGCTGGCGCTTTTTATGGCTAAATAGTATTCCACGGCCTGGCTCTGCCTTAGTCGGTTTCTCCATCAGCTGCTGGGCACTAGGATTCTTCCTGTGTTCCAAAGCCGTGGGTCCACCTCCTGGAGAGCAGAGCAGTGAGGACAGTTGCAGCAGTAAGGAGCACAGGGGGGTGATTCCCCAAGTGGGGACCCCCGAGGGGATGCATCACCTGCAGGGCGGGCACATCCCGAGCTGCATGGGGCAGGTCATCGCCTTCACAGGCCACCTCTTAATGACGGTGGCTAGGAAGGCTCCCGGCCAGGCGCGGGGTGGCTCAGAATGGCTCACTGCTGGCCTCTCCCCAAGCTTCTCCCCAAAGCCCTTGAAACGGAAAACAACTCCCAGCACTTTCTGTCGTCCAGAGGGGTGGCAGCTTTCCTGCAAGCTCAGGTGACTGTCACCAGCCATCTACACTATGAACATGCACAGGACACATCTCGCCTGTCCCCAGTGTCACGATTCACTGAGAGACAAGAAATTCACGGGCTCCACTACTGTCATCAGTTGCAGTTCACTGAGTGCCCATGGTCACCTCGGAGCCGTGGTCACCTCGGAGCGCGGGCCGGGCCATCCTACTTTCCTTTATTCCAGTGCAGTCTGCATTTCCACATCCACCACTCAGTCACACGGCTACCGCACACAGTGACAGGTGTGTGTGTCCCCATAGGTCACAGAAAGACTGAGGGAGGGGTCAGGCCTCAGGTGACAGGAGGCTGTGCCTGGAGCACAGGCAGGAGCAGGTGAAGGGCAGGGTCCCGTGGGTGGTCAGAGCGTCATGGCCATGGGCAGCGGAAAGCCCCTGCGCTGGGGCACAGTGGGGGTGTATCCAGCGGAGGTGGAGGTGCTGTGTGCAGTCCTGGGGGCTCCTCCTGTGGTCGTAGAGGCGGGGTTACGACTGAGGAGGGTAAGCTCCGTGTCTGGAGAGGGGAGACCCCTGGCCAGGCACTGCTGTTTAGTTTAATAAAAGTTGGGACAAATAAGTCCTTCATGAGTTGTGTCCTTAGGTTGTGCCGTTTCCTGGTCCAGTCGAGGTGGCGGTTTATTGTCCAGCCAAGGGGTGGAGGCATTCCGCCTTGGCACCTGCACTTGACATGAGTCACTCGTGCCCAGCTGGACTCACTCACAGGGCGCCGTGGGGAGCGTAGCCTCCCAGCAGCTGGGGAGGCTGAGGCAGGAGGATCACAAGTTCAAAGCCAGCCTCAGCAACTTTGCAAGACCCTGTTTCAAAATAGAGTGTTGGGGATTGGCCCAGTGTTAAGCACCCCCAGGTTCAACCTGCAGTTACCCTAAAACCCCAAAAAACAAAATGGAGTAACTAGGGGTAGCAGCCTGAGAGCTGCTGTTTGTATCTGGGGGAGTGACCCAGAGCAGGACTCGGCCTCTGTCCACTGTGGCTGTCCCCAGCAGTACCTGCCGGGTGACTGACATTGCCACTTTTAGCTTGTTATGAATAATGCTGCTGTGGACCTACCTACAGGTCTTTAGGTGGACACAGATTCTCATCCACCTGTCATACTGAACGTGGGAGTGTAATTACAGTAATGTTAATGTCTTTTCTCTGCTAATTCTAACGCATGTGTTAGTTCTGGGTCTAGTTTAGTGGATCAAACTCTTCATGAGTCATGCTTTTCTGCTTCACATGCCTGGCAGGGTGTTTTGTGTTTTTTTTTGGTACTAAGGATTGAGCCCAGGGGCACTTAACCACAGAGTCACATCCCCAGCCCCTATTTTATATTTTATTTAGAGAAAGGGTCTTGCCGAGTTGCTTAGCTAGAAAAAATATATATATATTTATATTATATGTACATATTTGCGTGTGTGTGTGTGTGTGTGTGTGTGTGTGTGTGTGTGTGTGTGTGTTTTGGTGGTGCTGGGCATTGAACCCAGGGCCTTGTGCATGCTAGGCAAGCACTCTGCTAACTGAGCCGGTGGAAAACATTTTAAGTGTATTTTTAAAAAATATTTTTTAGTTGTATTTGGACAGGACATCTTTATTTTATTCATTCATTTATTTTTATGTGGTGCTGAGGATCGAACCCAGGGCCTTGCATGTGCAGGCGAGCGCTCCACCGCTGAGCCCCAGCCCCAGCCCCTTTAAATGTATTTTTAAAGAATCCTTCTTCACAGTCATGTGGCCACTCAGGTTGACATGAGTCCCACTGGCTTGCGCTGGTACTCCTGGTTTGTCTGTGTCTTCTGTCTGAGATCCACGCCCCTACGATTCAAGGGGCCACTTTGATCGCGTCTTCAGATGGCCGCCTAATGGCGCGTGCTTACTGGCTGGCCCTCTGGGGTGGTCTGCCATCCTGCTCACATTTCTGTCTGGTCTGCTGTGGGCACCTCTCCTGCGTGTGTGGCACCAGGTACCAGCGACACTGCAGTTTATGACTTTCTTGGGCTGCAGCAGGGGCTCCTGAGTGCCAGGCAGGAGGGCTCTGCCCCCCCCCCAGGCTCCCCGGCCTCTTCGTGTCACCTGGTGTGTGGCTGGTGGGGGCTTTTTCCCCAGATGCTGCTGCTTTGGCAGGGAACCAGGGTCTGATGTAAGGCGCTCCCCCAGCTCCCCAGGGGTTCTTGTTGTTTTATTCTTGCTTATGTTTCTAGACAAACTTGGGGATCAACGAGCCCGTTCCATAATGCCAAACAAGAGCCGGGTAGTTACTTGCATAATCATGTGAACTCGGGGAGGAAAACATCTTAACGGTGACACTGAATCCCGTGACACCAAATCCGCTACACACAGCGAGGTCTCTTCCTGTCTGGTCACCTTGCCTGTTGAACTCCCTCCGTCCTAGCCACTGGGTCTTGGTCAGCACTGTTTTCGGTGGGACCCCCCCCCCCCATTCTACTTCACAGATGAAGCCTTTTCTGGACAGTGAGCCGGACTCTTTCGGAAAGCGTTTTAACCTCGTTCATCTTCAGCTCCCAGCTCCCCACACCAGCGCTCCCCGCAGGGCTGTTCAGTGTGGAGGAGTGAGTGACTGAGGAGCCGTGGTGGGCGGGGGCCCTCCGTGCCAGGCCCCCTCCAGGCACACCTACAGGTCTTAGATGATCCCCGGAGCTTCGTGTTTTGTTTATTAAAGTTCAGGGATTGGTTGTTTTGGTGACTTTAGGTATTTATCTTAAGACAGGCCTGACGTAGAGTCCTTGATCTTACTCAGCACAGCTGTGTTTTTGCAGTGTGTGAGGCTAGCAGGGCTAATGGAGGTCACTTTTCAGTGAATAGACTTCTTCCTTTGAAAAGTGAATAGGAATTTGCTTGGGAAGCAAAATAACCTTTTAAAATCTTAGTTTTATATGTTGCTGAAAGAAATTAAAGACAAATAAATGGATTGGAAATTTAATATTGTCAAAATGTCTCTACTATCCAGAGTGACCTACAGATTGAATGCGGTCCTTGTCAAAATCCTGATGACATATTTTGCTGAAACAGAAAAATCCACTTAAATTTCATATTTATGTGGCACTGTTCACAACAGCCAAGGTATGGAATCAGCCCAGATGCTGAACAGATGGCTAGATAAAGAAAATGTGGTAGATTTACACAGTGGAGTATTATTCAACCATAAAGAAGAAGGAAACCCTGTCATTTGCAGCAAAGTGGATTGAACCAGAGGACGTTATGTTAAGTGCAATAAGCCAGACACAGAAGGACAAGCACTGTGTGTTCTCCCTCCTCTGTGGAAGTGGAATTGAATGTAGAGAAATGATGACTAGAGATTAGCAAGGGTGTGTGGGGGAGGGGGAACCAAAGCCAGATCTGGTCAGTGTGTGCTGTAACCCGTCAGTGGGTATGATTAGTGTGTGTTAATAAAGATACTCAATTGATATGGACTCTTTTTTTTTTCATTTTTTTGGCGGTGGTGCTGGGGATTGAACCCAGGGCCTTCTGCATGCGGGGCAAACACTCTGCCAGCTGAGCTATAGCCCCAGCCCTGATATAAAATCTTAAAGGACACTAAACAGCCAGAAATATTGTGAAAGCAAAAATAAATAAATAAACTGGAGGCTTCATTTCCTAATTTCAAACAAATTACAGAGCTGCAGTCCTCAGATCAGTGTGACCTCTGTATGAGGCAGACATACAGACCAAGGGCAGAGAGCAAAGCTCAGAAATAGACCCTCATGACCATGGCCCAGCCACCTTTCAGTTGTCAGTGGACTTTCCTTATTTATGTGCGGTGTTGAGAATCCAGCCCAGTGCCTCACTCATGCCAGGCAAGTGCTCTGCCACTGAGCCCCAGCCCCAGCCCTGGCCCAGCCGTCTTTGAGGAGGATGCCAAGTCTGAGCAGTGAGGGGAAGAGCTTCTCCAGCCAGCGGGGCTGGAAGAACTGGAGCTGGCCCCGCACAAGACTGGAGTCAGAGCCTTGCCTTGTGAGCATGCGAATAGGCCTTTTTTCCAAAGAAGGAATACAAAGGGCCAACAGGCGGATGAGGAGATGATCAGTATCACATCCCTGGGAATGTGGGAGGTGCAAATCATACCCCCACCCGCTGGGATGGCCACTCTCCAAAACCTCAGGAGCTAAGTGTCGGTGAGGATATGGAGAAGGAGGACCCTGGCACACTGTGGGTGAGAGTGTAAAGTGGTGCAATTACTACGGAAAACAGTGTGGAGGAGTCTCAGAAAGTTTAAAAGTCTAATTAGTACATGCGCCAGCAATTACACGTCTGAATGTATATTGAAACAGGATCTCAAAGATTCTCATACCCACATCCTCTACAGCATTCTTTGCACAATAGCTAAGAGGTGGGAGCAAATATAAGTGTCCATCAAGAGATGAATGGATTAAAAATATATTAAAAAAGGATGTGTGTATAAATGGAATATTATTCAGCCTTAAAGAAGGAAATCTGCCAAGCACTGTGGTGTAGGCCTGTCATCCCAGGAACTTGGAAGCCTGGGGCAGGAGGATCACAAGTTTGAGGCCAGCTTCAGTAATTTAGTGAGGCCCTACGCAGCTTACTGAAATACTGTCTCTCAATAAAAAGGGCTGGGGCTGTTGCTCAGTGGTTAAGCTCCCCTGGGTTCAGTCCCTGCTCCCTCAAAGAAAAGGAAATCCTGTCCTATTGTAGAACACGGTTGAACCTTGAGGACAGGTTAAATGAAGAAGCCAGTTAGGATGAGACAGTTGGGCTGGGGCTGGGGCTGAGCAGCAGAGCTCTTGCCCTTCCCATGGGAGGCACCGGGTTCCATCCTCAGCACCACGTAAAAATGAATAAACAAAATAAAGATGCTGTGTCCATGTATGGCTGATTTATGTTTTTTTTAAAAGATGAGACAATAACTTCATAATCCTGTTTACATGAAGTTTCTACATAGAAATCCCAGAAGGAGAAAAGGAAGGTGGCCTGGGGTTGAAGGAGAAGGGGGACTTCCTGATGGAGAATGTAGTCTGGCCTAGTGAGCCGGGAACGCTGTAGAGACGTGTTGTGCAGCACGGTGCATCGCGTGCGGCCTGGGTTAAGAAAGCCCCGTCTCACAGGCATTTCTCTTTGCAGACTGATTCTTTTCTTTGCGGGGCTGGGGTTGGAACCCAGAGCCTGGGCTTGTTGGCCAGCACTGCGCCCTGCAGCCGCGGCCCCAGCCCCAAACAGAGCATTTGGAATCCGAATTACTTTTGGAGGTGGAGGATGTGTGGGTCCGCGTGGACGGGACGCCTGCAGGATCAGGTTTAACAGAGAGAAAATGTGCTCAGCCAGGCGTAAACTTTACTGGGAGTTTTTAGTACTTTTATGATTTTTTTCAATAGAAAGGTGAACCCTGCTTCCAGGCATTGTTCTTCTGTTATAATTCTCCAAATAATACTGACAGAGTAGACTACTCCGTAGTTAGGAGCTAAATTTCACTGTTGGGAAATAGAGACTGAATATCATTCAGACTTGACATTGATATTCCTGGGTTTTCAGTGACTTCTCTGAAACTGCCCTTTTCATGTAAGAAAAGCAATATTTAAAAACCTCCAACTTTAAAGTACATTTTTGAGTACATTTCCCATTCTAAGACTAACTCAGAATTTTTATCTCGACTTGGGAAACTGAGCCAGGGCTTTTCCTCTGCGGTCCAAGCGCACACGTCACTTTTGGCGACCTTGGCTGCTGGCCGCAGCCCCGAGGTCCACTGTGGAAACCTGTTGTGCTCACAAATGGCCCGAGTACAGGCCACGGCCTCTGCCCAGCGCCCCTGGGCGGGGACTGGGGGGCTTCCTGTGCACCTCCCCATTCTGCTCCCTGCCTGATCTCTGCTGCCTGGCTCCCCTCCAGGGTCCCCCAGGAGCGTCCCCCACAGCCCCACAGGAGGCACAGCTCTGGGCAAAGCTCACAGGAAGCGCGTGTGTGTGGGAAGGGTTTGGAGGGTTGCTCTGTCCTGGGAGGGGGGACCTTGCAGGCTGTCCCAGGGGAAATAGGGGGTGCAGGAGGTCACATCCTGAGCGGCTCCTTACTGTTCCATGGGTCTTCCTTGAAGGGACTCGGTGGCGGGGTGACTCGGTGGCGGGGTGACTCGGTGGCGGGGTGACTCGGTGGCGGGGTGACTCGGTGGCGGGGTGACTCGGTGGCGGGGTGACTCGGTGGCGGGGTGACTCGGTGGCGGGGTGACTCGGTGGGAGCTGCAGATGGTTGGAATGCCCTGGGCCTTTCCTGTAGCCAGGCTCCTAACGAAGAATTCACATCAGTTGTGGACACTCAGCTTCCTTCTGACACATGGTACAAGATGAGTGACCACCTGCAGGTTCCTGATTCCTCCTTGGTGTTCCTCTCCCCTCTGTGACGAGGAGTGGCAGGGAGGTGACACGGTCACATGCCTGGGCCAGGATGTGCTCAGGAGTGTTTCCTTTTCAGCAGCCGCATCTGTCCTTCCTCTGGTGGCCGAGAGCCTGCTGTGTGCCAGGCGGGCATGTCTGTGACGCTGGGTGCCGTGAGGCCTGGTGCTCCCGAGGAGACTCGTGGGACACGGGCCAGAGCAGACAGGGGCCTGGGGTCTCAGCTGTGGGTGAGGAGCTCGGGACCTGTGTTCTCCAGGCCGTGGTGTCCCCTGGAGCGCACTGGGCAGTGTGGCTGGGCCCCTGCCGGAGGTGCTGCTGGCTACAGATGTTTGTGTACCAGTCGTTTCACAGACATGTTTTAATTTCCCTCGGGTCTGCCTGGGAGGCAGGGTGGCTGGGTCACAGGAGCGTGTGTGTCACGGGAAGAGGCCACCGAGTTTCTAGTTTGTTTGCTCATGGTGCTGGGGTTGACCCCAGGCCTGGGCAGCGAGGTGGCATTTCTAGTTCCCGCATTCACAGGGCTCTCCCTCTGCTCCCGGGCTGGTCTTGAAGCCCTGGGCCCAGTGACCCCCTGAGGAGCTGGGACTGCAGGCACATGCCACCGCACCGCACTCCACTTCTGATTTTTTAAAAATATCTTTTTAGTTGTAAATGGATGGAACCCAGGGCTCTCCAGGTGAACTGGCTGCTCCAAGTCACCACACAGAGACGGAGAATACCTTTTTCTTGGGGTCCCGAGACGGCTTCCCTGACCTAGCTCCCACAGGGGTCAAGGCAGGCAAGAGAGAGAAGGAGGAGCACCTCCAACAGGCACGGGGTCCTGGGGTCAGGGGTTGAGTCCTGCTCCCGACCTCTGCTGCCAGGAGGTTGACTGACAGCTAGGGAGGCCACGCCCACCCCAAGTGCTAGGAGAGGACCAGAGGCCGAGCCATCCGGGGACACGGCGCACAGCTGCTCAGTCCACGCTGCTCAGTCAGCTCAGTCCTCTCTGTGCCCAAGGTGCTCACGGCTCCCACGTGGCCTAGGCCCACGACTCCACGGTCCCCTCGGTCATAGCTCAGGGCGCTCAGCTCCTTCGTGGCCGCTCCCGACACACAGTTTTTATTTTTATGTATGTATTATTTTTACGTGGTGCTGAGGATCAGCCCAGGGCCTCATACGTGCCAGGCGAGTGCTCTACCAACTGAGCCACAACCCCAGGCTCCATTTCTGTCTGTGATTGTCCACACAATGTACATGTTTGTGCGCACAGTGTGACATTCCAGTTCAGAGGGGTATCGGGTCATGAGTGGATGGGGTCACTGCAACAGCAGGTGTCATGGCAGACGTCATTTCTGTGTTTTGGCTTCCACTAGCTCCTCTTCAGTGTCGATGGGTTGCTGTCCACCATGCCCACCCCTGCTGCTGGGCGGCCTAGCTGCTCTTGCTAAGCCTCCTCTCCATGATCCTTCTCTCTGGCACCTTTCCTTTCTGTGCCTGATCAATTTCACTTCTCATGTTTTCACCAGTTCCATCCATGTTGCTGTAGGGGACAGAATCTCCCTCTTTTTTATGGCTGAGTAATACTCCGTGGTGTGCAGGTACCACCTTCAGTGGACACCTAGGTTGGTTCTGTATCTTGGCTGCTGGGTCACACAGTAGTTCTGTTTCCCATTTTTTTTTTTTTAGGCACTTCCTACTGTTTCTTGTCATGGCTTTGCTAGTTGACACCCCACAGTGGTACAGAAGGGGCCCCCCCCATCTCAGTGCTGTTTTAGGTCCCCCTTAGCAGTGCAGGGACATCTCATTGCCCTGCGTCCTCCCCAGCCATCGGTGTGTGCTCTGATCCTAGCCATTCTGGGGGGTGGGGAGGGCCCTTTCGTTGTTTTTAGTTTGCCTTTTCCTGATGGGGAAGTTTTTTCATGAGCTCCCAGGCTGTTCTGCATCACCTTTTGTGAAACACCTTCACATCCTTTGCCCTGGTTTCCCGTTAAGAACATTTGATACAAACACGTGGATCCACTCTTTGCCATTTAAAAAAAAAAGTCATGATCACGCTTTTTAAGTTTCCTTTAGTTTTTCTCAAGAAAAATCATTTGTTAATCGACCAGTGGCCTAGAATTGGGATGTGTCCCACTGCAGGTGAGTTACCTGAAGGCCGGTCTCGCTGTCTTCACCGCCGAGAAGACTGAGGCCGCGGGCAGCGCCACCCACCTTTGCAACGCTTTCATAGAAAAACTGGAATCTGTCAAAGTTCTGGGCTGACGATGTGGGAAGAGCATCCTGCTGGATTTCCCACGTGACTGCGGAGTCAGGAGTCTGACTGCACCATGGTGATGGTGGCCACCCGATGCTCCTGCTTGATCTCACTGTCCCCCTGATGTGAACGCACACGAGTCTCTCGGTCACGCTCTGCTCCTAAGGACTTTGTTTTTGGTACCAGGGGTTGAACCCAGGGTGCCCTACTACTCAGCCCCGTCCCCAGCCCATTTTATTTTTATTTTGAGGCACAGTCTTGCTAAGTTGCTGAGGCTGGCCTTGAGCTTGCAATCCTCCCTCCTCAGTTTCCTGAGTGGATGGGATCACACGCGTGCGCCACCACACGCAGCGGATTTGTTTGATGGGTAACAGTAACCTGCAAAGCCAGTCTCAGGTCACACGGCTGTCACTTACTAAATGTTCATCAGCAAGCAGGTACAGAACAGCTAATTGTCTAGCTTAGCTCGCCTCTTTTCCTGGCCTTGTGGCCGCTCCTCTTGAGAAAGCTGACCCTGAACTTCGGGTCCAGGTCCTGGGCCTGCAGCGGGTGGAGCAGTCACAGAGCTCTCAACCAGTCACTGGAGGGGGACAGCCAGACTTGGGTCTCAGGTCCGCCCCCTGAGTGAGTCTCAGCAGATGTGTGTGCACGCCCGTGTGCTGCTGGGGACGGAGCACAGGACCCGGGCACACTGGGCAAGCGCCCTGCCACGATTGCTCACTGCGCTGCCGGGTTGGACTCAATCCTGCCTGAGACATGCTCCTGCCTCAGCCTCCCAAGCAGCTGGGACTCCGGGCTGCACCCAGCCTGAGCCCTTTCTGACAGCCATTGTGTGCACTCACAGGCTGCTGTTTTACCAAGGAAGCAATAAGGCTCGGCATTCAGGGTTTGAGTTATAAATTCTCTAGAGGTCTGAGTGACAGACAAGCTGCTGTTCCGCCCCTGGTGGCTTCCTGCCTAAATAATGGCTGTGGTCCCTGGAGCGGGAGCTTCTCATGGGAGCAGCTGCCCCCAGATGCACAACCGGATCCAGGGTGTGCCTCAGACCCGCTGCGCACTTGGTCTCTGTTTCTGCGGTTGGAAGGAAGTCCCCGTAACCCGGCCGCCACCTGAGATGGTGGAGGAGTGGAGGCATCTGGAGAGGCCAGTCAGCCTCCTGTCAGTTGGCAGATGCCTTAAAGGCTCCAGATAAAAGCAGTGGTGTCCCCTCCCCCAGTCCTGGATGTGTCAGGGACCCTTGGTTTGCTTTTAAAGGAGGAGAAGCGAGAGCAGATAGAGTGTCCCCCAGTGGCTGGGCCTGAGGGCCACTGGAGTCACCGCTGAGCATCTGCAGCCCTGGCTGAAGGGAGGGTGAGCCCAGGAGAGACGAAAGACTTCCAAGCCGGACTTAAGCCCGGGCCTGCGCTGGGACAGTAGATCCTGTCCTGGCTGGAAATAGCTGCGGCTGCACCACCCGGAGGGGGAGGGGGAGGGGGAGGGGGAGGGGGAGGCTGGGGGAGGGGGAGGGGGAGGGGGAGGCTGGGGGAGGGGGAGGCTGGGGGAGGGGGAGGCTGGGGGAGGGGGAAGCTGGGGGAGGGGGAAGCTGGGGGAGGCTGGGGGGAGAGGCCCCTCCCTCTCCCTACAGAGTGGGCTCTGTTGGACTGCCCAGGCTGGCCTTGAACCCCTGGGCTCAAGTGGTCCTCCTGCCTCTGCCTGTCCCCAGAAGCCAGGATTATAGGTGTGCACCACTGTACCCCATTCACTGTGTTCCTTGTAAACCCTGGTCACGTGGTTTGTGTCATTGTCCCTTGGTTGGTGACAGCTGTGCTGTAGTTGTGTTGCAGACGTCCATCGCAAACAGCTGCTTGGCCCTGCACCCAGGCATGTCTCCCAGGTGGACGTCAAGAGGGCCCTGACTGGGTCAGAGGTCACAGACATGACCCTGGGACTGCCCTCCAGAGCGCCCGCCCACTTAGAGTCTCCCCTTCTTTATGGAAGAGAAGCGCGTTCCTTGTGGCATTTACCTGTTGATATCGGCATGTAATTTATTCATTTTTAATGCTGAAGGTTGGATGCAGGACCTCCTGCATGCTGAGCCTATTTCTGCCCTTCAACTATACCTCCCACCCCTGCTACCAGTATTATAATGTTTTTCCAGTTTGATACTATGAAATAAAATTTCATTGCTTTGTGATTTTCTAGTTATTTGGTCAAACATCTTGTTTGGGGGTCATTTGTATTTTTCTTTCTTTTCTTTTTATATATGACTTAGTTTTGTATTGGACTGTTGTAAATTTGAGATATTTTATAGTATTTTTATTTATGCTTATGCTTTGTTATATAAGCTACAGGTATGTTCTCCCAATTGCTTTTTAAACTTTTTGATCATTTTTTATGTTTTTGGTGCCGGGATAGAACCCAGGAATGCGTTACCACTGGGCTACATCCCCAGCTCATTTAATTTTTGTTCATTTTGAGACAGGGTCTTGCTAAGTTGTTGAGGGCCTCACTAACTTGCTGAGGCTGACCTCAAACTTGTGATCCTCCTGCCTCAGCCTCCCGAGTCACTGGGATTCAGCTGTGTGCCAGCGTGCCAGGCTTGGTTGCTTTAAAAAAAGTGTGATTTCCAGAAAGTTGCAGACTGCATCGAGTCCTGTGTGTTCCTCACCCCGTTTCAGCTTTCTCTAGTGATGTCCCCTTGGTCCACGTCATGACTCCATGATCGCGGACTGGGTGGTTGGTTGCTCGTGGTTGTGGAAACTGGAAGTCCACGGTCAAGGGGCAGCAGGGCCGGCCTCTCCTGGGCTGCCCTCTCGCTGTCCTCCCGTGACCTTTCCCCTGGGCCTGCGAGGAGGGGCTCCGTGGTGTCTCTTTCTCTTTAAAGGCCAGCAGTCCCCTGGGATTAGCGCCCTACCCCGTGACCTCATTTAACCCTAGTCCCCTCCTAGAAGGCCCGACTCCTGACATCCCGGCCAGTGCGCAGTGCGTGCTCTGCCCTGGGTCACCGTGTTGGCCCAGCGCTCTCAAGTGTCTCCAGACCCCGTTCTCATGACCTCCTTTCTCCATTTCCAGATTCGGTCCAGGGTGTCCCATGGCATGTGGTTGTCATCGCCTTTGTCACTGTGCCCCCCCCCCCACTTGGACAGTTCTGAGAGTGTGGCCGGGTGTCCTGGAGAAGGTCCTTTGCCCTGGGGTTGCCTGTCATTTCCCTCGTGGGGTGTGAGCGCGTCCCACCACGTGGCTGTGGGGTGCGGACACGGGGCCTCTCTGGTGAGGTTCTCTGGCAGCCGGACTCTGCCCATCTGCTCTGAGGGTGGAGACTGTCCTGGGCAGTGCCCCTGGACTGCAGCACTTCAGTGTTCAAATTGTCCAGTCTGAGCCATCTGGCGGTTTCTTCAGGCTGGTCCGTCTATCCTACCGCTCCCCTCTTTTTCTAAAAGAAATTTTATGGTGATTTTTGTAAATTTATCTCTTTTTTTTTTTTTTTTGAGCTGTTCGCCAGGCTGGGCTCAAGTGACCCTCCTGCCTCGGCCTCATTGGGCTGCAGGTGCAGGCCACACCTGCTTCGCTAGTCCCTTCTCTTCCTGGGTTTGTGTGTCCGAGTTGTTTTGTCTGTGCCTGTGTGTCTGTGTGTGTGTGTGTGTGTGTGTGCCTGTGTGCCTGGTGCCTGTGTATGCGCACGTGTAAGTTCACACGCACTGGATATGAGTCCCGGGCCTCGGGCGTGCTGAAGCACCACATGCCGTAGCAACAGCTCCAGTCCTGCTGTCAGGTCTTCCACTTGGTGTCTGTCAGGACGGGCACATTATGCTCTGATGCCACCTCAGAAAAATCTTGGTGGAATGGGATAAGCAGAGGTTTACTTTTTGCTTCTGACACCTTTCCATGGCCGGCTAGGTGGAAACGGTCACTTTTGGAACTCGAGGTGGCACCTGCTCACCTGCTGTGCTTGGCCAGGGCTCCAGGGTATCCCTGAAGGTTCAAAGTCCAGAGACTTGGTCCAGGTGCAGCAGTGCTCAGAGGCAGTGGAAGGTGATGGGGTCATCGCAGTGCCACTCATGGACGCTGGCTGGTTCTGGTGGGACTCAGTTGTCGGGAAACAAGGCTTCCCCATGCATTTGGCCCTTTGTGCATGCAGCCGGTTTCCTTTCTTTCTCTATAATAATGTGATACAGCCAGAGGCAGAATAGATTCCCCCAACCCGCATCTTAGACTTAAGCCTCTGAAACTTTGAACTAGATAAACTTTTTTTTTTTGTTTGTTAAGCACTCTGCCTCAAGCATTTTGTCATAGCAACAGAAAATGGACTAATATAACCCCCAGAAACCATCCTTGGTGCCTTTTCCTGATCATCACCCCCTCCAAGGATAAACATCCCTCTGGTTTTTATCGCCATAGACTTGTTCTTTCCAGTTTCAGAAACTGCGAATGGAGGCATCTGAGCATCCTCTTGTTTTGGGCTTCCTTTGTGAATTCACCCACCATGTATGAGTCACAGTTCATCCATTGTCATTGTTAAATAATATTCCACTGTGGGAAAGCATGTTTTCTCTCTGTTTGTGGAAATGTGGATTGTTTTTAGTTTTTGGCTGCTGGAAATAATGATTCCGTGAACTTGTTTATACCTTTCTTGGTGAAAATGTGTATGATTTTCTATTGTCTGTACTCTTTCTTTTAACAAATATTGTCTGTTTTCTAAAACGAGGTTCTCGGCTATAATCTTGGTTGCTGCTGGCTGGGCAGGGGAAGAGTTTTGGAGTTTGCACCATCAATCAGTGATGGCCCCTCTCACTGCTGTGCGCCTTCACAGAAGCCAGGGCGTCTGTCCTCGGGCTGGAATGTGGAGAGCTGGGGCTGGTCCTTGTGTTCAGCTTTTTAATCCAGGTGGAATTTACTCTTTTGTGAGTAGTGTGACAGAGATGGCAAATCATGATTTTTAGGCAAATCACTTTCTTCAGATTTTTTTTTTTTTTTTTTGGTACCAGAGATTAAACCCGGGAATACTTGAACACTGAGCCACATCCCCAGCCCTTTTTGTAATTTATTTAGAGACAGGGTCTCAGGGAGTTGCTTAGGGCCTTGTTAAGTTGCTGAGGCTGGCTTTGAACTTGGGATCCTCCTGCCTCAGCCTCTGGAGCTGCTGGGATTATGGCATGTGCCACCGCACGTGGCTTTTCTTCAGATTTTTGTTTAAGTGTATTCTACAGATTTAAAGAAGAATTCTTATTGAATTTTTAAAGTAGTTTTTGTATTGAATTTCCTTTTATATCTCTTTGTTAACATTTCAGGTTGTTGGATTTCATTGTCTTGCGTCAGGTGGTAGTGTCTCGTGGCATTGAACGTGGTCTGCGGGTACGACTTCTGCTTCCCCGAATCTGTTCTGGTCTCTTCATGACTCAACCCCTGATGGCCTCAGTCAATGTCCTGGTGTTTGAGACGTTTGTGTGTTTTCTGTTGAAGACAGTTTATATCCACCAGATGGGCTTCTAATAGTTTTTTTTTTTTTTCTTTTTTTAAATTGTTCGGGATGTTTTTGCCTTTCATGATGATAGACTTATTAATTTCTCCTATTTTCACTAAATTTTGTTTTGTAGATTTAAAATCTGTTGTTAAAGGATGTAGTCAGCCAGCGCAGTGTATACCTGTGATCTCAGCGGCTCGGGAGGCCGAGGCAGGAGGATCAATGAGACCCTGACTCTAAATAAAATATACAGTAGAGCTGGGGCTGGGGCTGCGCGGTGGAGGGCTTGCTTAGATGTGTGAGGCACTAGGTTCTATCCTCAGCACCACATAAAGTAAACAAGCATATTGTGTTCAACTGTAACTAAAAAAAGAAAACATTTAATAAAAAAGCTGTGATGATTATCTTTTGGTAGCTTGTATCTTTAATTCTGCATCCTCTTGGTCTTTGGTTGAATGTTACTTTCTGCTTGGAATTCTATTTGAGCTGAAGTTACTATCACCCTGCTTTCTCTTTTCTGGCAACTGATTAGCATACTGTTTTGTATTCCTGCATTTAAATTTTCCCACTATGGTGTTGTTTCAGTGACTTTATTAAACAACATACAGCTTGAGTTTTTAAACCTCAGTTTGAAAACCTTGTCTTAGCAGTTGAGTTGACATGTTTTGCATTTTCTGTTATGAGTAACCTGTTTGAATTTATTCCCACCGTCTTACTCTGTTTGTCAGGATATTTCTTCTTGCTTTTAAGTGGCTTAATCTCATTTTTTTAATTTCATTTTTCTATCTTGCTCTAACAATTTGGACAGTATGAGAACTTATAGTTCTTGTAGTATAAAAAAAATCATACTGGTAAAAAAAAATATTCAATCACCTGTTTAAAAATCATTTCTAGAGTATTTCAGAAGTGTGGCTAAGTAGACCAACGTCTTGTGAGGATGTCTCGACTCCTCTTTTCCTTCCCTTAATTCTAGGCCAGTGGATTGAGGAGCACAGGTAAACTGACAAACACATGGATATGGTTTGTGTCTGTGCATTCAGATCTGCAGGCACCTGGAATTACTTATGCAAACTGTCCCTGGCATATTGGAGGAGCGCAGGACACGTTCCAGATGGTGCATCTGCAGACAGCAGAACCACCCTAAAAAACCATGTCTTTTTTTAAACCTTTATTTCATTGATTTATTTTTATGTGGTGCTGAGGATTGAACCCAGTGCCTCACACATACAAGACAAGCACTGTATCGCTGAGCCACAATCCCAGCCCCTTATTTATTTTTCAATTAAAATGACAACAACAAAAACGTTTTGTAGCTGTAGATGGACGCATGCTTTATTTTATTTGTTTAATGTTTTGTGGTGCTGAGGACTGAACCCAGTGCCCCACACATGCCAGGCAAGCGCTCTGCCTCCAGCCCCAGCCCAGCCCAGCCCAGCCCAGCCCAGCCCTGCACTCTTTTTTTGACTCATGAGCTTATTTCATCCCGGGGCGCAGAGCAGGCAGAACCACTCACCAGCGCAAGCAGGAGGTCCAGCAAGGAGCCAGGGCGGTTGAACCTGTGTGCTTCTCCTGTGTGTTTCTCACCCCGTCCTGCCGGTTCCTGGGGTGCTGCTGGTTGTTTCTCTCTCCCTTCCTATCCTCTGTTATTTCTAAATACCGATCCTTGGTTAGTTTAGACACAAATGTTGCTATCTTCTTTTTAGTCTGGGAGTTACCTTTTAAAACCTGTTTTTTCTCCTGAAAACTTTCAAGCTGTCTTCTTGTATCCAGGTTTTTAACCTGAGATTTTTTTTTTCTTCCTGGGGGGCAGGAGGGTATGGCACGAGACCTGGATGGACGTCCTCCCTCCCCCACCCTGCAGTATGGGCAGGGGACTGTCCACACCAGATGTCCAGTACTCTTACCCGGTGGTGGGGGGATGCGTCTTCCCCCTGGGCGATTCCAGGTGTGTGGCTCTAGTTCTGAGCTCCTGTACTGTGGCTGCACTGCCAGAACTGCCCAAGTGGTTCTACATTATAATATTTCAGCAGGACAAGGTCCTGCTTGTGTTGTTTTTCTTCTAGAACAATTTTAGGAGATGTTTGCCAGGTTGCATGGAGAGGCCTGTGGAAGATTGAACTTGCTCCCGGATCAGATCCTGAGTTTGATCAGAATCAGTTTGAAGAAAGATCATCATCTTTGAGCTATTGAATCTTCCCATTGATATACTTGCTTTATTTTTTTGTCCACTTAGCCATAAAGAATAGGCACATCTTTTATTTTTTTCTTGCATTTCATAATTGGTTAATACAGGGATGTAGAAAAGCTCCTGGTTTTCTGAGTTACTCGTTGTTATCTAGAAGCTTTGTAAAACTTTTAGTTTATTTGTCCTTAATAGTTTGCCTACAGAATCTCTTGCGTTTTCTAGGTACATAATCACTGTCTGAAAACAAGGTTCGTTTCTTCCTTTCTAATTATCCCTTTTGCTTATGCTGGCATCAGAAATCATGTTATTAACTAGAAGTCATGAGAGGGATTTTTGTCTTGTTGTTTCTTCTTGTGGCTTCTCCAGTTGGGTGGGAAGTGTGGTGCTTGCTGTGGTTGGAAGATGGTCTTTACCAGGTGAAGGAGTTGTCTTTTTGCCCTGTTGGTGCTGAATTTCACACTGACACACTGGATTGTGAGTGAGCATTGGTTTTCTCCTCTTGGCAGTCCTGGGGGGGTGAACAGCATCTCTCCTGTGCTAGACCAGCACTCTATCACTGAGCCATGTCCCCCGTCCAGGTGCTGACTTTAGGCACTCCCTTTTTTGTGTGTATTCAATGATAATCATGTGACTCTCTCCTGTAATCTGTCCATGTGGATAGACTTTTTGCTTTTTATGACAAGCCACTGGTGAGATTCATTTTCTTTCCAAAGGCAGTTGGTCATTTGTCTATCTTTTCTGAGTTGATGGTTAATAGCTTTTATGGAGTTTTTTCCCCAATGGGTTGCTGTATTGCAGGCATTTTTCTCTGTTGTGATAATTAGCTACTTGCCCCTTATGAGAGAAGACCGCCTTTGTCACAGAGCTGAAATACCAGCTCTCTCACATGCTGAGCATTCCTGTGGCCCTGAGGATTGAACCCAGGGATGCTTAGCCACTGAGCCACATCCCCCAGCTCTATTTTGTGTTTTATTTAGAGACAGGGTCTTGCTAAGTTGCTGAGGCTGGCTTTGAACTTGTGATTCTCCTGCCTCAGCCTCCTGAACCACTGGGATTACAGGTGTGCACCACCGTGCCCGGCAGGAGCCAGGTCTCATGAAGTTGTTTGGATTACTCTTTCGCATGAGGGCATGTCTGTGTAGCTGAGACCTGAACACCAGACACTGCGGACTCCAGTCAGTAGCCTGTGTGCAGACTCCGGCCACTTCCCAGCAAGCTGCATGACCTGTACAGGCTGGCACTTGCCTCGGGAAAATGTCAGTGGTCTCTACAGCACCTAGCTCCACACTCTGAGTAGTTGCCTGCTGTCATTGTTTTAATGGATAACCTCTTTATTTAATCAGTACCTTTGTGCCATTTCTTCCTTTCTGCCCCCTGGCCACTTCTCAAGGACAGCCAGAGCCATGCCCAGTGCCTGCTCCTGAGCGTTCAGATGCCTCCTGCGGTTGGGCCTCTTTTTGGTACTGGGTATTGAGCCCAGGGGTACTTGGCCACTGAGCCACATCCCCAGCCCTATTTTGTATTTTATTTAGAGACAGGGTCTCCCTGAGTTGCTCTTGCTGAGGCTGGCTTTGAACTCGAGGTCCTCCTGCCTCAGCCTCCCAAGCTGCTGGGATTACGGGCGTACAGTACTGCCCTGCATGTTGGGCTGTGTTTTTCTTTGCCTGCAGCGTGGAATCTCCTTTGCACCTGCCTTGCCTGCCTACCAAGCCAGCTGTCCCTCCGTCTAGGGAAGCCCTGCTCTCCCCCAGCTGCTCCGCCAGGGCCTGAGCAGTCAGCCCAGATCCAGGGGGACTATGGAGTGTGGCAAGCCAGTGTCTCTTGATCCAGGGAGAGTTCTTTCTGTTCACATGCAAATAAAGTAGTCCCCCCCCCATCTGTGTGGTGTATTTTTGGACCCCCCACCTGCCCCATGGACGCCTGAAACAGCAGTGGTACTGAGTCCTGTATACACTATGTCCCACCACTTAAGGGGGACACAGGTTTACACCAGGATAATAGTGTCAGCTGTGGACCTTTAAGTACAGCTTTGTACAGAGCCCTGTGTCTTAGCTCCAGGTTCCTAACAAATGCCCCTTCACCAGCACGCTAGTCGCTAGTCTCTGGGGTGGGTTAGTGCAGTGCTGGTAACCAGAGAACACTGGCATGAGGTAGAGATGAAGGAACCAAACTCCAGTACTGGACTCAGGAAAAACCTCAACCTCACCAAGAATGTTTTCTGGGTTCCTTCATGCCATGCTTTGTATCTTTTTTTTTTTTTTTTTTAAATTGGGTCCTGGGGATTGAACTCAGTGGCACTCAACCACTGAGCCACATCCCAGCCCTATTTTGTATCTTATTTAGAGACAGGGTCTCTCTGAGTTGCTTAGGACTTCCCTTAAGTGGCTGAGGCTGGCTTTGAATTTGCCATCCTCCTGCCTCAGCCTCCGGAGTTGCTGAATTACAGGCTGTGCCACCACACCCGGCCAGTGTTTTTATCCTGATGAAGAGAAACTTGTTGGCTTGCACATTTAACTTTTCAGAATGTGGTCATTTTCATTAGGTAATAATATATGTCACAAAATTCAAAAGCTGTAAAAAGGATGCTATTTCAGACACCAGCTTCCTGTCAACAAGGCATCCTTGAATACCAGTTTCTTGTGTCTCCTGGAAAGGTTTCACATACAGTTCTCTACATGCTGAAACGTGTGTAAATGGTAATTAACAGTCTTATTTTGGCAATCTTTCCAGTTTTCATAAACATTTTTGCCAAACTGCCCTTTTGTGGTCCTTCAGGAGGCTGGCCAGATTTCTGTTCCTGCCCACAGGCAGTGTGTGTGGATGCCTGTTTACCCACAACCTTCCTAGCACAGAACACTGTCCAAGTGCTTTTGATTTTTTTTGAGGGAAAATATAGTACTTCATAGATTAAATGTGCACTTCTGTCATATTTGCAATCACATAAAATTGGGCATCTTTGAGGTGAATTTAAAAATTCTTTCCAGTTCTCCTCTTAAAGTTTATGTATTGAATGCCGTGAATACCATTTAAGATTGTGTGTCAAAGTGTGATTAATTTAGCAGTTGATCTCCTGTGGCTTGTAGGTATTCTATTTCTTAGAAAAGTCTTAGAACAGCCAGGATCACACGCATACTGTGTTTTTTTTTCCCCCCACGTAAGATTAAAATGTGGACATAGGTTTAGAGAGATTTTGAATGGCTACTGGGAAGGATATCAGAGGTTTTGTTTTTAAATCTTGGTAACAGGTAATTCCTAAGGGCAGGCTTATCTTTAGATCTTGCACAATTTTGAGGCAGTGCCTCCATCCTGCTGGACCCCGGGGGCGGGGCCGTCGTGGCTGCGCAGTGGGGCCTTGGCTGCTGCAGGGGCATCTTCATGGCTGCGCAGCTGGTGTCGTCCTGGCTGCGCAGTGGGTCCTTGGCCACCCAGTGGGGGCTTGGCCGCACAGGGGGCATCGTCGTAGCTGTGCAGTGGGGACTAGGCCAGCGAAGGGGGCGTCGTCGTGGCCGCGCGGGGGGCGTGGTGGTCTTGCAGTGGAGCCTTGGCCGTCGCAGGGGGCGTGCTGGCCTCTCAGGATGGGAGGATCATCCTGGCTGCGCAGCGGGCGTTGTCCAGGCTGCGCAGTGGGGCCTTGGGTGCACCACTTGGTCGCACAGGGGTCGCAGTCGCGACCGCTCAGTGTAGGCTTAGTCGCACTGGGGGTGCAGTCGTGACCACCCAGTGTAGGCTTGGTCGTACAGGGGGCGCAGTCGCGACCGCTCAGTGTGGACTTGGTGGCGCAGGGGGCGCAGTCGTGGCCGTGCAGGGGAACTTTGGCCGCACAGGGGGCGCAGTTGTGACCTTGCAGGGGGACCTTGGCCTCACAGGGGGTGTCGTCGTGGCCGTGCAGGGGGACTTTAGCCCTCGTAGGGGGAGGCGTCGCGGCCGCGCGCGGGTGGACCTGGGGCGCGCAGGAGGCATTCTGGCCGTGCCGGAGGGCCTTGGCCACTCAGGGGGTGTCCTGGCCCTGTAGGGGGACCTTGGCCCCGTCAGGAGGCATCGTGGTCACGCAGGGGGTCCTTGTGGCTGCGCAGTGGGGCCTTGAGGCTGCGCTTGGGGTCATAGGTGCGCAGGAGCCATAGGTGCGCAGGAGCGTGTGGCTGCGCTCCCTGCGCACGGGGTGGGTTATGGTTGCCCAGTGGGTTCTTGGCCGCGCAGGGGTGTCATGGCTGCGCAAGGGTGTTAAGCCTGCCCGGAGTGTGTCTTGGCTGCCCACGGGGGTCTCGGGGGTCTCGGCCGTGCACGCGGGTCTGGGCTGCCTCTGGTGCACGCCCAGGACCCTCTCCTCGCGAGCGCCTGCGGCTGCAGCGCCCCCTGGCGGCGGGGCGGGCGGCCGAGGGCGGCGGACAGGCCCCGGCCTGGAGCCCCGCCGTCCTAGCGCCGCGCCCTGGTGCCCTGGTTGTCCTCCCGGGCCTGCCCCGTGGCGCTCTGGCCCGCGGCCTCTGACGCCGCTGCCCTGTCTGTCCCGCGCCTCGCCGCCCACCCTCGGGCACCTCGGGGACCCAGTTCTGCACTTCCGGGTTGGCCCGCGCCTGTCTGTCATCCCGGGGCGGCGCGGTGCTGTGCTGGGCGCGGCCCTTTAAACTTTCTGTTTTTAAACTTGGGGGTGTGGTCGCGGCTCCACCTCTCCTCTCTGCTGGCTGTCCCGACCCTCGGGTCCCTCTGTCCCCGCCCTCCAGATGCCCCAGCGTTATGAGCCGCCCGGGCGCAGGGTCCGCTCTGGTGGCCGAGGTGATCCAAGGTGAGGCGGGGAGGGGGGGCGCTTTGGGACTGAGGTGACACTAGGGTAGGCATCTGGGCGCAGGGCTCACTGGTGGCTGAGGTGACAGAGGGCCGGCGGGAGGCACGGGCGGTGCCCACGAGCCCGCACTCGCGGGCACCCTTGGGCTTGGAGAGGTGGGCGTCCAGGGCAGACCCCAGGGTCCGGCTTGGCGAAGCCTCCCAGGTGGACAGGCCCGTGTCCTCCCTGCCTCGCAGCCACCCCCACGTCCTGGGTGCTGTGCGGGATCAGAGGTCGCTGGTGGTTGGGAAGGAGTGAGCTGTCACCCGCTGCCAGGAATGTGGAGCTGAGTTTATGAGGAAATAAATGTAGCAGTTGGCGTGAGTTGAATCGCAGACCAGGAAAAAAAAGTTTACCACTGGGGGAAAGGATGCCAGCTGGCGCCCTGTTTCTTGTCTGAAAGTAACACGCGCTTTGAAGGCTGCCTTCATTTTTGCCACGTTTTGAGTGTAAGTATCCCCGAGCACGACTGGAGTCACTACCCTGTGCAGAGGGCTTTGAGGACTTAGGCCACCTTTTTTTGAGTGGGGGGAGAAGGGTGAAGCTTCTGAACATGAACATTCTCGTGCCCCATACCCGCTTGTCTGCAGTTAAGAAGCACAAGTTCATCTGTCTCATTATGCAGAAACCTCTCATTTCTTGTGTTTTAATTAATATTAATTTGTCTTATTGTTTAAAAAACACAAAGTAGAGATTCCAAATTAAAAAAAAAAAAAACAGCAATCCCTGCCAACAGTTGGGTAAACATATGGTTTGTTTGGTTGTTTTCTGCTAGCTGCGAACAGTAATTTTGAAAGCATTCTTACCGAAATGACTTTCCAGATGGCTGGAAGCTTGAGCTGAAGCTAGTAGTAAAGCACCAAATGTATGCTGTGTGGTCTTTGTTGAAATGTCTTAGTCCAGGGGAACTAAAGTTTTAGTTCCTTCAGAAGTCAGACCTTATCACTAGATGTGATGTCACTACTGATGAAACTTAGGTTTAAAGGCAATTTTTCCTTTAAAAATTTTGCTTATTCTTATCCATCCACAGTCAGAATATTTTGAAATTATCTTTTGCCACCACTACCATCTGAAACATGCATGGAAAAAAATAAGACTCTTGACTTTAATCTGAGGAATAGTTGCACCATGCTATAGGAAACTTTTAAAATTTTATTTTAAATAACTTGAAGGAAGGAACATTGCAATTTTTCCATTTCAGATCGCCTTTGTTTTGCCATTCTCTACAGCAGACCAAAGAGTGCATCAAATGAACATTATTTCAGCATAGATAATGAACTTGAATATGAGAAGTAAGTATTGCTTTTAAAAAGATTGTAACTTTTTTGTTTTTTGAACAATCTAAAGGTATGTTTATTATGCGCAAAGCCCTGGAAACTTACAAAACTGTTGGTTGCTCATTGCAAGATGCTTTTTAAAAAAACAAAAAACTAGTAATAAAATAGACCTTTAAGGAGGGAAATGAAAATGAAAGGCCTTTCCTATATTCAGTATTTAATAGTTTGCACTGCAATGAGACAGTGTATACTAAGTTAAACACGGGTTTCTCCAGTAGAAAATTTGAATAGAAGAACAACTTGCTTATTTTGGAAGGTATTTTCATGTTAATTGAAGTTTCAGGGAGGCTGTGACACATGTTGCTTGTGTGTGTGTGTGTGTTGTGTGTGTTACTTTGTTGAGGATGGAACACCAGGGCCTCAAGTGTGCCAGGCAGGTGCTCCAGCACTGAGTCACCCCCCCAGCCCCCTGGTTGCTATTTTCAGTAGGCATTGCTTACCGGAACTTTCCTACCACTAGAAGGGGTGCTTTGAATTGTGTGACCTGATCGGTTGGTTTGGTGGATGTACTCTGGTCCTTAATTTGATCTTATACACACACACACACAGGCATTTGTATTCAGAGTATTTAGCATATACATACATGCTTTTATTTTTTATTTTTAAAGCTTCTACGCAGATTTCGGACCACTCAATCTGGCAATGGTTTACAGATATTGTTGCAAGATAAATAAGAAACTCAAGGTAAAGTCTTTTTTGTTTAAGATTTGACCTGAGTAATCATTGTTAATTTAGTCTTGGGAAGAAATTAAGGACAACTTCTTTTTTTTTTTTTAAGGTTTTAAGAAAATTCATAGAGGGTTTGAAAGCATTCTTTCCCTTTAAGAATACCATTTCTTACTGAAATGACTTTTTTTAGGATGTCGCTGTAGTGGTGTTTAGGACAAACATTTGTTTGTCTTGTAAAGTCATAGTGCTTATATTTATTTTCTAGAGTTTTTTTGCAACAGTTAAAATTTGGGCCAGCTGATTTAACTTGGGTTGCTGATGCTCAAATACTTGAAAAGTCAAAGTGGAGGTTGGTTAATTCAGTAAGACTCTACTGTCTGACTTAATGGCATGAGAAATTCTTTCCGGGCTTTGGTCATTGTTCTTTCTTTATTGTGATGAGGGATTGCTAGCAAAGTAACAGGAAAAATGGGCTCTGCTATCTCTCCTGTCTTAGAATCCCCATTATATAGTACTAGTTGTGACTCTTTGACCTTGTATACTTCATGATTGAGGGGGGCAAAGACAAACGGCATATCACTAAAGATTATTTCTCTTGGTTTAAATTTTGACCTCATTCTTTTAGAAACTTTGAATTATTGGTCAGGCACAATTGGAAAGGTTTATGGTACCACTTGCAAGCAGTAACGCATTAGTTTACTGTATTTTGTCTGCATTTGGGAAACAGGTCCTTTTTAAAGAGTTGTTCAGTGGATTGTCTACCAGGCAATTTTACAGATTTTTTCACTTTCAAATTTTAATTTGCCTTAATTAAAAACTTTTGAGTAAGGAACCCCCTCCCCCCAAGCATCACCTTGTATTCCTCCTGGGCTCCCTTAAATAGGAATGTGAACATGAATGGCTTTGTGTACACGTGTCCCCTCCCCTCTTTTCACTTGCCAGTGGCAGATATTTTGTTTCCCACAGGGCTGGGAAGCTAAAAATAATTCCTTTTATTTGCCCCTTCTTGTATTTCTTTGCTTTAATTTTGAAAGAGTCACTACTATGCCTAGCTGTCCCTGGACTCTTATCCTTTGGTCTGGGTCAACCCAAACCAATCTCAATTTTTTTAAAAGTAGTTTACTAGAATGACTTACAATGTGAAGACTGTCCTGTTGTGCTACTAGATGGCTGACGTTTGGTTGGGTTGGTTGGTTTGGCACTGGGGATTGAACCCTGGGCTGCTCTGCTACTGAGCTACCTCCCCAGCTCTTATTTTAAATTTTGAGACAGAGTCTTGCTATGTTGCTGAGGCTGGTCTTGAACTTTTGATCCTCTTGTCTTTGCCTCCCAAGTGGTTGGGATTGCAGGCATGTGCCACTGCCAGGGCTTTGTTTTTTTAATTATCATATATAAAATTTTTAAAAAATCAACTTGTGTCTCTTACTCTATGTAAACCAGTAAAGGAAACTGTGTCTGCCTTCATCAAGAAAGCGCAGAATATTGAAACACTGGAAAATGGACTTAGAGAAGCCAGGCCAGATACACTCAGCTGAACGTGTCCCTTTCCCTCCTTCCCCCAGTTTCTTTTCCTCGCAGCAGTGAAGTGCAGCTGGGAAGTGCTCCTTTCACCTCTGACTTCCGTTTCTCTCTGTATTAGACTCTGTATTAGACTCTGAGTATGACATGCATGTTGGGGTGCAGTGCATGCAGACCGAGGGTGTGTAGCTCTGCACATGTGCAGACTGAATTCTTTGGGCAAGTATCTTGAGCAGCAGATCCAGGACAAAGTCAGCAGCCCCAGAGGAGCCCACCCGAGCCCCCTCCACGGCCCCTCCCAGGATTCCACTCTTCGGGTTCTAGGCAGCGTGGAATATTTTTGCACTGTTCTGTAAACTCTTGTATTTTTGTGTGTGTGTGGTGCTGGGTATTGAACCCAGGGCCTTGTGCATGGGAGGCAAGCACTCTGCCAACTGAGCTACAGCCCCGGCCTCTACCTTTGTGTTTTAACAGTGGTGCTTGGATTACTTGAAAAAGCGAACAGGAAAGAGAAGTTGTGTGGCAGAGGTGCCGTCTCCTTTGTTGTTGCTTTTTAGACTTTGAGACGTTTGCTTACACACCCACACACCTGACCAGTTGTGGACAATGTGGAGACCAGTGGCTGAACATCACAGCCTGGGAACGCCCAGCACTGTGAGCGGCTGTGGCATTCAGATTGAGCACGGTCCCGAGGGTCGGTTTTACGGCCCTGCAGGTCCTCTTGGAAATGAGCCAGCGGTGGGCTGTCAGCCTGGATCAGGACGCGTCTCTGTCCCTTTAGCCTCATGTTCATCTGTGCTTCAGAGCATGCCCTTTGTGGGAAGGTGCCTGGTATCTTTGGGTAGCAGTGTTGGTCTTTCCCACAGCCTTGCTAACGTGTGTGCTTCTCTGGTGAGATTGTGAATTTGTGTTATCACGAAGTGAAGTTTTAGAAAACTCAAAAAGGAAATGCTAACAACTATTTATTTTCACGCAGTCCATTACAATGATAAGGAAGAAAATTATTCATTTTACTGGCTCTGATCAGAGAAAACAAGCTAATGCTGCTTTCCTTGTTGGATGTTATATGGTAAGTACTTCACTGGTTTCCTGACCTATTCATAAAAACGTATACTTCGGTGGTTCTTTAAATCTCGGGGTGGAATTTTGAAGTCACTTTTTCTAAGGTTCTGTCTTGGTTTGTTTCTAAAAACAAACCGAGGGAATGTATTTTGCTTTTTATAAACCAACCAGCTGGGCCAGGGTTGTGGCTCAGTGGTGGAGCGCTTGCCTGGCATGTGTGAGGCACTGTTCAATCACCAGCACCACATTAAAAACAAACAAAAAAACCCTAAATAAACAAAACAAAGGTATTTAAAAAAAAAAAAAACTGACCTGCTGAAGGAGACAGTGCTTAGGTGGGGGTGGGGAGCCTATGGAGAGTTTTCTTAAAAATAAAACAGAACACTGGATAAATGTTGGAAATGAGTAACTGCTTTTCAAATCTTTCTGCTCTTCTCCCTGCCTCCGGGGTGCTGGGGACTGAGCCCAGGCCCCAGGCATCCCAAGCAGGCACCCACCAATCCATCCACCACTCAACTGCGCTTCCAGCCCTCTGCTGTTGCTTTTTTTAAACTACTAGTGGGGAAAAAAATAACCTCTTGGCATAGTTATGGACAATTTCTTGTCATGTTTGTTCCCAGCTTGGTGTGACTTTGACTGTTCTTGGTTGTGTCTTGGCACACAGAAGCTTTTTTTTTTTTTTTAATGATTAATGTGTTCGTATTTAGAAATCCTTCAGGATTTTGCACTTTTGGTTGGTTCTGGGGTGATTGGTTAGGACAGCGCCAGGGTAAGCTGATCAGGACTTGCACTCCAGCTCTGCTCAGATCCCAGCCAGAGGATTACAGTTTGGCTGTGACAAGCCTTTGAAGCCCTCCCCAGCTGGAGAAAGGAGGAGGTTGGAGCAGCCATGATGATCTCCTAGGAGCAGGAGAGACGCTCCCGGGAAAAGGAGATTTATTATAGTGGAGGAGGAGTGTCGGGTATGAGGTGGCCGGCCCAGAAGGTAAAGCGCCCAAGCCATCCGTGAAACTTTGACTGGTCAAAGTCCAGTGAGCTCTCTGTTGAAGCCTGGTAGAGAGGAGTGATGATCCCTATAAATTCACCTGCAGCTCCGATATCCTTTGCTGGAGTCGTGGAGGAATTTTACAGATGGTAAAGAGTTTTCACAGTCAGCTTGCCTGGCGACGTTAAGACCAAAAACCCAGAGGAAGAATCATTAGGAAGAAAATACTCCAAATGGACTGTCCACTTCATCCTTCCTCTAAACTCCGGGCTTCTGTAGGGATCATGGTTTGTTCATCATTTTATATGTAAAAAGACTTGACAGGGAGTGGGGAGAGGATGTCCCATGTGTCCTTTTGGATATAAAGCATTCATACTTCATTATTTATCGTAAAACAAAAGAGGTTGGGCTTCACGAAGCTTTAAATATGGACAGTCATGCCTGGCCTCCGTTAGCCCTTCTGTCGGTCGGACGGTCGGGTGTGCTGTGTATTAGATTCCTTTGTCTTAAGTGCACTTCAAAGTTTTGCCCTTTTTGTGGCCTGGTAAGTGGCTTTCCTAGTTCACCCATCTGGTGGGAGAATCTTTGGTAATTGAAAGCAGAATAAAGCCAAAATTCTTCTGCACCTCTGTGAAAAGAGTAGGAACTCAAAGAGGTTTTTTCCTCTGCAAAAGAATAAGTGTGCCCTATTGTTTCGTGAAATGGGGAACTTGCCTCTATTCTATGGATATGCCACTGACTGCTTTCTAGCTAGATTTTGGGGTCCCAGTGGTTAGCCTTCTCATGCCAATCTTAAGGTGAGATTGGAAATGGAAATGGAAATGCTTTGTAAAGCAAATTCATGATTAAAACACAGTTTGTAAATTTTGAAATTCTGTTTTTGTAAAAAGTAATATCATGCACAAAAACCTATGTTTGCACCCTTGAGAATTTTAGGAAGAGCCTTTATGTTTTATAGAAGCAGGACATATGTATGCAGTCATGTACATGCATGTTACAGGTTTTGTGTTTATAAGCAGTTTTATTGCCTGCTTCGTTTTTTAGTCAGTGATCTGTTCTTTTGTATTAGTACATATTTTATCATCTTTATGCCCAGATTGTATTGGTGTTTTCCATATTGGCCTCAAACGTCCAAATGACCTAATCTGCAACCACATGCATGAGGCTCAGTGCCTTTGCTGTCTCTTCTTGATAGGATCCTTTTTTTTTTTCTTTTTTAAATACCAGGGATTGAATCCAGGGGCATTTAAGCCACATCCCGAGCCCCTTTCATTTTAATTTTTAAAAGAATTTAAACTTTACTTTTTCTTCATTTGTTTTTATGTGTTGCTGAGGATGGAACCCAGTGCCTCACCCGTTTCAGTCAAGCGCTCCACCACTGAGCTACAACCCAGCCCTGCCCCTTTATTTTTTATGTTGAGACAGGGTCTTGCTAGGTTCCTTGGAGTCCTGCTAAGTTGCTGAGGCTCGCCTTGAATTTGAGATCCTCCTGCCTCAGCCTCCTGAGCTGCTACCGTTACAGACGTGTGCCACCAAGCCTGGCACAATCACTTCTTGATGGCATTGACTTATCAACGGGACCAGCCTTGGCATCTGGTAGAATGGTCTCTTTGCTTTTTGAGTTTCACTGTTTTTTTTCTTGTGGTTTCTTTTAACTCCACAAAGCTACTCCATTCTGTGTATTTCTTGTGTACTGGAAGTTAAAACAGAGGCTTATCCATTAATAGTAAAGGTTGCACAACATCAGAAAACATGAAATACTTGGATCACTATTAACAACGCTGAAAATGACCACTGGCTTGTGGGTAGCCATCCAGCCCCTCAGTGTGTGCCTTTCTCCTGTGACTCACAGCCCCCTACAGGTGGGTTTGGGCATCGTCACATCAGCTCTCAGTCTAGTGTTTTAAACAGCAGTTTATAAGACAATGATGCTTTGGCCAGCGACGGGCCGTGGCCGCAGGTTGCAGGGCTCAGTGATGTCTTGGACGAGTGTGTCAGCACACCCTGTGATGTTTGCACAGTGGTGCAATCACCTGAAGGTGACCCTCAGACCTCATCCGGGGGTGAGCTGCGTCCCCTGCGCTTGCCCACACCAGGCTCCCCGGGGCTCGGTGTGTGTTCCTCTCGTCCTTTGTTGACTCCCTGGCTTTCTTTTAAGGGAGTCAAGCTTTCCTTCTTCCAGTTGGACTGTTGGTCCCCCTACCAAGTGTCCAGATGAACAGGCCGAGCGAACGGTCATTCCCCTCTAATTGCCAGTTTTCAAAGGAAGGAGTTTTGATTGCTGCAGAACAAGGATTTTATGACCTGTTTTAAAATAATCTAAACAAAGGCAGATGAACACATCTGCTAAACATTTTTTAAAATGCACAAGAAGGGGCTGGGGCTGGGGCTGGGGCTCAGCGGCAGCGCACTTTCCTGGAATGCATGAGGCAATGGGTTTGATTCTCAGCACTGCAAATAAATAAATAAACAAACAAATAAATAAATAAAAGTCGATCAACAACCTCATATATATATTTTAAAAAGAGGTGCAAGAAAACATCTCATTAGCTTTTGAGGAGTTGGGAATTCTCTAAATGAATGTGCATCTTTGCTGGGTGGGATTAAACAGTGAGTTTCATGTCCATGAGTTCAGCCAACCGCACATCAGAAAATACCTATTTTAAAATTGCATCTGAAAGGGCTGAGGATGTGGCTCAGTGGGAGAGTGCTTGCCTGGCCAGGAGGAGGCCCTGGGTTCCAGCCCATCGAGACGTGTGCGGAGCACACAGAAGCTCTTTTTTTCACCATTCCCTGGATCATAGACTGCAGTAACTATTTAGATAGCATTTGTGTTGTTTTAGGTGCTGAAAGAAAATTTAAACCACACCAGAGGATGTGCATGGGCTGTAGGCAAATACCAAGCCTTTTGATATAAGGTTATTTATTTATTTTTTTAATTGAGGGAAGTTCTGGGACCAGTCCTAAGGATCAAGGGAGAGTTGCATGATCTTTTGGTTGGCTAAGCCAAGGATAAACTTACCACATTTGTATTTAGGAATCAAAATTTTGTTGTTGTTTTTGGCAGCCATTCAAGAACTGAAGTGATTTAAAAATCACTTCAAGAATTTTTTAAAAAATGAAGCATATATCAGTTACATTAACTTTAAATTGTTAATTTTTTTCTTTTTTTAAATTGGTGCCTTATAGATAATTGTCACTTTATCACAAAGTTTTAGATGTGTACTTTTTAATGGAGGTGGTGTGCTGGGTCTAGCAGTAGGTAGAAACAACGATTTCTAGTTGCAAAAAAACATTTGAGGGGCTGGTGGTGTAGGTCAGTGGTAGAGCATGTGCTACCTACCATGCCCAGGGCCCTCGGTTCAGTCCCCAGCACTGGGAAGAAAGAGTGTGTGTGTGTGTGTGTGTGAGAGAGAGAGAGAGAGAGAGAGGGAGGGAGGGAGAGAGAGAGAGAGAGAAGAGAGAGAGGGAGGTTGAATGATTTGAAAGAGACCGAGGATTGGTAGATGGCGTTTAGTGATTTAGGGAACTGACTTCAGAGAATTCATGTTTTCCTGCTGTACCACATTACTGAGCTCTTCTACAGATTTAATGTACATTTGAGGGCTAGTCTGGAAAATTAACCACCATTTCTAACATTTTTCTGTGTGTAAAGTAAATGCAAAGCATTCTGAGTAAAAAATATATAACATAAGCAAACTATTGGCATATAGCTTGCAAATTTGCTGTTGTCTAGTATTTGAGAGATAACTTTGGCAGAGGTAATTATGGTAGTAACGTGTCCGTTTCCCTGGAAAAGTTTTATTACTATATATATTTTTTAAGTTTTCAGAGCTTTGGAATGACTTGCCGGGTAAACATTTATAGGGATAATGATGATACTAATTAAATTCTAAGAGGATGTTAACTCCGCAGTCTGCAAATGGAATCCCAGATTGCATCGACTTTGAGATCACCTCAGCAGACAGGCACCTGGGGACCTCATCATTATTCATTGATCATTGTTGGAACCTGTGGTCCACTTTTTAAGTGATTTAATTACTTTGGACTTAAAATTGTGGGTGCTGGGGTTAAGGTGGCTGCAGGGGGCGTGGGGAGCCCAGGGGGAGGAGCCTGGGGTCATAATTCAGTTCAGCAAATAGGTCCCCCACACCCACCTGGGGCAGCGGAGACCAAAGGTTGATGGGGTGGGCATCCAGGGCTCGGCAGGTGTCGTCTCTGCAGACCTCCTTCCTGGTGATGGTGAAAGGTCGCCACCGGGCCACTGGACACAGCTGCCACTGAGAAGCAGAGGCTGCCCCGGAAGAGGCCCGGGTGTGGGTGTAGGCAGCGGCAGCCACACTGTTACCTTACTGTCCCTTCTCACCTCCAGCTGCCCTGTGCGTGCTGGGCGGCTCTGAGAGGTGGCTCTAGGCATTCTGATCCTTGGCTGCAGGTGTGACGAGGCTCAGGACTTCAGGATTCCTGCTTTTTTCAGTGGGATTTCTTGTCTGTAATAAGGCAGCAGCAAAATGCCCGTGAGGAACAGCCTGAGCAGCCCTTGACAGGAAGGCCACAGCCTGCCCTCTGCACCTGACTCGTGGGGATTCCCACCGGCCCAAGTTCAAAATCAGGAGAGCTCATAAAAAAGGAAATCAAGATTTTTTACTTTGTTTTAAAAAATGTCCCCATTCCTCAAAACAGTGCATCCCATGTGCTCTTGTACCCAGGGGCAGTGCACTTACTTTATTAGCTGTGTCCTGCCTCTGTGGACCTGCGCCTGCCACTTCAGACTCACAGATTCCTTTTTCATACTTTGAGGATCATTACACCAACCCATGGTCTGCCTGTATAAATAAAAGTAGTTTGAGGGCTGAGGCTGGGGCTTGGTGGTCGAGCGCTTGCCTAGCATGTGGGAGGCACTAGGTTTGATTCTCAGCACCACATATAAATAAACAAATAAAATAAAGATCCAGCAACAACCAATAAAAAATTTAAAAAAATAATTTGAAAAGTTAAAAAATTTTGAAAGGTAAGTTCACCTGATTAACTTTGGGGGCGGTGGCTAGAAACTCTTGAGCCCAGGGGCGCTTAACCACTGAGTCACATCCCCAGCCCTTTTTATTTTGGGACAAGGTCTTACTAAGTTGCTGAGGCTAGCCTTGAACTTTCTAGCCTCCTGCTTCCTTAGGATTACAGACGTGCCTCACCACGCCCAGCTCCATCTGATTTTTTAAAATATATGTTTTAAATGTAGATGGACACAGTTCCTTCCTTCCTTCCTCCATGGTGCTGCCTCCCTGTGTGAGGCAAACGTCCTCCACTGAGCTGCAACCCCAGCCCCTCCATCTGATTACCTTAAACTGTGGGTTAGGGTGTCCCCTGCCCGTGTTTGTGCAGGAGCTGTGGTTTCGCAAGTGCTCTTTGCCCGCTCACTTTTTTCCCTCCAGCCATTCAGTGTGGACTTCCACTGACTCACCAACATTCTATGATGACGTGGAAAGTGGGTTTTTTTTCTTTTTTTTTTTTTTAAGATCAATCAAATTCTTGGCATAGGAAAGACTGTGTCATTTGGCTGTCGTGAAAACAGTTTTAAGGATTTTAAATGCTGCAAACATTGTGACATTTATCCACAGAGATGTTTGGAAATAGCTCACTGGCTTCTCAGGCTGTGTTTGGTGCTGGGGTTTCATGTCTTCTGTCTTTAACTCTGGGTGTGAGCTGTGTGATGTTTTGGTTTTAACCTGTACCAGAGGAAGTCCGGGAATGCAGATAGAGCTTTAAGTGTCATCTACAGGAATAGAGATAAGAAGCCCAGGCCTGACTGGGTTCTTATCACTTGAGGCCTTGCTCGCCCGAGGTGAACTGATGAAGGATGGAGTTGTGGTCCTTCTCCTCAAGCCAGCGATTGCGTCTGTCCATTGTCAAGTGAGCAGGGATTTGAAACATTGGCCAGAGGTTCTCTCAGGAGCTCTGGGGCATGCAGACCATGGTTTTAAAAATGGAGGTGATAGAAAGTTCTAGAAATGCTTCCCCCACTTTTTTGGTGAAGAGTTAGGGTCTCACTCTATGGCCCAGGCTGGCCTTGAACTCCTGGGCTCAGCCTCTGAGCAGCTGGGGGCTCTAGGCGTGTGCCACCACATCCAGCTAGCTGTGGTTTTATTCAGCAAAACAGAACCTTGTTCCATGACTTGGAAGAACACTGCTGGCTTCTAAAGTACTTTCTGCACAGCATTAGGTTCTTCCTGAAGGATTGCTGTTTGCACCTCACAGAGCTCCTCGTTGTAGGCCCATGTAGCCGCATCTCTGTGCCTGTCCCTTCTGCAGGCTGACAGGGGCGGTGAGCTGCTCTGTCACCTGCCGCCAGCAGACTCCCCGCACACAGGGCACACAGCAGTGTCAGACAGCAGCACAGTTCCTCTGGTCAAGGTTCCCAGGAATGGCTTTGCCTGCCTGGGTCTGATTCTGGATCTCTCCCGGGCTGCAGTTACCTAATGGGTCCACTTCTAAGGTGGCTTATTCACAAGCCTGGCAAGGTAGTGCCAAGTGTTGGGCACAGGAGTGTCCTCCCAGAGTGACACTCCTGCCCGGTGAGGGATCCAAGTGAGCGAAAGGCATACGTCAGACTGTGGTTCTGCAGGAGTCTGCGTATTGCCCCCATCCACCCAGGGCCCACTGGGGGAGGGGACTGCACGAGGCAGAAGCACCGGGGTCTTCCTGGCTGTCCTGGCAGCCGCTGCCACAGCTGTCACTCTCTTGGTCACCCTTTGTTGCTCCGTGGTGCCCAGCAGTGCTGTGGGATTGGGGTGTGCACTCTGCATGCATAGCTTCTGATGAGACATGCCAAAAGAATTTGAAAAAGGCCTGGTGTCCAAACTGTTAGGACAGTTTCCTAATCTGAGATTTTGTGTTTCTCTAGGAAGCTTTTAGTAGGGTTCTTTTAACATATGCATTTAGAATAATTTCGCTTGGGAAAGCCTTTTGAATCAGGAAGATGAGTAGGCAAGCAGAAAAGCAGAAATTTTGTTAACAAAGGCTCCTTTGCTAGTTCTGTAAGTGGATTTAGTCTAAATCTGCAGGTTTCTTTTAGTTTATCTCATTGTACCTTATGTGTGTCATTCCCCAACATGAGTTTTATTTTGGGGGGAGGTGTTTACTGGTGTTTGACTCAGGTGTGCTCTGCCTACCTGCTGAGCTACATTCCTGACCCTTTTTATTCTTTAATTTTGAGATGGAATCTTGCTAAAATTGCTTAAGAGTGGCCTTGAAGACTTGGGCCTCCCAAGTGGTTGGGATTACAGACATGCACCACCATGCCCAACCCCAAGTGGATTTGAAAATTATAGTTTTTCAAAGTTCATCAGTAAGAATTTAGGTTCCCATCATGGGAAAAAATATTGCATTGTCCTTGTGTTCTTTGAATTTGTGTTCTAAGACTAGCTCACAATTAGTTAATATATTAGAGATGATTTTTGTTTTGAAAGTTACAAGGAGATTGTATCCCTTTGCAGTTTTGGTAATTAAAGCCAAGAACCACAGTTTTGAGTAGGAAGGATTATGTTAAATTGGTGCTTAATGTAAACTTACATAATTTGAGAGAAGGTCTTAGAAACATAGGAAAATTCTGAAGGGTTTCTCTGGATCCCACTGGGTATATTTAGGTGTGTACACATCATGTACCTAACCCTGTTTTCACCGTGATTGGCTTCAAGGAATGTGTATGTTTTCTAGAGTTTTTGTATTTGTTCAGGTAATTCCACTGTAGAATGAAAAGCGTTTTTAGCACGATGAAATCCAGTGTTTTGATTTTTTTTTCTGTGATTGTTTATCACCAGTTTTATGACCCTCTGGAAAGGTCGAGTTGATGAGTAGCTGTGAACAGCACTCTCCTGGATCTAGAAACAGAGGGGGTTTCTTTTCTGTCCAGGCAGCTTTGAAGTTATCAGGGAAAAACTGTCCATCTAAAAGAAACCTGTCACCTTTTCCTTGATTAATTGTCCAGCTGAGAACCTGGATGGGGCTTCCCAAGATGCTGCTGGGTCAGAAGCCTCCCCATCACATCTGCTCCCACGCATCCAGTGAGGGTCATTTTGCACCAAGGACAAGAACACTGGGTTGCTGCTATAGTTTGGACCTGGACTGTCCCCCAGAGGCCATGTGTTGAAGTCTTGGTCCCAGCCTGTGGTGCTTTTAGGAGGCAGGGTGTACTAGGAAAAAGTTAAGTCACAGGGGGCACATCCTTGAAATCCCTGTGGGGCCTGATGGGACAAGTCCTTCCCTTTCCTCTCATTTTGCTTCCTGGCCACCATGAGGTGAACAGGCTTCCTGTACCAGTTGCTTCCCCCTTGACATCTGCCTGCTACAGGCTAGAGCAACAGGGACAAGCAACCATGGATTGAAGCCTCTAGCACTCTGCGCCAAAGAAAACCTTTCTGATTTATAAGTTGATTAGCTCCTGCGTTTTCTCACAGTGATAGAAAGCTGACTAACACAGTTGCAGTTGGAACAAACACTGATGGATTTGTTTTCCAGGAACAAGTGAGCTCCATGGCCTCTCCTGCGATGGCCAAAAGTAGACATCCCTGGGGGGTCCACAGGAAGTTCGCATTTGTGAAGGAGCCCCTCCATCATATGAGAGCACATTCTGTAGTTCCCTAAGGATCATCAGTGACGTTCCCGTAAAACCCAGCACTAGTACTAAAGCGCCAGCTCTCATCTCCTTCAGTATCGCCACCTCGAGGGCAGGTACTGGGGCAGTGACAACAGCTGTGTTTGGCGGCAGCTTGATGATGACCAGACTTTAATGTAAAGTTCTTTTTTGTGCAAGTTCACTGAAGAGGGCACGTCCCGGGTTCTGTCCTTTGGTGTTGAGTGGACAGTGAGTTTGCCTTGCAGTGCAATTTGGCGCTGTGTGTTTAGAACCCTGTCATTAGCCAAAGCTCTCTGTCTCTGGAAACCTGCTTTAGGGACCACCTTCTGTCCAACTGCCACTGGCTTTTTTTGGGAGGTTTAATTTAGATCATTTTCAAGAAATAATTCTAAGCCATTTTTCTGAATGAATAATGATAAAAGAGTCAGTCAATGGATTGCTGAGAAGTGGAGAGTAAGTAATGGATGTACAAATAGGTTCACAAGATCATCGGTGATGTCCTTGAGGTTGGTTCATGATAAATGACACTCTGCTGAGTCAGTGTTGTAACTTGGAAATTTGTTTGATATTACATAAGATTGAACAAAGCACTGCTTTATTCTTGGAATTGATCTTATGTTAGTCATTTTGTGGGTTCGTATGCTGCTCTAGATAGATAGAGATTAGAATATCCTGTCCATTCGCTAGTGATTGGGAAAATGTTTCTTTTATGAGTTTTTGTGTGTGTGTGTGTGTGTGTGTGTGTGTGTGAGAGTGTGTGAGTGTGTGGCAAGCATTAGGGCGGCAAACCCAGGGCCTCGTGCATGTGGGCCAGTGCTCCACCGAGTCTATAGCCACAGCCCCACTGATGAAATGCCCTCTGTAGTCTGTGAACTCTTGTGAGTGGTTTTAAGATATGATTTCCCTAGATCTTGCCAGCTCTTAGATTTCTACAATAATAATTCTTTTAATCAAACAGTATTTTGTATTTTATTTCAACATTTTATGAAATAGTTTACTGACTTTCTACCTATTATAAGTGAATTTCAGAGTTTCATCAGAGTTTGTATATAATGTCTAAATTAGAAGCTAAAAACAAACCAGCAGATATGGAATGCTTATAATTTGTTTGTAGAAACAGTTGACATGTATAGGGTAAGCAGGAGAGATAAAAAAGGTTTAAATTGGCTTTTATAGTGGTTTCTTTTTTACTTTTTTTTTTGGTGCTGGTGATGAACACCAGGGCCTGGGAACGCCAAGCACAAACTCTGTGAGTCACAGCCCCAACCTGGTGACCTTTTTTTTTTAATTAGTGAAATCTAAAATGTATCTTCCAAGTCATCTGGATTTTAATCTAATTTTGATAATGATATAGTGCCAAATCTAATGCATTTGTGTCTTGTACCCCACATGTGACTTGAAAATGCCCTTCAGTAAGGTTGTGATGTCCCAGGAAGGCTCAGCGGGGTCCTGGAGATGACATTCAGATGGCGGGGTTTCTAGGACAAACATATAACTTGTAAGAAGGAGCAGAAGGAGAGAATTAGAATAGTAAAATCCTTTAGCAGCACTAGAAACAAAAAGACGTTGGAACAATGTAAAGTACTGAGAGAAAAGCACTACAGACCAGAAATCCTGTACATGGTCCAGCAATAAATGTCAAAGCCGAAAAATTGGAATTGTAGGAAATGCAAGGAACACCACAAAGGTCAAATGCTAGGGCATACACTGGAGTGCTCTGTCACATGAAAACCGACCCGTGACATAGTTCCAAAGACAAAAGAGGCAAATGGGAGTTTGTATAATACTGGATCAGCATCTAAATGGAAAGGGCCCCTCAAAAATCTTTGTCCTGGGCCGAGGTTCAGTGGTAGAGCCTTGCCTGCTCAGTCCCCAGCCCTGCAAAAATAAGTAGAGGCAGGGCCTGCTTTGGTGGCTCCTCCTTTGGCACCCGTCCCTCCCCTCTCTCCATGGGTCCTCTGTGGATGGGGGTGCAGGGAAACCCTCATTCTGTTATTAAAATGGCGCACTCACCGGCACCCAAGGTCCATATGAAGAGTTCTCAAAGTTCCAAGCCCTCTAGGGCGCAGATCGAAACAGAGGAGGAATTCCCAGACGGGCACCGTGGCTCAGCTTCCCCGGGAAGTCTGAGAACGCAGCTCAGCCTGTGGCCAGGACTTGTGCACAGCTTTGCCGCCGTGTGTCTTCGCTGAGAAGTAAACTGCCTTTTTCTTCTCTTTTCAAATGTAGGTTATATATTTGGGGAGAACTCCTGAAGATGCCTATAGAATATTAATCTTTGGCGATACATCCTATATCCCTTTCAGGTAAATATAAGAATGATGGGTGGACTTGGTCACTCAGACCCTTCAGGAATCTCTGGGTGGTGTTTCTGAAAGCAGAAGACCTGGTGGGTAGCATCGTAGGTTCTCTGGGTCTCTGCAGTGACACTGTTGACATTTTGAACATCGTAGGGTGTTGAGCAGTGTCCTTGCCTTCTGCTCAGCAGATCTCAGTGACACCCCCACCCAGTGATCAACACCCAAAGGTTTCAAGGTTTCCAGTCGCTGCTGGGTGTGCCTGGAAGTGCTTGGTGGAGGAGGAGCCAGGTCTCCTCTTGCCTTGGTGGAAAGAGGCTTTGTGATCAGCCGAGGCCCTGAGGTGACAGTGCTCAGCGTTAACACTGGCAGGTGGCTCCTGAGGAGTTGAGCAAGGCGATGAGACTCCCCTGTGACCAGGAGTCGACTCTGTGGGGCTCAGGCGGACGATGGCAGGGTCTTTTCATAAAGCAGTGACATCCTCACCTTAAACTTACCATGAGCTTGTCCTAAAGGTATTTTAAAGAAAAGTTGTTCTTTTTCTTTAATAAAATTGAATTGTATGAGTTTCTCTACTCATTTATCAAGTTGCTTGATTTAGCTAGATAATCTAAAGCCCTGTATGGTGCTTAACGAGTAGTCAATGTGTGAAATAACTTTGCTTGTTGCACTCTTGATTGAGCCATGGTTGCCTTATTCTTCCATCCACACATTAGTCGGTTGTTGTGGGTTATTATGCAACCTGGAAGGCCTTTAAACAGAAATCTAAGGTTATGAATCTGATGTTCTTGGAGCTGAGCCTTGGATTGGGTCTCTCTAGCCACAGGCAGTTTCCTCCAGGAACTCTGGATGGCCCATGGACTTGACTTGTGAGGGAGACTTTAGGGACAGTCTTCAGAATCCAGTAGTGCATTGGATGGAAGACTGTATTAGTAATTGAGCAAATTAGAAGACATGGTTTGAACCCTCTGTCCCCAGAGTGTGCCATTCATCTTCAGCCCATAATAAATCAGCAGCCATGGGTTTCCAAAAAAAAGAAAAGAAAGAAATGCTGTATTTGTGGTTCCCGAGTCACAGGGCCTTGGGTCACCCTGTTGATAGTTTTTCCCAGTTTACAGCATGAGGGCATGCATTTGAATAAACACAGGCTTAAGCAAGGATTGTGACACACTGTTGATGTGAGGAAGGGTCTGTGTTCATGTATTCATATAAGCCCTGAGAACAATAAATGTTGTCCACTGCTATTTCTGTGTGTAAAATCATTGAAATCTGAAACTGAGAAATGAAACCAGTCGTTTCTGGCGTAGGATCACCAGCCAGAAATCCTCTAAACAACCAGACTTAGCTGGAAGCCATTCAGTTTTGTGAAGTTGGAATCTCTTTAGACAAAGATAGCCAGAAACTTGATGCACTTTCTCAAAGTGTGGTCTGAGTAGTGACCCCAGTCTGTGAACTTTCTGTCACCACCCTGTGCTGAGATAAATAAATTGAGAGTTAGATTTAAGAGACATTTATAGTAATTTAGTAATTTTAGATCTGTGAAAATAAGTAATGGAAGTTTATACATATATATATATATATAAATTAGTTTTTTTAAACCCTTCCATTTTTCTAATAATTCGTGTTTATACATATATATGTACATATATTTAGTTGTTGATGGACCTTTATTTTATTTTCTATGTGGTGCTGGGAATCGAACCCAGTGCCTCACACATGCTAGGCAAGTGCTCTACCACTGAGCTACACCCTAGTAATTCATTTTGATAAACTAAGTTCACTGCATCATTGTGGGTATGCAATAGGTTATTTATATTTTACATTTATTGTACTTTGCAAAAGGAGCAGCCTATAATGGACTTAAAATATTAAAATGTGGTGCTTCATCCCATTTTATTGTTCTGTAGGACTTTCTAATTAGAAAGAAGTCCAGTTTGGATTAAGCCTGACAATACTTAAAAAAGAAAGAGAGTAGATCATTTTTATCTTTGCCACTTGAAGGGTAAAGAATCAGTGTAACAAGGTATGGATAACAGCAGCTTTTGCAAGAGTAGCATTCTTTTACAGCAAATAAATTTAATGTTCAGAAGCAATATTTAAATTTAATTGAACCTGTCTCTTTAAGCACTGAGTTTAAAGTGTGCTTCCTTATGTGATTTCTATTGCAATAAATATTTATCTAAGTAAGAAAATAGTGGGCACCGTTGTGTTTTCTGGTTCCCTCAGGTGGTCCTGTTCCTTGGTGTCCTCGGTACCCCTCTGGGCTCCTGAACTGGCGTGTGTGTGGCGGGGCTGGCACCCAGGGCCTGTGCTGGCACCCCGTTGGCAAGTGCTCTACCACTGAGCCACGGGCCGGGGTTTCCTTTCTCTTCTTGGGCTCCACCTTCTGTTCTGGAGAGATGTGTAGGAGGCTGTCTGTCCGGAGCTCTCCTGGGGACATCAGGCAGATGGGGCTTGGGCTCTGCTCTGCTGCTACTTGGTCCATGTACAGCTTTTAAGAACACTCATCCTAAGTGCTCAGCACAGCCCAGTTCTGTGTGGTCTTGAACTACCACAGGGTGCAGAAGGCTGCCACCACCCCCAAGACGCCCTCCTGCTGCCCCTGTCACCTCCCAAGTAGCCTTGGCTGTTCCTTCTGTCACCACCAGCTTTGCTTCCCTTGAACTTCAGTATCTGGAATCCTTGGTCCGTCTCCTGGGAGGCTGGAGGCTGGCCTTTCAAAGGCTTCCTGTGACATCAGAGGTGTCACAGGTCTGTCCCCGAGAGGCTGTGGAGGGGGCTGCCGTAGCCCCGTGTGCCGTGGTTTGTCTTTTGTTCCTTCTTGTGTGTGTGGTTGTGGGGATCGACCCAGGGCCGAGGCGAGTGCCCTACCACAGCCTGCACCCCCAGCCCCGTCTCCTGTTATTCCTGGATGTTTTGGGGGTCATTTGCAGTTTTTAGTCCTGATTTGAAAGCTGGTATTTTTAAAGCTAGTATTCGGTGTTGAATCCCCCTTTTGTGGATCGCATCTGTTTTCCCGAGTTTGATAGATGATGTTGACAAGAGCTGCCCGCCAGGCTCACGTCCAGGCTCAGAGCTTCTCTTCTGCCTGTTTGAAGAAGGCCGCTTGCTTCGGTGCGAGGAGGCCAGGGAGGCGTTCAATAATAACCCGTTCAATAGTAGAATATTTTAACTGAAAAAGATGTGCTTTCTCTCCCTCACTGTTAGTTTAATATTGCTTCAATCACAGTCCCTTAAGGTTTGGATAAGAACTAAGAGTTAATGTGTAGGCTGGGTGAATTACACGTGTACCCTGTAATTCCAGCTACTCTAGAGGCTGAGACAGGAGATCACAGGTTTGAGGCCAGCCTCAGCAACTTGGCAAGATCCTGTCTCAATATGAAAAGGGCTTGGAATGTAGCTCCGTGCTAAAGAGAGCCTGGGCTCAATCCCCAATGTTGTGGGGGTGGGAGGGATTCAGTTTAATTTTTCAGGTATTTGTGTGAAAACCCAGCCAAGGTGAGCAATTGATGATGCCCTGTGGGCAGCCTGGTTCCACCTGGGGCCCAGGTGAGAGCTATTCCAGGCCTGGTGTTTGGCCTACCTAGAATGATCACAATCAAATTCTCACCTTGCCTAATTTCAAAAGATTTTATCCTTTAACAGCTCAGGGTAACTGAAAAGCAAGCAAATAGGAGGGTAGCTTATTTTCCTGGGTACAGTCTTAGCCGATGTGAAGAGATTTGTGGTCAGATCACAGCTGGGTGTCTGTGTGGTGGTCGGAGGGAGCTGTCTTGCCAGCTGTTGTGAGCACTTTTCCAGAGTGGAGTGTTCCCACCCAGGGGGGTGGGTGCCTTTGTCCCTGTGGCCTTATTGTCCTTCAGAGTCAGAAGAAGCTTTCCATTAAATCGTTAAAGTCTGAACACAATGATGGCAACAAAGTGCTTGCGAGTTTTCACCGATTTTTCAGAGACTACCTTGACTTCTCAGTGTGTCTTTCTACTTGGAGACACATGCACAGACACAAGTGCGTATTTGGACACACATACACGTGTGATTTGGCATTCAAAGGCAATCTTTTCTGATAATAATTTGATAAGAAAAAATATTCAGATGCCCCGTTCTTTTGTGAGGAGGAATAGATGTTTCTTGTCTAAATTCAAGAATGAATCCAGGTCTTAAACCAAAAGCCACCCAGAGAGGTCACTAGAACAGTCAGACGTATTTGATTTTAAATCCTGGTCAGCTTTGTTTTGAGGTGAGTTTACTGCGGAAAGTCCACTGAATTAATGTGTTTCCATACTTTGGGAATTTCAGAGATGCTGCCTACGGAAGCTGCAATTTCTACATTACTCTTCTCGACTGTTTTCACGCGGTGAAGAAGGTAAGTGACTTGGAAGTGCTCCCAGGGCTGTGCTAGAAGTGAGGACAGCCCAAGTGTCACCCGGCTTTCTTCCCCAAAGATCCATCTGCTGGAATTTTTTGCAGGATGTGTCCCCTGTCAGAGGCATTCCATTTTCCAGCTCACATCAGAATGACACCAAACCAGGAGAGTTTTCTGAGTGCTGCTGTGCACGATTGGGTACAAGGGCAGGGGTGCAGCTCAGCATTAGAGCATTTGCCAGGCAGGTACAAGCAAGGCCCTGGGTTTGATCCCCAGCAGCCCCAGAACTACAGAGCAAGGGCAGGGGGCAGGAGGTGGAAAGGATATTAAGAGACAGTTTAGGAATTAGATCCTAGATCCAGAATTCATTTTGAGCATTTTGTAATTTGAAAGAAACATTAAGTAAATAGATGACCAGTTCCAAATTCTCTTTTATTTATATGTTTTATGTGTCGTCTCACTGATACTACTCTACAAACGTACGTCTGTAATACCGTAACTGAAACACAGATTTTGTTTTTCCAGGTGTTCAGTTTTCGGTTCAGCATAGGAATTTGGTTACTCAACTAGTTAAAGACTATGTAAGACTCAGTGGATCACTGTTACTTCATCAAAATCGTTTTCAGGGCGGGGATGGGGAGTTCAGTGGAAGAGCATGCACTCAGCCTGTGGGAGGCCCTGGGTTCAGTCCTCTGCACCCCAAAGCCCAAACAAAAGACAACCACTTGCCCAAACTGTTTCAGGTAACTGTGTATTAGGCCCTGTGTGTGTGTGTGACCTTCCAGGGGACAAGGTCAGATCACAGTGCAAATCAGCAGGGCCGTCACACCACACCTCAGGCCTGCTTATTGGCTGGGGACAGCACAGGCACTGGATCAGTAGCTGCAGACAGAAGAAGCTTCCACCTGAAGTTCAAGTTCTGTGGCGGCTTTTCTGAGGCCGGAGGATCTGGGGTTTGCTTCCTGGTGTAATGAAACAGACTTTCTGGGAATCTGGGCAGAAATTGTGTCTTTAAAGGAGACTAACTGGCCTAAAACCCAGAGTCTGACCGTGGACTCCTTTTCCTGGACTGGGCAGTGACACGTGGGTGTGATCCTGGATTTCAGTCCAGTGACTGGGCAGGGGGAGCTCTTTGTGTAGGCGCCACCAGCCCTGAGCCAGCTCACGGGACGCAGGACCTCAGCCTAGGCAGGTGTTGGCCCAGGGGGAGGGGACATGGAGGTTGAGGGACGACAGCTGCAGATGACAACTTCTGGCTCTGGTTGTGGTCCCTGCCAGCTGGGCCCAGAAATGGCTAACGTAGCAGCCACATCCCCTTCACGAGGAAGGAAGGGAACGGTTGAGGGCCTGGACCCGTCCACTCTGACACCGACCCCGTCGCAGTTCACTGTTGTTTACTGACTTGGGCGTTGTGTTCCTCGTTTGATCTGTGTTGCACCTGAGCCCAGTTAGCTCTGTGCTAGGTCGAAGATTCCCTTTTTACACAATATTTGGTTTTATTTTATTTTATTTTATTATGTCTGAGTTTCAATTTAAACATTTTTCGTGTGTGACTGGTTTTGAGGGTTACTGTATATATGAAATATCATTGTGATTGTGCTTTGATTTTAGTGCTGCTTGTAGGATGACCTTATAAAATTTAAAGGAAGGGACTGGGGAAGGACCTCGTGGTAGAGTGCCTGCCTAGCCCATGTGGAACTCTGGGTTTGATCCCTAGCACCACCAAAAAAGAAAAATTCAAAGACAAACAAGAATTGCAAGTAAACTACATTGGGAGAGGGCTGTGCTGGGGGTCGAACCAGGGCCCTGTATGTACCAACCACTGAGCTTCCCCCGCAGCCCGTAAACCACATTTGACTGTGTCATTCTGTAGGAAAATCTCCAAATATCATGAAGTACGTTAAATATATAAATGTCTTAAATTCAAGGAAGGAAAATTCATCGTGGATTTGGTCTTGTACCACTTACCCTTGATTTCATTTTCCATGATCAGTAGCAATCTGAGAATATTAAATGGAAAATTCCAGAAATAAATAATGCCTAAATTTCAAATAACTTTTAGTACAGTATATTATAATTGCTCTATCTTATTCTGGGTTATTGTTAAACTTTTATTGTGCCTGATTTATAAATGAAACTTCATCATAGGAACATTTGTTTAAGAAAAAGCACAGCATACTTAGGGCTCATTGATTTTAAGCACCCACTGGGAGTCTTGGGGGACATAGTTCTGCAGATTACGAGGAGGGAGTGCTGTAACTCTGTTTTATAAAACAAGGACTTTTTGGTGGTTGTTCTACCTCCTTATTTTACATTGATATTTCTGAAGACCGGGTTTATAGGAGTCATCCCTTGTGAACCGGTTGCTGTGGTGTTCAAGAATTCTAGCTCCTGTCCTGTGTAGCTCAGCCATCAATGAGCTAGGCGAACATGCTCTGCGAATCTTGCTTAATGTCCTCTCCTGCTGTGACTCAGCAGGGTCACAGGATAGGACAGAAAACTTTCTTATGAAAAGAATACTTTTTTTTTTTTTCCTTTGAATTTTCGTGTTACATCTGGGCTGTTTTAAGTATAGGGAACATTGGTCTCTAATGAGACTTTAAGAATTTGCAAGTGAAGGTGTTGATGGAATGTATGGGCTCTGTTTGGGGTGGAGCGGCCCATGGTTTCTTTCCTCTTTAGTAGCTACTTAAGAGACCTTTGGGTCGAGCATTGTGTTTTTACTCTCAACGTCCTAATCTTCCACCATGGTGGGGTTGAGCTAATAAGTTGGTTAGGATTACTCTACAGGTATGATTATTTCACTATGCATGGATAGGATCTTTGGTGAATGGAAATATAGACACAAAATTTCCTTAAATGTTGTCATGAGTCATTTCCAGATAGTGGAAGCATTTGAAAGGCATGTCCCCACTTTGTTTGAAAACTGTTCAGTGGACAGTAATCCAAATGTAATAATGCTTTTCTGGGATACCTCTTTGTTATTAGGAAATTGTTTCCTTATTTGCATCTTTGTTCTTAAAAGCTTTCTCTTGGATTTTAGGCAATGCAGTATGGCTTCTTAAATTTCAACACATTTGACCTTGAGGAGTACGAACACTACGAAGTAAGTTTTCAAGAGTAATATTTTCAGCCCCCTTTGCTCTAGGGTGCTATAAATGACAAACATAGATATTTAAGGTGCTTAATGTTTGCACAGTAGATGACGATTACCACAAGGTAGTCAGCACAGCCATCACTCCCAGTTGGCTTCTTGTGTGTTGGTGAGAGCACTCGGGGCTGTGCTTGGCACATTCTCCCATCATATAGTACCTGCTTTGCCAGGTCTGCAGAACTTACTCATCTCACTACCCAAAGCCCATGCTCTGACGAAAAACCCCATTTCCCCCCGTTTTCAACTCTGTTCACCTGTGGTATTTGCAGAAGTAAGTAAAAATCTTATGTTTTGAAAAAAATTCAGAATGGTTTGTATGTGTAGACTAGCCCTTCATGCCTTCCCCCTTACCCGTCTCTCCAGCCCTAGTTCACAGGGGTATGGCGGGCGGGGTTAGTGGTTGCAGCGCGGAGGAGAGTGCGCCTGTGCATTTTTTGTAATATTAAGTTAAAAAATGTTGGCATTGTCTACTCCCATAGACTGATAGAGCGAGTTCATGAAGCATAGGGTGTGAGGAGGTGAGTGGTCACTTCCCATCTAATGACCTCTGAGAAATGTCACTTTTGTTTTTTTTTGTTTTTTTGTTTTTTTTTTTTTTTCAAAGAGAGAGTGAGAGAGGAGAGAGAGAGAATTTTTAATATTTATTTTTTAGTTCTCGGCGGACACAACATCATTGTTGGTATGTGGTGCTGAGGATCGAACCCGGGCCGCACGCATGCCAGGCGAGCGCGCTACTGCTTGAGCCACATCCCCAGCCCCTGTCACTTTTGTTTGTATTAAGTCAGGACACTTGTCTCGCAATCATAGGAAGCAAACCCAAGTGGCGTAAGTGAGCAGAGATATTTTACTGGATCCCATCAATTAAAAACATAGGAGTAAGGCCGGGCGCTGTGGTACTTGCCTGTAATTCCAGCAGCTCAGGAGGCTGAGGCAAGAGGACTGCAAGTCAAAGCCAGCCAGCCTCAGCAACTTAGTGAGGTGCTAATAAGCAACCTAGTGAGACCCCATCTCTAAATAGAATACAAAATAGGGTTGGGGGGTGTGGCTCAGTGGTTGAGCGCTTCTGAGTTCAATCATTGGTACACCCCCCCCCAAAAAAAAAAAAATCCAGGAGCAGATATTCCTAGTGCTCAAGCATGAACCTGTCTAGTGCTCAGACACTTAGAGAAGCTGGACTAAAGCAGGCGCTGTTCCCAGAGCAGCCCTTGAGAGCCATCAGGGTGACCGCAGCAGCCTCCACCCACTGGGTCAGCACACTCAGGAGAGAAGAGTGCCGAGTTCCAGCACAGACCCGGGAATGCGCCCGTCGGCCTGGCCCAGCACCAGCCTGTGCTCCGCGGACGGGTGTGCAGTCTTCTGGCCAGACTTAATTCTCTGGCCTGCCCAGAAGCGGGGGTACTGGGGTCAGCCTTATCAGACAGTCCAAACAAAAATGAAGAAAGTTGGGGGGGTGTGTCAGGTAGGCAGAAACTCCACAGGAACCATCTACATTTTTAAAAATAGTATTTTTATTTCTAAAACATTTAAAAATGTTGAGCCTGGTGTATTGGCACACGCCTACAATTCCAGTGACTCGGGAGACTAAGGCAGGAGGACCACAAGTTTGAGGCCAGCCTCAGCAACTTAGTGAGACCCTGTCTCAAAACATAAGGGCTAGGGACATGGTTGAGAGCCACAGCTGAAGGGGCTCCAGCAAACTTCCAGCTGATTGGCTCACAGCAGCCCAGCAAAATGCCGCAGTCTGGCTGGGCACAATTCACCAGCCACTTATCAAGCAGAAAGGAACTTTATTTTTAGAACACACACTCCGCATCACACGAGCTTTTCAGGAAATCCCTCAGAGCCCAACTGCCACCACCAGCTTCTGGCAAGCCTCTCACCCACCCAACCCCAACTCCTCCCGCTCTTGAGGCTGATTGGCTGGGTTGCGTGGGCGGAGCCAAAAGAGTCCCCCATTGAGCAGCTCCGTGGTCTGAAAGGGCGGGGAAACAACCCAATGAGCATCACTGCAGGGGAGCCAATCAGCTGGCAGCTGGAAGTTTGCTGGGGCCATGGTGAGCCAATCAGCTGGAAGTTTGCTGGGGCCCCTTAGGCTGTGGCTCTCAACAGGACCTGGCTCAGTGGTAAGCATCCCTGGGTTCAATCCCTAGTACTGGGGCGGGGAGGGAATAAATAAGTAGTTTGGTTTTTAAGGCTCCTTTCTCTTTGTGGTAATGGGAAAGGTGCGTGCTGAGGCCTCCTTCAGGTGGAAGCACTTAGAGATTCTGGTTCATGTTTTTGGTACCGGGTGGAACCCAGGGGTGTCTAACCTCGACCCACACCCCAGCCCTTTTCATACCTTATATTTAGAGATGTGGCCTCACAGAGTTGCTTAGGGCCTCGCTAGGTTGCTGAGGCTGGCTTTGGACTCTGGCTCCTCCTGTCTCAGCCTCCCCAGCTGCTGGGGTTACTCCTACCATGGTTATTTTGAGCCTCAAACCCTCAGATAATGGAGAGGTGGTTTCTCTGGCAGCATTTCATGCGGTCATATGGAATCCTTAAGAATAAGAGGTTTGCAATTGATGCATTAGGTTAATAATGATAGTTCTTGCAGTGGTGTACCAAAGATGTAAAAAGCACATTTTAGGACTCACCGAGTTTAACTTATCTTTACGTCTCTATAACAATAACTCACCCGAGACTCTGTAGAGTGTATTGGAGTCATGCACTTCCTTTCTGTGCCTGTCCCTATAAAATTGAACATTTACAATAAAACATGTTTTCTCTATCTAGGTAAGCCAAACGCTGGAACACCAGCTGGTGTCCTCCCTGGATGTCGCCCTAGTGAGAAGGGAGGTGGGAGGAGAGAGAGCCCACAAGTGAACTGTGCTGCTCTTCCCTTTGCAGAGAGCAGAAAATGGAGATTTAAACTGGATAATACCAGACCGCTTCGTTGCCTTCTGTGGACCTCACGCAAGATCCAGACTTGAAAGTGGTATGCCGTCCTGTGGGGCCAGTGGATATAAATGTCCCTTCTTTGTTTTCCTTTGAAGAAGACCAGAGAGTTAAACTCAGCTTGACTGAGTTTTTATTATCCATACACACTTGGTCATTTGAATTCATCATTCCACCTGGATTTTAACTCGTTTTATTCTGTTTTTTACAGTTAGAATCCAATTGGTATTCACTCCCCAGTCCAGATACTGTTCCCAGTGTGCGTGTGTGAATGTTACAGGTGAAACTACTGTTCATGGTTTTCTTCCTGCCTTTCACAAGATCTGGTGCATTTCTTTATGTAGGTTATCACCAACATTCTCCTGAGACTTACATTCCATATTTTAAGACTCACAATGTCACTACCATTATTCGTCTGAATAAAAGGATGTATGATGCCAAGCGCTTCACGGATGCTGGGTTTGATCACCACGATCTTTTCTTTGCGGACGGCAGCACCCCGACCGATGCCATTGTCAAAGAGTTTCTGGATATTTGTGAGAATGCCGAGGGTGCCATTGCCGTGCACTGTAAAGGTGGGTTCCTGAGGGTGGTGAGGGTGGCGTGCACGTGAGCGCTCGGTTCCATGCCAGGACACATGGAGAGGCCTACATTTTTAAAGCAAGGCTTTCAAAACCCTGGATCTATGTGAAAAGTCTAGTAAAGTATTTTTATAAGTGAGTTTACAATGAAAGGCACTCATCTATTTGCCAGATACCCATTGTGTGCCTGTGGTATGGCCAGTTCTGGGAACGCCGGTGAGTACGGCAGATTCTCAGGAGAGGTGGTCTTCATGGAGACTACACAGGCCTCTGTGTTTTCCGCACTTACAACAGTGCCTGGTACATAATGTTTTCCAAATGAATGGCTGTGGGATAATGCATCATATAAATATGCTAGGAAGTACTGAAGTCTTCTCATTAGTTATTAATAAGACAAGGGATATATTATTGTTAAGAAAAATCCAACATTAGGGAAAAACCCAGCAAACTCTGAACTCCAGAGTTAACCACTGTATTTGTAGTTATAACTATAGTAATATCCAGATGTTCAATTTCCAGTGAAGAATTCTCATGCAGTCAAAGAAAGCAGAAAAGTGTAATCAATTCAAAAGGAAAAATGAGTGAACAGAAACTGTCCCCGAGAAAGACAAGCCGTGGGCTTGCTAGACAGATATTTTCAAACCACTTTTTTAGACGATGCCAAAGAGTAAAAAGAGAATGTGGAACGTGTCAAGAAAATGATGCATAAACAAAATGGACATATCAACTTAAAAAAATATGGAAAGCAGGAGGAAACCAGGAAGAAATTCTGGAAATGAAATGTATGAAAACGAAATGAAAATTTTATTGGAGGGATTCCAGAGAAGATTTGGGGAAGCAGGTAAAGAGTTAATGATTACAAAAACAGAAGTATGATGGACGGACTCATGAGGTCAAGGGTAGTGTGTTTTCTGTCGTGCGGAAGCTAAAGAGGAAAAGGAAAAGAACGGTGGGGGGTATCTCACCAGAATCGAAGGAGATCGGTAGAGGAAAGGGACCCAGGGGAGGGAAGGGACTGCGGAGGAGTGACTTGTTGTGTCTGTGTTGTGTGCGTGTGTGAACGTGGAGCAGCAAGTCCCAGCAGCACGTACAGCTGTGACACAGGAATTAAAAAATGTGGGAAGAAAATAGAACTGTGAAGAGACAATCAGTTCCGAGGAAGAGAAAGGAAACAGGGAAGAGCCCTGAGCAGAGTCTGCGGACCTTGGGACACAGTCCGGCCGCCCCGCTGTATGAAATGGACATCCAAGGAGCTCAGCCACTCGGAGAGGACAGACTCAGCTGCTCACATGAAGACACACTGTAATCAATTTGCCTAAAGCTGGAGACACAAAGTATCTTGAAAGCAGCCAGAGAGACAGCAGGTTATTCACCATCTCAACAGAAACCGTGGAAGCCAGAGGCAGGGGGTTGATAGATCCAGTCAGCCCAGGACCCTAGAGCTTCCCTGTAGTCTGCAAAAGTCCCTAAAAAATGAGGGAGACACTGAGACATCCCAGGTAATCAAATGCAGGGGGGAGTCGTTACTGCTAGACTTGTTTTACAAGAAGTGCCCGAGAGCATCCTTCAGAAAGCAGAAATGAAAGGACACTAGGCAATAACCTGAAGGCATGGGAAAAATAAATGTTTTTGGTTAAGGTAAATAACGAACAGTTATAAAGCCTGGTCTCACTGCAACTTATGATAACTTGTAAAATTGCTTTTACTGCATCTGGTTTTTTTTTGGGGGGGGGGTTGTACCTGGGGTTGATCCCAGAAGTGCTCTACCGTATCCCCAGCCCTTTTTATTTTTTTACGTTGATACAGGGTTTTGCTAGGTTGCACAGGCTGGCCTTGAACTAGGAATCCTCCTGACTTAGCCTCTTGAGTCACTGGGATTACAGGTGTGTGCCACCGTGCCCAGCTTATTACTATAATTATTGTAATATAAGCATTAGAGTTTGCAAAATAAGCAGTGGAAAAACAAAATAAAATGCAACCAAACACAGGAGTGGTTCTTTAAAACTTAGCTACATTGCTAAGCTGCTTGATGGACAGAGATCACGAACGTCAGGAATGGAAGGGGGACACTACTGCGGTTTCTATAGGAATAACAGGACAATAAGAGAGTCCCCTGAACAATTCTGGGACAAGCTGGGTAATCCAAATGTAATGGACCCATTCCTAGAAACAGAACCTACCAACCTTGAATCATAATGAGAAAGAAAATCTGAACAGGCCACTAGATCATGGGATGGAGTCAGCGAGCCAATTGGCCCACAGGGCAGCGCTTGCTAAGTCTTCGTGTGAGACCAGAGTCGCCTTAAGACCAGAGCAGACAAAGCCGACGTGAGAAAAGTTGACTAGACCAGTTGCCTTTGCAAACATTGATGGAGAAATTCAGAATGAAGTGCCAGCAAACGGAATCAGCAGTGTACTGAGGGGATCATCCACCATGAAGTGGTGTTTATCCCAGGGTTACAAAGGTGGGCCAGCGTACAAAGACCAGTACAATACTCCAAGTTAACACAAGGAAGGACAGGCCCACATGAATGTCCATCAGTGCAGAAAAGACATCTTGGGCTGGGCATGGGTGGTGCATGCCTGTCATTCCACAGCTCACGAGGCTGAGGTAGGAGGATCATGAGTTTAAATCCAGCCTCGGCAACTTAGCAAGCCTTAAGCAATTTAGTGAGACCTTGTCTCTAAATAAAAATACCAAAAGAGCTGGGGTTGGCTCAGTAGGTAAGTGCTCCCCAGTCCAATCCCTGGTATAATAAAAAAGAAAAAAGAAAAAAAACATTCTAAGGAAATATTGGTGTCTGAATTACCTGTTCGACTCAAGCAATTGTCTTAAAAATGGTCAGTAGGTTCAAGGAGAATATAGATAATTAAATGAAATCAGGAAAATGATACATGGAAAAAAAGATTGGTAAATTTTATGGTAAGTGTTTTAGCTGTACCTTAAAAAGCCACTCAAGCAGACACAATCCAACACTGGTCATTTCGTTTTTAAATTATACGGTGCAGTCGAGCTTATTCTCAGCCAGGGCACTCTTGCCTTCCCCAGGGAACATTTGGCAACGGTACAGAGACGTCTGTTCCTTAGTGTTCACAAGTTGGCAAGAGGTGCTTGTTCTGTCTCGCGGGTAGACATCAGGGAGTTGCTAGACTTCCCACAAGGCACAGGATCAGCCACCCTGCAGGGCCATTCCTGACGCCGTGGAGGGCCCTGGCTGAGGTCTAGTTAGAACCCGAAGAGGATTTGACGCAGGAGCGCTGGATGAAGACCCTAGGAGGCAGGAAGCGGAGATGCATTAGGAAGCATGTCTGTCTTGTGGGCTGCTGGGACAGAGCGCCACACCTGGGTGTCTCAAGTAACAGACCTTATTTTCCCCTCGCTTTGGAGGCCTGTGACCCCAGGCAGCCTGAGGTGGTGGTGCCCACAGGGTTGGGCTCTGGCACAGTTTCTGTCCTTGACTTGCTGAGTACTGTCTTCCCTGAGCTTTCTCAGGGCTTCTTGGGTCTCTTCTTACAAGGAAAGGCCCCTCCCTTCCAGCCTCGCTCAACCTTATTTCTCTCCAAATACGATCACTTGAGCAGTTAAGGCCACGTACACTGAGGTAGTGGTGAGTTCAGGTCCGTGATTCTGCTTTCTGGCCCCTCAAAATCCATGTCTTTGTGGCCTTCACTCACTGAGTCGCAGCAGCCCCTGTCTTCGTCCATTTGAACACCTACTCCAAGTCCACAATGTATCTGGGGCTGGGAGGTAGCTTGGTCGTAGAGCGACTGCTTAGCCCATCCTCTAAATCAGGTTCGAGAGACCCTGGAGGTGAGGTCCTCCCTGCGGCAGGTCTCCTGCAGCTGTGAGCCTGTGAAATCAAGCAAGCCGTGTGCTTCCACGACGCGGTGGCCGAGGAAGTCTAGGGTGGACACTCCTCTTGCAGAAGGGAGAGGTCAGGAGAGGCCCCCAAGCAAGTCCAGAACTAGCAAAGCAAACACCATTGGATTTTTTTAATTTATATTTTTTAGATGTTGATGAACCTTTATTTCATTCATTTATTTACATGCGGTGCTGAGAATCGAACCCAGTTCCTCACACATGCTAGGCAGGTGCGCCACCATTCAGCCCCAGCCCCAGCCCCACCATGCTCTCTCTAGAACTTATTGGGGTGGTTTTTCTCTTTCTTTCCTCTCCCGTCAGTATGGCTAGCCTGAGAATTTCTGAACCTCTAGTGTCTGGTTCCTTGTTGCTTACCAAGTCCTCTTCACCCATATTTTTGCACTCAACTAGCCATCAAGGAGAAGCCAAGCTGAACCTTTTCACTTCTTTCACCAATTTCTACTAAATCTCCAGGGTTCTCATTCACAAACACTGCCTTCCGCAAAACACGGAGTGTGTGCTGCTGATTTGCCACTTAATCACGACTTCCCTCCAGTTTGCAGTAGTGCATCCCGCATTCCACCTGAGGTGGCCCGGCATCACCCTCAGCATCCGTATTCCTAGCAACAGTCCTTTCAGGGCTACCTGGGCTGCTTTTGTTTCCTCCTCCTCTGAGCAGTATTGGCAAATGAGCTAAAGGCCTTGCCCGTGCTAGGGAAGCATCTTCCGCACAGCCACACCCCAGTCCACAGCTTTTTCTAACATGCCTCAAAACTCTTCAGGCCCCTGTAAATCTGACCTTAAAGCCACTTCTGCATGCTGGTGTATTTGTTACAGCAGCATACCTTTTCTGATCCACGTAAGAATTAGGATCTTCTAGGGAACAGAAGCAATAGGGGTGTGTGTATGTGTGTGAGAAGGAATTGGCTCATGTGAACATGGAGTCTCGTGAATCCCAAATCTGCAGTGTGGACTGGCAGCCACTGTGATTAGGCCCTTGGGTGAAGTGCAGATGCAGCTGGCAGGAGACTTCTCTGGGACACGGGTCTTTCTGTTCCATTCATTTCTTCAGCTGATTGGATGAAGCCCACCCACATTATGCGTGTGCTCCCTGAAAATTCTGCATTTAGATGTTAAATTCACCCAAGCACTCCTTCCCAGCAGACACGGCACATGACATTAGCCATCTCAGGGTGCAATGTCTATCGTCTGGACACAAGGAAAAGAGGGCAGTTGCAGTAGGGCTGGGGCTGTAGCCCATCGGCAGAGTGCTTGCAGGTCCTAATTGGATGCGATTGTAAGGGCAAGACTTGGGTAAGATTCAGGGCCCTGCTTGAGAATCCAGCGACTCTCAGTCTGAGCTACACCTCAAGTTATGGGGGGGATTTTAGAAACTCTGTCCAGCATCAGTCTTTAAAGCCTCCTGAGGTTCCAGTGTATAACCAGCCCTGAGACCCAGTGTTGAGATAAGCAGGATCATGGGAAGTCTTAAAATTATTTTTCACCTGCCCAGAAAATTTTAGAGTTTGCAAGACGAGGTTTCATCCGCTGGTTTGTTTCCTAGCCGGCCTGGGTCGCACAGGCACTCTGATAGCCTGCTACATCATGAAGCACTACAGGATGACAGCCGCCGAGACCATCGCCTGGGTCCGCATCTGTAGACCCGGCTCTGTGATTGGGCCCCAGCAGCAGTTCTTGGTCATGTAAGTAGACGGGAAGCTCTTGTCATTGCTCGGGGACACACATGTCTGGAGACTGGGGAGTGAGTTTCTAGTAGGGGCAGTCTGGTCGGAAAGTGTCACTCATGGATCCTTCTGGAAAGCTGTGTTTTGTTGTTGCTTGCATGCTCTAGGAAACAAGCCAGCCTCTGGATAGAAGGGGACTACTTTCGGCAAAAGTTAAGGGGGCAGGAGAACGGAGCACATCGGACAGCGGCTGCCTTCTCCAGACTCCTCTCGGGTGTTGATGACATTTCAATAAATGGTGTGGAGAATCGGGACAAGCAGGAACCTGAACCGGTAACTGAGCGGTCCCCAGCACTGTCCTCAGCACCATCCTCAGTGTGCTATTGTTGGCGCTTTATGTGCTGTTGCGCACCTTGTAGGGCGATGGAGACAACTAGTTAGAAATCAGAAAGCACATATTCTCAGTCGAGGGGCCATGGTCACGTAGTTCTTCATACGTATAACCCTCCCTAGGAACATTGTCCACACAAGAGCTAAAACAAATTTGTGTGTTGTCCCCAGAATTAAAAATTGGTTTTAGCTCTCTAGATGATCTGGTGGTTCCCTGCCCTGGCCCACCCGCTCCCTCCTCTCCCGACTGCTGATTCGGGAACTGGGAGAGGACTCGTAGAGGGCTGTGGTACCACCTGTCGTAAGTGGCATGGTGACATTCTATAAAGAATGATTCCCAAACTGAAAACCCATGTGCCACTCCACTGTCTGTAAGCTCTGTCACCAGAGGGCCATCGGGGTTGATGCCTGTGAACTTGATATGTGGCTCGTTTGATTTTGGAAAGAGAAAAATGTTTTAAAGTTGAGCAGAAACTCACGTGTGTGTGTGTGTGTGTGTGTGTGTGTGTGTGTGTGTGTGAGAGAGAGAGAGAGAGAGAGAGAGAGAGAGAGAGAGAGAGAGAGAGGCTGCTATGCTTTTCTGCGTTAATAAATGCGACCTGCATCGTTAGCTTGGTGTCTTTGTACTTACACAGTACAGCGATGACGAGGAAATCAGTGGAGTGACACAAGGTGACAGACTCCGGGCCCTGAAAAGCAGAAGACAATCAAAAACTAACACTATCCCGCTCACGTGAGTCTGGTTTCCTTTGCTGTGGTTGGTTCTGCTTAGTGTGGGTGGGTGGTCGCGCAGAGTCCCCTGCACTCTCCTCCAGCCGCCAGCCCCTGGCTGCCCTCTGCGGTGGGTGCTGACGGTGGTCCACATCCAGGGCTGCTCGCCTGGGAAGCCCTGGGCCGCCCGCCTGCCCACGTCTTGGTCATAACCCTGGGAGCTGTGCTTGGCCAGGCCAGCCTGTGCTTGGTGGACCACAGTGCTGCCCTCGGGGGACGCCAGCAGAGTTGTGATGACGACTCTTGATGTCCACTACCCACCACAGGTTCCCTGTTGTGCTCCAGTGGAACCGTAGAGTCATCGTGTGGTGTGGGGACCGCAGTGAACTGGTCTAGATGATACCTGGGTAGATTTCCTGTTGGGGAGTTATTTTCAGATTGCTGCAGAGACAGCACGTGAGACTAGGAAGTGCCACCGTGGAGGGTGTGTCCCCGTGTGGCTTCTCTGCACGTCGCTGGCTTGGAGTCAAGCTCACGGCCATCCTGGGCTGTTGGATGGTGTGGAGGGTCATCGTACTTTTCCTAGGTTTTCTCCGCGAGTGTCCCCCGGACTTGGGTCCCTTCCTCCTAGTGACCTCCCTTCACTGTGGGCCAACAGGTTTCTGGCCTTCGTCATGAGGAGCAAGTCATTTATTTAGGAAACATCCTGTAACGTGGTGAGGAGCTGACAGCTTAACAAATCATTGACGTGAGCCGGGACAGGCTTTCTTTTTAATTAAAAGTGGTCCAGTGGTGCCACCCCTAGATTCAGGTGCCGAGGTCACATTACACACCAGGCTCCCCAGGAAGATCTTACACACCCCAAGCGGAGAATCAGGTCTTCCATCCAGAGTGCCTTGTGAGTGGTGCTGACGTCAGGTAGGCCCTGCACAGCGTGCCTTTCGTGAGGTGCGTGTCCTGTGAGTAGATAAAGTGGAGTGCACTGTGGGATACACTTCAGATTCAAGGCCTTTGATTTGATCTTATTAATTTTTTCTTTATTTTTTTGGAACGGGGTTTTGCTGTGTGGCGAGGTGGGCCGTGAACTCCTGGACTCCAGCCGCCCTCCTCCATGCCTCCACATGCCCAACTCATTGAACTTTGTTGGGCGGGAGGGGTACCAGGGATTGAACTCAGGGGCACTCAACCACTGAGCCACGTCCCCAGCCTTTTTTCTATTTTATTTAGAGACAGAGTCTCACTGAGTTGCTTAGCGCCTTGCCTTTGCTGAGGCTGGCTTTGAACTCATGATCCTCCTGCCTCAACCTCCCAAGCCGCTGGGATTCATAAACTTTTTTTATCTGAGGCCTTAGTACTTGTTTTTGTTTAGAAAATCATCGTCCTGGAATTAGACGTGATGGGGAAGGGTAGGGAGGAGGCCCGAGCAGCCTCTGAGACTCTTCAGTGCCCTTGAGTTCCTGGGGAGCTCCTCATAATGCGACTGTACTGGGGGGGGCGGGGCTGTATGTAGCTTTAGAGAATCTGCCCCCCCAGCAGGCTCCCCTGTTGCAGATGCGCTTAGGCTGCTGACCATCCTGTGAATTGCAGGCTCTAGAAAACTGACGCTTTTGGCTGTGTCCAAAGTTTCTGTTTTGTTCTTTGAGGATCTGCAGCATGGCAGGTGAGGTGGCACATGCCTGTAATCTCAGTGGCGAGGCTTGACTCTGGAGGCTGAGGCAGTAGGATCACAGGCTCAGCAACGTAGTGAGGCCCGAAGCAACTTGTGGCTCAGTGGTTAAGCACCCCTGGGTTTAATCCTTGGTAACAAAACAAAAAAGAATCTGCACTAGCCCTTTATTTCTTAATAGGTCACTGCCCTCAGGGTTAGGATTGGACTAGATTCTTCTTCTTTTTCTTTGTTAACATGGTTTAATTTTTATTGATTAGTTTGTTTGGTTACCAGGGATTGAACTCAGGGGCAGTGGACCACTGAGCCACCTCCCCAGCCCTATTTTGTATTTTACTTAGAGTCAGGGTCTCCCTGAGTTGCTTAGGGCCTAGTTTTTGCTGAGGCTGGCTTTGAACTCATGATCCTCCTGTCTTAGCCTCCCGAGCCGCTGGGATTACAAGTGTACACCACTGCACCCGGCTTAGATGCTTCTTGGTAAAGTTTCCACTAAGTAGGGCCCTGTAGGAGATGTCCTTTAGTCGCCCTCTGCACGGCCTTCAGGGGTATGTTTTCTAGAGTTCCAATCACTTGGTGCTCAGTTCTGGGAAAGTTGAGATTATAAAATTTGTAAATGGTAAGTTTTTTTTTCCCCCTTCAGTACTGAGCCACGTCCCCAGCCCTTTTTATTCTTTAATTTTGAGACAGGGCCTGCTAAGTTGCAGAGGCTGGTTGTGGACTTGAGGTCCTCCTGCCTCAGCCTCCTGAGCTGCTGGGATTGCAGGCGTGGGCCACTGTGCCCAACTGAAACTGGTGTTCAGATTTTAACTAGCCGGGGAACCTGCAGGTGACCCTGGATGTCTTTCTTTTCACCCGACCTTCGAGGAACGGGATGGAAAGTCAGCTGGAATGTTTTGGCGAATGATCGTATGGTTACCTGGACTCCCTGCTTGCTGGCTGCAGATATCCAGAGTGAAGGTGGTAGGAAAATGGGTTCTATTCAAAGCCCACTTGAAGGAAGAAACTTCCTGCATCTCTGGAGGCTCTGGGAATCTCTCACGGGAGAGGCTGCAGGGTCGGGCCAGGGCAGCAGAGCCACGTTAGCCACTGAGAGCAGGCCTGGATGGCGGTCCGCCTTCTCCGCAGCGTCAGGGTGTGGCTCGGCTGGCCTTCCTGGTGCAATGGTAAGAGCAAACCCACCCAAGCAGAGGTGGTGCTGCTGGGGGGTCTGCCTTGTAACTGGGAGCTGCAGACCAGACCAGACCCACTCCCCCCCTCCTGGCTTAGGAGTTCACAAATTTGTAGTCCACGCTTTAGAAAAATTTGAGCATTTTGTTTTTTTCCCTTTAATCTCTTAATTAGTCCCTGGGGGCTTTTAAGTGACACAGTGAATCACCTTCCTGGCCCTTTACTGCCTTTTGGTTTGCCCTCCTCCACTTCTCAGACCCTTTTGCATTTCTCATCAACATCTTTTGCTCTGTTTGTGGCCCTTCTGGCCCTGGGAGAGGTTAGCTTTCTTACCTTTTTTCCCTCCCAGGTCTTTGTTGGTATTTTAGAAATGCCCCACCCCACCCCAGTGTTGAGCCATAGCCTGGGTAGAGAAATGCTATCCCCCAGTTTGGGCTTGACTCAACTGTTCGTGCCGGGGAGTCACTTTGCCTGGGTACTGGTCCTTAGTCATGTGGACATACCTGCAGGAAGGAACGCTTGGTGAGAAACAGACGAGTCCTGGGGACTCTAGGAGAAAGCACGTCAAATACTATTCCTTTAGAGAGGCCCATATCTGGGGAGCAGTGAGGTTACTAGAAATGGTAAACGGGCCCCTGCCTCAGAACCTGTCCCAGACATGACTTGGGTGGAGATAGAAACCACGCAGCAAGACATTGACCTGCTGGGCAATAGGTTCTCTGTGGTGATTGAGGGGGTGGCTTTTAAAACTCAGCCAGGCTGCTTGGCTTTCCTATGCGCGGGGTTCGCCAGGGTTTCAGGGTAACAGCTGCAGGTGCAGGTGGGGATGGGTGGGGTCTCCAGGGTTCCCAGGTGCTCTGTCTGTATGCTAATGTGGTCTTATGTCATTTTAACCCTTGATTATTAGATTCACTGTTTTGCAGGAAGCACCAACAAAATGACGTAAGTATGACTTGGGACAAGTTAGGTTTTATTTTAGGTTCTCCGTTTGCTATGGTCCCCTTCCTTGGCACAGAGCTTTTAATGACCACGATGACAAGGTCAAGAGAAGAGGTGGCCATGAGGCGAGCCAGGCACTTCTGACTCACTCAGCCCAGTTCTCTGCACACAGCACATGCTCCATAGAACCCTTTGTGTCTGGTCACATGTGTGTCCAGGGGACCCTGTGGAAGTGGTAGCTCCCTGTTGGAGGGAGCTACTGTCCTTCCAGGTGTGGGGAGGTTCCCAGGACCTGTGGACGGGAAGCAGCCAGCGCAAGCCGACCTGGCCTGCGTGGGGAGACAGACCAGAGCATGCAGTGTGCTGTCCGCTGCCCTGGGTGGGGTGTGGCTCAGGGCCAGCTGCCCCTGTAGAGTTTGCCCCAACTCCTGGATGAGTGGGCGTCAGAGCTGTGTCCATCGGCAGCTGTGCCTCCTGTGAGCTGGTCAGGTAGTCTAGGCCCAGCTCCCACCGCTGTGGTCCGCTTTATTGTGCGTTTAACTGTGAGCGGTCTAGGTCGTGAGTTACGTCAGTGTGGGCGGTCACTTAACTAGAGACTGAGTCTGGCCCTTTGTTCTGTGAGAGGTAGAAAGTGTGGTGGTGCCTTTTCAAAGCGCAGCATTTAGCCAGTTGCAGTAGCCTGTCCCTTTTGCTTACCCTGATTCTAAAATGAGCGTAGATTTGCCCGAGCCTCTGATCAGGGCCGAGGGCAGCTCTACATCAGGTGGACAGCGGACAGGGCGCCCGCCGGTTGGGGAGCATGCCCTGCCCGCAGAGTCGGGTTCCCTGCAGCCCCTCCCTTTCTCCAACAGTTTCCAGGTGTCGAATCTGTTTTGCTGAAGACGATGTCTCTTCCTCCATGCAGAAGGTTAAGATCCGTTTGGCCCTTTTCGTCCCGTTTGCTGCTCCTGCCCCGTCAGGGTGTCTGCGGTTCCCATAAGGCTCGATGGATTAATTTGTTTGTTTCCTACGTGACGACTGTGGCGTCCCCCAGTGAACACCTGTCTTTCCCTTCGCCCCTTTCCAGATGCCCCCTAGCTGTGCTGACCTCGGCCCTGTGTGGTGTGGCCGTCTGGTGGATTGTGTGTGACTACATTCTTCCCGTCCTCCTCTTCTGTCTCGAGGGTCTCAGAGCACAGTAGCCAGCGGGACCCTTTGACAGGTGGCTGCTGTAAGTCCCGCTCCTTCTCTCTGGCTCTCTGCTGGCCTGCGGCGTGGTTCTGCCATGCATGCCGTCCTCCATGCCGGCTCTGCTGCTTGCTGGGTCTGCCCCATCCACAGGTTCTTCCCAGTGCCGGGGCTGCTGGCAAGGAGGGAGGGCTTCGCTGCTCCTTTCACGCAGGATCTGAAACCTAACACGGCCTGTTTCTAAGTTGCACTGAACTCTCCCCTGGTGTTCTGAAGTGGCCACTTGTTAACGCAGGCATTTTCACCTGTTCCTGCTTCCTGTCAGGAGCGTCTCGCTGGGGCCAGCGGGGGTTCCAGTCGGTCGCCTCTGCTGCCCCCCTCTCGTTCTCTGTACCTTGAGCATGTCCTCACTGACGTGGCAAAAAAAGAATCCTCTCCCTCTGGTCTGCTTCCAGCAGCAGGGTGATTTTGTGGGCTTGTGGCGCCTGTGACCGGCCCCTGCCATCACACAGTGGCTCTCCAGAGTCTTCCGTCTCCTTCCTCCTCCTCTGTAGGGAGCGCAGTGGGCAGAGCTGTTGACCTTGACTTAAAGGACATAGAAGGCAAGAGGCTGGGTGCTTGTGTCTGCATCCCCTCCGGCGTCTCTGGGCTCCGCTCTTCTCCTTTCCCAAAAATAACCAGAATGTCTTCATTCTCCTGAGACCCCTCATCCTTGAAATGAGTGGAGACACTTGCTCTGTGCAGGAGAATGTGGTGAGAAGTGTCGGTGGGACGCCACTGAATCAAGACCGGTGACCCTGAGGCTGGTCACCCTACATTCTTTATTTTCTAAAATTTTTTCGTTCACTCATATTTCAGAAATGCTTTCTGGTCCCATCTTGGAGTTGGAAATTACAGAGAGTTCCTTCTAGGATCTCTTCCAAAGTCAAATTCCACGGCCGCCAACTGGGTGCCTTGTGGTTTCAGTGAGTGTTTTCACATGGACAAGAGAGACTGAAAAATGAAGCAGATTATGCTCTTTGCATCCTGAGAAGGAAACCCCTCTGCCTGTCCTTTCTCAGGGCACTTTCTTGAGTGTCCTTAGCTCCTGGCGTCTCTTCACCCTGGCGGTCTCTGACGTCCGTGGTCTTCTGGGTGCGGCTCCTTCCCTCCTTCAGTGAGCTCTGAGGTCCACGTGCGCAGGAGCCTGGGCGCTTCCTTGACCTCAGACTGTCCAGGTGGCCACGGAGCTCCAGTCGGGGAGTTGGTGCTTGGGCACCTCACTCCCAGGGTCCCTTGCTGCCGGCTTTTCCCAGCTGGCTCGGAGACACCTGACCCCGGGGTCGGCGTTGCGCCCCACACCCGAGCTCAGTGTCCAGGTTGGCCTTTTAACTGGGAGTGCCCGGAAGCCAGGAGCTGTCCGTAGTGCCAGTGACTGAACAGGTCCTACCCCCGTGGTCACTGCCTCCCCTTGCTTGTTTCAGAGGGTCTTTGCTCTGGAAGGCGACCACTCCAGGTCATCATCTGTGGGCAGGTGAAGGAGCCTGGCCTGGTGGGTTGGCCGTGCTGAGAAGCACTGTCCGGAGCAGCACATCCCGTTCCTGTGGCAGCCTCGGGTCCTGGGAAAGGTGTCTTAGGGTCCTCGTTCCAGACCCCACCTCAGGGCTGCCCAGGGACAGGTGCGTGGCGCCCTCAATGGGCTTCCATGGCCCTGGAGGCCCAGGCCCTCGCTGGCCTGACAGGCAAGACGCGTGGCTTTTCAGCATTTTGCTTTGCTCTGTGCCTTGTGGTGCGGGTGTCCCTGTGCCCACATCCGAGGGTCCTGCGGGCCCAGAAATGCTGCCATGTGAAGAGTGGACGTGGCCTGAGGCAGAGGGGAGTGGGGCTGGGGAACCCCTCAGGGAGGATGGGAGGGAGGAAGATCTGTGCTGAATGTGGCTCCAGAGCCTTCAGCTGGCCTGGGTCTCACCTCTGGGCACCTCTGGAAGACTTCAGCGCGCGGTGGGGCTTTCCCACTTTGGTGCCTGCCTGCAGGTGTGCCGAGCACGCAGTAGGAGCACAGATGGTGGGTCTGCCCGGTGCAGCAACTGCACCCCGAGTGTCTGCCCTGCTCTTCTTAGTTTCAGTATTTCACAGAAATCGTTATCTACTGGTGTGATATTTCATATCAACTTATGCACATTTTACAGGGAAATAAGTACTTTTTAAAGGCATTTTCTAATCCTAAGAAATACTTCCCAGCGGAGCCCGAGCTTTGTTTTCAGTAGTATTTTAACCTTTCAGTAAAGACGAAGGAGTCAGAGCTCAGGCTTCCTCAGCAGGCAATGTACAGGCTCTTGGGTGGTTTTTTCGTATTAATGATTTTACGGTATGGAAATGTCTAGGCCTTTGATTATTAGAATCCCTGAGATTTGGGAACAATGAGGTGTGGTGTTTCAGAGAAGCCAGCAGGACCCCCATTCTCTCCACCTGACAAGTGGCTTGGGGGACTGGTGAGAGCGGCCACCCCGCTGGACCTGGACCTCAGAAGGAGTTAGGAGGTGACAGTTGAGTTTCATTTTTCCTTTTTCAGTTTTGGCCTCAAACTTGCAATCCTCCTGCCTCAGCTGCCCAAGTAGCTGGGATCGCAGGTGTGCAGAACTGCATCTGGCTTGTGCTGTTTTTCTTTATGCAGAATCCCGAGTCAGATCCTTCACAGAGACGGGTAAGAGTCTCTTCCTCACCTTATGTCACCAGAGAGAAGTTAGCAGTCGGCCAGGAGGAGTAGCGTTCGTAGCCCAGTGTGTGGTAACAGTGGTTGGTAATTATTTCAGAATAGCTTGGAGCAAGGGTTTTGACATGTGTGCGAGGCAAGGGTGAGGCCATGGCCCTGATCCGATGGCTACGTGTCACAAATGTGTGTCGAAGTGTCACAGTGTACCCCATAAATGTCATGAGCTTGTCCCGTTCCTCGGGAGCGGAGCTCAGAATCCAGGCAGTCCGTGCCTCAAGAACTTGACCACATGAGATCCTGCGTGCGGCGTTTCTGTCTTGTTAGATCACTCTGTATTCCCAGTGACGAGACCTTAGGAGAAGCTGGACCAAGCGTTGGCTGATTCATCCAGGGTTTGATTTTTCTGTGAGGTGGAGGGCTTGCTTCAGGGGACTGAGACATCTTACAGGGACGAGGGCAGCCGCTGCCACAGGAGGACCGCCTCCTCTTCCCTGGGGGCTTGAGGCCCCTGGCAGAGACCAGTCCCAGTCTGTGCCGTGTTCAGGAAGACCTGCTGTTTGAGCCATGAGGTGTTCCCATGTTACCGAACGTCGCTTGTGCTTTAGTTTGGCTGATCCTGCCACAGTCAGGCCCTGGCTTTGGGCGTTAGCTAATCGAGGTGGTGGCAGAGGCCCAGGAGGCTCCGGTGGGTCCTAGTGGCTGTTTCACTTTGCAAGCTGGGTCCTGACCAGTTCTCACCCTGAGGCTCAAACGTGAGAGGAGAAAGCTTTTCCAAGTCAGTGTTTTCTCTTTCAGATGAGTAAACGTTGATAGGCATCAGTGAGTGGGTGCTGTTTAGTTCTCCAGTGGTGAGCTCAGAAGTGAGGACGTGCCTGTGCAGTCTTGGGTATCTTCACAGTGACAGTTCAGGCAGATGAAAACAAACCCTGTGAGCAGGGCTCTGGGCCGTCACCTCGGCTCTTCTTTCCGATTCTTGCCTTTGCCTCCTGGGCAGTCTGCTATGGCAGGAAGGTTTTGTCTTTTAGAGTTAAGGCAAGTTTCACGACATTTAAATGATTTCACTGTCATTTTAATGGTACATAGAAATTTAGTAAGCAGTTACAATCCAGACAAAACTCAAATTTTGCTTGAAAGTATCTTAAAACTTTGAAATGTTACAGGAAATTATTGATTTGTGTTCATCACATACTTTGAGCTGTTATCAGCAGAGTATTGTGTAGCTATTCCTAAATCATATTCAAATATTTCAGAATTTGGGGTTTATGACTTGTTTCCATGACTAGAAATCTGAGTCTGTCTTCACAGATTCGTTTGATGGGTTCTTTCGTGTGGGAATCGGTTATCATGCCTGGCATTTGTTCTCCAAAAGCAGAGCACCCTGGTTATCTTTGTTTAACCTTCAAAGGGAAAGGAGATGCTTCATCTCAAAAAGGCTTGGTGTTAGAATGTGTTTTGGGGTATTTTTTTGGCAAGTGTATTGATAGACAATCTCATCATTCTCTAGAAAATAATTTGCACTAAAGACGCGAATGCCTTCCTCTGTCAAAGTGTCTGAAAGTCGTTGCGGTGAATATAATCTCATTTTTTTCCAACTGTTTTCAGAGTAATTCTCCAGTCCAGTGTTCAGAGCTGTAGAACACCTGAACCTGACATTTCTGGCAGTGCAGGCATTACTAAAAGAACCACCCGATCTGCTGCGAGGAAAGGCAGTTTTAAAAGGTGAGAAAAGAATCTTGTTCTTGGGAACCGCTCCCAGCACGGGTTTCCAGATTGCTCTTTTAGGCCCTAGCTCTCAAGATGGCAGAAGACGGCAGAGGGCAGGATCCCTGCAGTGGGAGAGGACTCACCCGGGGCGTGTGAGGTTCTGGGCGGTTGAATGCAGGCTTTTGTTTCCTTTTGTGGCTCAGGAAATTCTTACCCCCGGAATGTGGGCTGTGGAGAGTTGAGAATGTGGTTGTTCTGAAGAGTTTTAAATGGAGTTTCCATTCTGCTAGACCACTGACCATCTTTCTGTCTGCTAGCTCCACTGTTGGAGCACTGGCTGCAGTTCAGCTGGTGGCCAGTGTCTGCCCGTACAGAGGCCCTTCCTGACCCGAGGCCCGCCGGTCCTCGTGGCCACGCCCACATCCAGTGCTGCTCCTTCGTCCTCCATTTGTGATCCAGTTTTCATCACCTCTTCCTTTAAATATAAGCCCTGACTGGGACGTGGACCTGTCCTAGGACCACACTAGCCACTTGCCACTGTCCCTGTTTACTTATCATGGACCAAAGACGGACGTTGAATTCTGAAAGGATTCTGAAAACACGTTCTCTTTGAGGGACGCGTTAGTAATGTGGTCACAGCTGTCGCGGGCATGCGAGGTGGGGCCCCTTTGCCACTGCCCGGCTCTGGTTTTGTGCTGTGGTCACACAGGTCTCTTACCGGAGACCATTGGCGGCCTGTGGAGAAGCAGAACCAGGCACTCGTGTGTCCAGGTCACGCGTCCGCACGGTCTCCCTGCTTCTCTTCGCTGCTCCCTGGTGGCGCTGGTCGGTCCCTGATGGGTGCCAGGAGCAGCAGACCTGGTCTGGGACTTGTGTGCGCTAGTGACCTAAGAAGTGGCTCAGTTCTGACGCCTTTCCTCATGGCCGACTCCTTTATAAATGTCCACTCCTTACTCGATGTACACGGGAAGGTGACAGTGCCCCTGCTTGAGTGTTTGAGAATTGTCGGGCACTGACTCATGATTTTGGGGGCTTTTAATTTTTCATGAGAAATGTATCAAATATTCACACTGTGTTCACCGACCAATTCCACTTGACAGGAGGCTTAGAGAATTGCTGGCAGAAGGTTAGATTTGGGTACTCCATCCTTAGCATGATGTCAGAGTGTCATTTATAACAGCAGGGAAGAGGAGATGACCCAAGCTGTCCCATCAGGTCAAAGGAGTTGAGAGCAGTGTTTTTACTTATTTTTGGTTTTGGTGATGCTGGGGAGCAACCTAGGGCCTGATCCATGATGGGCAAAGCTTCGGACATGTTTTTGAAGAAAATCCAGTGACCTGAGTAAATGATCCAGAAGCAAAAGGAAAGGGCCACACACAAAAAACCTGAGATATTGCCCTGATTTTGTGTATGCACGTTATACTGTAGGAAGAGGGGTGCACAGCTACAGCCACACTGGCAGATGTACGGATTTCTGTGTCTAGAGAAATAAGACCAGAGGAAAGATGTGTCATGACACTAACATTCTTACGTATGATTGACACAACAGCTGGGGACTGTGGTTTTCTTCTTTATCCTTTTTTTTGGTACCAGAGATTGAACCAGGTGCACTCAGCCGCTGAACCACATCTCCAGCCCTTTTTAATATCTTGTTTAGAAACAGGGGCCGCTGAGGCTGGCTTTGAATTCATGATCCTCCTGCTTCAGCCTCCAGAGCCACCAGGATCACGGGCTTGTGCCACCAGGCCAGCTCATTTTCTTATTTTCCAACTTTTCTATGCTAAACGGTAGGAAATGGGAGTGTTTTGATTCTGACACTTTTTACGTGAGGCAGACCGTCAGAAGTTAAAATGGTAAATCTCAACATGCTCTGAACGGACACCATCCTCCTCAGGTGTATCACAGGGCTTCCATCACAGCGTCGCGTTTCTTGGGTACTTAATTCTGCTTTTTCTGGGTTGTGCCTTTTTAGGTTGTGGAGGAACAGAGTCCAGTCACAGAGCTGCACGTGCCCGAGTGCTGCCGTGCTCCTTTAAGGAGGGTGGGCCGTGCACCAGAGTCAGGATTTTCTGATGTCACTTGGGTGGCCTGTGCTCATGTTGCTCAGGAGAGAGGGCTTCTGATGCAGGGAGCCTCCGCAGAGGGTGCTCGGGGGTCCTCGTGGGGAGTTCAGACCCAGGCTCAGCAGTGAGCTGGCCCAGAGCAGGCTCCGGGAATTTGGGGCAGTGCCAAAAACCAAGAAAGACTTCTTTTAAATTTTGAGATGCACTTTCAGAGGGGGCTGTTTAGAGAAGCCAAGGAGTGAGACAGCGAGTGAGTGGGGTTTTCAGGTTCTGTTCAGCCACCTCCTCCCCGGGGTCGGGGTTTCACCTCTGTTCATCTCACCTGTTTTCAGAAGAAAGACAGAGAGACCAGGTGCAGCGTCCACACTGCTTCTGGGAGCACTGGAGCCAGGGCCCCGGCCGGGTCATCCTGAGTACTTGTTTTTGGTTGGAGGGTGGCACAGGAACAGAGCGGGAACGATGGCCCTGCTGCGTGGCCTGACTCGGGGAGGAGAAGTGTGGGCTAGACCGGCAAGTCCTCCCGGGACGGGGCTGAAGTCTTTCCTTTCAGCAGAGTATCTTAAAATCAGGACCCTTTCCACAGGCGTCCCTTGTCCCCTCCGGGCACAGGCAGACTGCCGTGCCATCCCTCCCTGTGCAGGTCCTCTGTCTTGCAGGCCCCGCCCGCCTCCTCCCTCGACCCCATCTTGGGGCGCAGGAGCTCCAGGGATCCTTTACGCGTCTGCTCCTCCAGGCTCCAGGACCGGGCGGGGGCGGGGGCTGTCGGATGTCACTTCACGCTGGATTGGCTCTCCTCATGGCTCTCCTCATTTGGGCCATCGGCTGAGGGGGTCTTCAGCCTTGGAGAACTTTTTTCCAAACCTGTTCAGCGAGCTTACTGGGTAGCCGGTGGGGACGGGAATGTTGTGCTAAGTTATTGGGAAAGAGACGCCTCCATGTTTGTCCTGGCAGGTGATCATTCTGTCACGTGTCCCTTTGGACACACCATGCTAAACCTGAGCCACGCGCAATGCAGTGGCCCAGGCACAGCAGACGCAGAGGGCGTGTGGCCTGGTGACTGAGAGCAGTGGCCCTCAGTGCCCGTGAGACTCTGTGACGCCTCCTTCCCTTTCTCAGGTCCAAAAGCAGAATCCGTGGGCTGCTCCTCCCACTTCCGGCTGAGCCACGGGACCGCCTGACATTTCTCTCTTAAGAACTAGAAAGCGCGGTGGAAAATCGGCCTGTTCCTCCCGTTCTTGGGTTCCCGTGAGCTGTCTGGAGGCGCGTCGTGTACCGTGTCCCTCTGGAGCCTGCTGGCCTGTGCTCCGGTCCTGTCTTCACCCCGCTCTCCCACTGAGCGCCCCTTTCTGGAAGCCCCTGCCTGTTCTTTTGGGCAGTCTTATTTTTAACTCTCCATCCCATGTTCTAAGGAATCTCTTGGACAAGTGACTCTTTCATTGTGAGTGGCGTCTTTGGGAACCACCGTTTTGCTGCCCGTGGCCTTGGGCTGCTTTGTTCCCGGTGGTTCCCGTGGTGGGGGGAGGGATGCTGGGGATCCTTCTCCAGCCCCCACGGCTGAGGGCTGTGACCTTGGCTTCTTCGACTTCCTCAGTCCTTTTGCAAAGTCCCCTCTGTCCTGCCTGTGGCTGATCTGGATTCAGAAGTCGCAGATGGGAGGCCTGTCTGGTGGCCTGTGGCCACTGGGGTTGACCCAGACCTGCAGGGTCCCAGGAAGTTCTCTCCGGTCTTTCCAAACGTGAATTCACGACCCTTTAAAATTCCAGCTGTTTCCCACTTGCCTCCACCAGGTGACCAGGACCTTTTTACTCTGGGCTCTCGGAAGGGGACGCAGCAGGGGCATCCGAGTGAGGCCTCCTCCAGACAGGGAGCCTTCCTGTGACTCTCGCTTTTGCTTTTCTCCGCAAGTTGTGCCTGAGTTGGAAGAGAGACGAGCGCATGGTGGGGCTGGGAGAGGGGGGTGAGGATCCAGGAGGGTCATCATCAAGCAGGACGGGGTCCTTGGGTGTGCTCCACTGCCCTGCTGGGCCATCCCGTCACAGATGTGCCCAATGGGCCCTGCGGAGCTGGGAATGGCGTGTGGTGCCTGGGACCAGTTGATGGCCTCTGCAGTAACCTCCTCGTCTTTCCTTCTTTCCGCCTTCCTCGCAGCCGCGTTCCCCAGAGGGAAGGAAGGACAAGGAGAGCTCTGCAGCCAGTGCCCTTGGTGGCAGTATGGTACTCACCTCGCTCTGCCACCCCTGCCCTCCCACCTCCGTTCATTTTTATTTATTGTTTTTATTTTTAAAACTTTTTTTTTTTTTCAGAATTGAGCCCTTTTCCGCTCGGCCCTCCTCCTCTCTGTCTGTACTTTGTCATTGTGGGGTGCTGTCCCTTCCAAAGCGTCTGTCATTCAAACGCACCTGAAGCCTGCTCTCCTCCGCATGTCGATCCTTTCATTGCGCTGCCCCCCTCGTCCTTGGTGACTGCCTCTGGGACACTTAAAACCTCACGGTAAAACCCTTTTCTTCTTCTTTGTTCTTCTTTCTCCCCAGTCCCTCTCTGTCAAGGACTAAAACAGTCTTGCGTTAAGTTAAAAACCCGTGACCAGAAGTGCCGGAGACTCTGGGAACACAAAACTCCAACAAGACGTAGCACAATTTCTTTGAGAACAAAAGAAACTGCAGACGCCTTAGCCGCTTTCCACCCAAGAAGCTCGTTCAGAGAAGGAAAGACCCACCGGCGTCTGGTGCCACTGAGCCCGGGGTGCGGGCGGCGGCGCCAAGGGCCCGGCTCTCCCTTCTCTAGCATTGTCTCGAGTTAAACCACAGAACACTGTTGTAACCCCAGCTCAGGTGTCAGTCGCCGCCTCTGCCGTCCAGAGAGCTGCCCGGTGTGTGTGGCCTGTGTCCCCATGACCACAGTCCCCTTGGCTGCTGGCCTTCAGGAGAGCGGAGCATCTGAGGGTGCACCTTAATGCCTTGGTCTTCTCCTGCCCCGCGGCCCCGCAGGCGCCTGCGTGGTCCTTTCCACACGGGATGCTGTTCAGTTCCCTGTCCTCCCTTTCCCTTTGACATACTGTTGTGACGTTCCCTCTGTGAAGTACCCAAGCTGCTTGTCTTCCACCAAAGAGTGCTTTATTACTAGAACCTGTGAAAGCCACACCTGCACACTGTCGCACGCTGTCTCACCCCGAGGTACTTGGGCCACCTCAGGCTTGCCAGAGAATTGGAATGGAAGCTTTAGTCGGCTCAGGAGGAGAAGCTGGTTTCCGAGTTGGAAGGCGATGGTGGGTCCTTCCTTTCTGATATCATTTAGGGACTGAAGAAGTGGAAGGCTCTGCGCTCCTGTATGGCCCAGCCAGGCAGTAAAGTAGTGTTTTCCTCTAGACATGAAGAAACAATCCCACACGCACGCACATGCACACACATGCACATGCACACGCACATGCACACATAGTGGGGCTTTGTCCCAGGAAACAGCCATCTCACATTGTGGTGGCTTTAAAAAGAAAACTGTCAACAGGTTTTCAGAGTCTTTCTGAACCGCGTGGGCTTTCCTCCTCAGCCATTGGGCCGAGGCTACCCCCTGGCTGACAGGCGTTGCTTGGGGCTTCAGTAGTTGGCAGTGAGCCCCTACCGATGCCTCTGGTCAGGGAGTCCAACAGTAACTGTGCCTTGTCCCCTCACCTCCTGGAGCACCACCGCTGGTGGCTGTGACCACAGCAGTCACGCAGTTTATCTGCTGCTTAAAAAAACAGGGCCCGTGATTCAAGAACATTTTGCAAGCACCTTCCCTGAGGAGCAAGCGCTTTTCCTCCGTGGTGGCCACGCTTTCCTGGCTAGTCTGGAGAGGGCGCTGTTGGAAGGCGGCTCCGGGCACCACCTTCCTCCAAAGACCAGATGAATGTATGGGGGCGGGATCCCACAGAGCGGCCTTGCCCATGAGTGGGACGTGGGACAGGATGAAGTCATCGAGAGGTGGCCGTGCCTGTTGCAGGATTTCTGCCTTAGAGAGCAGCGTGGCCTGGACAGGCACTGAGGGCAAAGGCAGGGTGCCAGGATTTCCACACCCAGTCCTGTCAGGCCAGCTTCTAAACCTTAGGGACTAGTCACAGGAAAGCAGTGGCTTTCTGTGCCTGGAGGCAGATAGGCCCAGGAGCTGGCTGGGAGGAGGAGCATCTGTGGGCTGAGGCCAGGCTGAGCACGCCAGGAGTGGGCTGCAGTGTCTCAGGGACACCTTGCCAGAGCCACCTCCTCCCCAACTAGCCACATGCCCATCTGAATCGGGCTCTCTCCTGCACCAGAATGAGCATGCGTCTACCCACATGCTCCTACCAAGCTGGCCCCTCGTGTGGGCAAGCCAGCTGGGTTTGGGCCAAAGCCTTTGGTGACCACAGTGCTTTCCTCTAAGTCGCCTTCTCGTGTCGGCCTCGCAGCTCTCCAGCTAAAATCGCTATCACTGTGGCTCTTGCCAAACATCCCTGTGTCACTAGCTCACTGAAATGAGTCTGAGGCTGCTTTGGAAGACACGTTCCTTGGGGTGTCCAGAGAAGCAGGGCCAGGGCCCAAGAAGGAGCTCACAGAAACATCACTAAGCTTACGGGGACACGGGTAGGATCCAGAAGTCTCTGGGTCTGACACTCAAAGTTTTTCCTGCTGTGAATAAGAGCAGACCCCGTCCCACCCGAAACCACAAAACACCCGCATCTTCTGGGCCTCCAGCTTGGGGGTCCTGCTGAAGACCCTGTGGCTGTGGAAGATGAGGCAGTGCTCGTCAGGCTGAGCAACGAGCCAGCCTTAAATAGCTTTGAAGCACACCAAGCCCACTTCCAGGGAAAGTAAAATCAGAAACAAATATTTATAGGTCCCTTGACTCAGATCATCAAGAGTCGGGGAAAGACCCTGGGAGCAGTGTCTACACAACTGGGCTCCTGGAAGTGTGGACAGACCCATGGAATGCCAAGACAGACTCGAACCCTGCTCCCTGCAGGGGACAGAGTCCTGGTGAGCCGTGCCTCGTTCAAAGGTGGCCTTACTTGCCCAGCGTGGCAGCTTTACTTGTCTCGAGACTTTTCTGGTTATGAGCTTGAGCCTTTCACTCCCCCCATCTGCCCCACCCACCCGTTGCCTCGTCCCGGGGTGGTTTCTACCTCTTGGCTCAGGCCCAGACTCGTCTCCTGAGGCCTTCCCAGTGTCCCCCTGAGGCCCTGGTGCCTGCCCTGGGGCACAGTGTGGGCCTGCAGGCCACGGGGGCTGCGGGTGCTCCGGGTGCCCTGTGCCAGGAGTTCTGGAGCCTTCTCCCCGCTGTCGAGTGGCCCTCTGTGATAGGTGAGCAGCGTGCTTACCTGAAGTGTTCTAGAAGGACCCAGCTGCTGCTCTCTCTCCCTGTTCTCTTCCCTTAGTGCATTTAAAAAGCAATGCTCATCAAACTTCCACCTTAAAAACATGGGATTTTCCGAATCGTTCTTAGCAACTGAGATGTCCTGGTGAGGCCCTCGCTGCTCCTCCATTTCCCCCCGCCTCTAAGTGGAAATACTAGGGACGTGTCTAAAAGACTGGACATTCGCCCATACTGTGTAGGACGTTACCTCCTTATCACCCGTAGAGAGTACTGCAGATTTATATTAATTATTTGCAGACTTTTATCTAATGTGCACTCATGTACAGATTATTAAAAGTTTTAAAATGTAACTGATTAATCAGTATTTGAGCAATCATTGTTTTGATTTTTTTTATTAAAATGTATATTTCTAATCATATTTTTTAAAGCTGAGAGAACTGGTTGAATGTGTATTTTCCTGACGGTATTTTTAAGATACAGCTTCATAATGGCCTGTAAACTTTGCATATATATGTGCTTTGATACATACTGTTGCATTTGAAAATCTTGTGTATTGGAACTGGTTTTATACGAAACACTGAATAGTGGAAATTGTACAATTACAATCGTGTAATTAAAAGTATTAACCAAAGAGGCTTCCGGTTTCTTCACTTACTGAGCATTCTGTCAGGGTAGCCGGTGTTGGAATATAAAGCAGGTGTACCCTTCTGTGTGGGTTTGTCAGGGCCACCAAAACAGCTCCACAGCCGAGATGGAGTCCAGAATATCCTCTCTCCCAAGATCAGGGTGTGGCAGGCTGGGTCTGTCCCGAGGCCACCACCTAGCTGGGCCCTCTCATGGGCCTCCTCTGCCTCCCTGTCCCTGATGTCTCTGTCCTCGTCTGTAGAAGCCCTCGCCAGGCTGGACTTGGTCCTACCCAGTCGCCTCTGTTTCCTTAGCCCCATCGTTCCGCAGCGTCCCCAGACACAGTCAGACCTTAAGGTGCCAAGGGGTGTGCTTGGGGGGACTTAGACTTCCAGGGACACAGGAGTAAGACAAGTGGGGGCTCCCGCACAGTCACTGCACGCACCCTCCCCTTCCAGGAGACCGGGACATCCGGGGTGTGGGGCGCAGGCGGAGGCCCCCTCATAGGAGCTTCTAGGGCTGGGCAGGAGTGGTCCTGAGCCCCCCACGCCTGACCTGGCACCCCGGATGCCATTTCCCCACTTCCCTCCTCGTGGTCCCTCGCTGCGCAGGATCCTAAGACCCAGAGCCCCCACCTCATAGAGGTTGTGTCGGAACTGGGGACCCTCCCGAGTCCTGTTCTGCTCCCCAAGGACTGGGCTTGGCTTCACACTGGGACACAGATTTTCAAAGTGAAAATCTCGCAAACCTGTCTCCCTGCCCCTCCAGACTCCCGCACTTTGCTCCCCAGGGTGGGGCAGCAAGTGGCTCTGTCCTCTGTGCAGAGCTCCTTATCTGCTTGTCCCCCTACAGTGTCCCCTGAGGCGTGTCGGGTGGCAGGCTGTCCTACTGTGTAGCACGCAGCTTCAGATAAATTTGCCGTGAATTTTAGGGAATTGTCTCTAGGCGTCAGGCAGAGATGGATTTTGTAGCAGGTTGTGGCGGCTCCGGATCTGTTTTTCCCTTGTGTGTCCATAATGCTGTTATTTTAAAAGACACAAAATATTTTGAGTGGAAGAGGGACGTCCATCCAGCAGAGGTAAGTCTCTTGTGAGTGGTTGGTGCACAGACCAGGCCGCGGGTTGTCAGCAGGTGGACGCGCCCCTTGGTGAGGCTCTGTTATTGAGATGGCAAGTCCTGGGTGTGCCACTGTTCTGCCACCTTGGGGACCCGTAGTGTGCCTCTGAGCCTCACCTGGCTCACCTGTGGAGCTGGCCAGTGAGTGTCCGGTTTGGATTACAGGAAGGGCCTGCCCAGGGCGACTGGCCTCGGCTCTGTCGTCGCCTCCCCAGGCGCCTGTGGGCACTCGCGGGTCACTGGAAGGAGTTGTCACCCTTTTCCATAGTGCCCTGCCTTTTGGCCGTGTGGTGGCTACCCGCCTTCCTGGGGATAGCCCTGTGTGGATCTGCCCTGTGTCCGTCTTTCCTGGGCCAGGCTGGTTCTTTCCTGGGGTGAATTGGGACAGGAGAGGTTTCTGGGTCACAGGCCGGGCATCAGAGCGCAGTTTGACACGGTGGTGAACGTGGGGCGCGGCCCAGACTGAGCGCCAAGCCCCACTCCGCCCACTTGGTAGCCTTGTGGCTGGGCCCTGTCACGCCCCTCCCTGACCTTGCTTCCTCTTGTCTGAAGTGGGGTGACACTGTCACTCTGCCAGGCTCTATGTGGAGAGAGCAGGACGTGGGACACTTTGTGTCCTAAGAGGCGGGCATGGTAGGGCCCTGGCGTCCTCTCGGTATCTCCACCTGCCTATTAGAGGAAGTGGGTCCTCGCGGGTGAACCCTTCCCAGCCCCTCCCCCAGCGCCCTCCCCGGGGACACTGGCCCGGGTGGACATGGAGGAGGTCCATCCTGCGGCTCACTGGCCACCTCGCCCCACCCCCGTAACTGTGCCTCATCTCTTTGCCAGCAAGTCTGCATGACTGTGACGACTTCCTGGGTGACGAGGACTCTGACCACGGCGGAAACCCCAGGTGAGGAGGCCCCGCAGGGACAGGCTGCCTGCCACCGAGGTGCTGGCTGTGGCCCTCCGAATCTCAGAATGGCCACAGGCCATCTTTGTAAATAGAGGTTTTGGGTGGGAAAGAGGGAGGTGGCATGGTGTTGAAAACGCCGTCCCGCCCTGGGCGAGTGGCTCTGAAACAGGCCACTTCCCACGCAGGACGGTTCCCTGCGTGGGACTCTGGAAAATGCGGCAGTCGAGGACCCCTGCCTACCCGGCGCCGCACGTCCCCAGCCAGTGGAGAGCGACACCCCCACCCCTTCCCAGCCAGCTTCACGGGCTGCGCTGTCCCCACCTGGGACCGGCCGGTTGGCTTCCAGTGGAGAACTCACGGTGCAAGGCCCTGATGGCCACAGCAGACGTGCCCGGGCCCTGCCGGAGGGACTTCCCTGCCCCGTTCTGGTCCAGCCCAAGCCCGCTGGGCAGAGGAAGGGCAGAGACCCTTCACCTACAGAGGGCCCCTGCCTTCCTGTCCTGCCACAGCCTGCACCCGGGGTGGGGCAGCCCGTGTGCGTCTCGTCCCCGGAGGAGGGAGGGGGCTGCCGTCACCCAGCTGGAGCCCACCCGGGACCCCTGTGCCGGCTGGGTGGCTGCGTGTCCTCAGGAGCCATTCGGTGTCCCCTGGCATCGTGGGGCAGGACAGGAGGGGAGCTGACTGGTGGCCGCCCTGGCCCCCTCTCCCTTGGAGCCTTCTGCTGTGGCCAGGAGTGTGACCAGCCTGAGACCCGTCCCCACCTGCCCTCCCTGAGACGGGGCTCCGAGGGACCTTCAGCTCTAACTGTCCCCTCCCTCTCCTCCCAGCGACAGTTGGCTGTCTCGGGCTATCACCTTCCTGGACCGGCTTTTAATGTGGCTGGGTATCCGCAGGGACTAGACCTCTAGAGACCATCTCCCCGACCCCGTGCTGCGGTTCCCACTGCAATTGAAGCCTGGCCCCAGGCCTGAGCCTCAGCCTCCACCGCGTCTCTGCCTCCTTCTTCTCTGGGTGGGACCGCAGCCCCGCCTGCTGGAGGTAGCCGGTGGCAGGACGGGGTGGGGAGGCCCCTGTCCAGGGGCTTGGCTTCTCCAACCTGCTTACGCCAGGTGCCCCTCTGCCTCCTTAGCACTCTGCCGGTCCCTGAAGGACGCACTCCACAGGCCCACTGTGGCGTCCCTGGCTGGGGGACACTGGGGACACTGTTCATGAGGTGCCTGTGCCTCCCAGGGCTCCCCCGTCAACTCACAGGGCTGGGTGTGTCCTAACGGTCACAGAGTCCCCTCCCCCTTCCACAGGGTGTTCCCACCTGAGGCCTTCTGTCCACCTTTCCCTCTTACTGGAAGGTTCTCTGGTGCCCCATTCACTTCCACTCTCCAGAACCACCAGGACGACAGGTTCTGCCCAGTTTGCATCCTGAGGGTTCCGGCCTCACCACAGAGACTTCCACACCCTCCTCCCTGGTGCTCTGCTGCACAGGCATCAGCCAGTGTCCGAGAGGGCCCAGCACGGTTGCACAGGTCATTCATCACACAAGGAGTGTCAGGCACACCAAGGTTGACGTGACATGACAGTGTGCAGGGTGACTGCTCTTGAGGAAAGATTGTCCCTGCCTCAGGATGTGAGCACTCGGTGGGGTTATGTAAAGTTGATGTCACCACATTCTCACATGACAGACGTCCCCCAATTCTCAAATGGCTTTGTATGTCACAACTCTGGAGTCACCCTTCTGAACTGGGGACATGTTGCAAAGAAACGATATTGAGGAGGCTGCCGTCTGCTCCGCTGACTGGGCCCACTCATCCCGCAGGGGCCTGCTGTGCCCACGGGACTCGTGTTCTGTGTGGTTTCATCAGGGACGTGCCTGACACCTAGAGTCACGGGGAGCCTATGGCACAGGCAGGGGTGGCAGGAGCCACGGGCCCTGAGGCCTGTGGTCACCTCCCTGAAGCCCTGGAAGGGCAGAGCGTCTGAGCCGACTCCCAGGTGCCTCGCATGTCACCTGTGCAGGAGTCCAGGGAGTGTCCTGTGCCACTCCTGGTCACGCCTAGTGCCACCCTGGCTACAGAGAGAACCCGAGGGTGGGCCTGCTGCACCTGGTGCCCGCTGGGTGTCACTGGGGGGGGCAGCCTCCTTTCCAGCCCCCCCAACACCCCCGTCCGTTGCTGCCCGGGGCCCAGCAGGGGTGGGGGAGATGGTGTCCTCGCTTGTCCCCCAGCGGTCCCACTGCCACGGGTGCAGGGCAGCAGGTGGGTGGCGGTGGCCCCGAGACCTGGCGTGAGCTCGAGGCGCAGCTCTGTGCTGAGGGCGCCCCGCCATGGCTGGGTCAGGACAGGGGGCCGTGGGAGCCTGGGGGTCAGGCGCCAAGGAAGTGTCTGGATGAAGTTGAGGTCCCCAGGAAGCTCCCCACTGTCACCGGGGTTTTATCTAATTTTATTATTCAAATACTTCTGCTTGGAGGATCACGGGTTCAAGTCCAGCCTCAGAAACTTAGCAAGGCCCTAAGCCACTCAGTGAGACCCCGTCTCCAAATAGTGTTGAGAAGAGGGGCCGGTGGGCATGGGGCTCGGGCCAAGCACCCCGGGTTCAATCCCTGGTACAAAAAAACCCCAAACCCCCAAATCCCACTGCTGGTTCTCCTCCACTCCCTCTTCCACACCAGCCCGTCCCGAGCCACAGCACTAGCGGGTCACTTCCGGCCATGCTGGCAGGACTTGGGGACAGAGCAGGCCCTGGAAGGTGTGGTCCTTGCAGAAGGCCCAGGGCACCCCGCAGTGGGTGAGGAGGAGGGCAGATGTGCCCCTGCAGAGGCGGTCGCCGGGGAGCACCGTGGGGCGGGCTGCTCCTCCCGGAGGACACTCTGCTCTCTCCCTGTCTGAGCCGCGGCCAGCTCCTCAGCAGCCGGCACCGCGGGGACGGAGTCGAGGAAAGATGCCCGGGTCTGTGGACGCCCCATGCTGGAGGGGCCCAGAGTGTGGAGGGCCTGGCGTGGGTGCAGGGGGGACACCAAGGTGACAGAGCAGCTGGGGCGTGTGTGCGTTTCCCTGGAGGCACTCCTGGCAGCAGCAGCCTCCAGGTGAAGGCCACCTCTCCCGGCCGGTGGGTCAGGGTCGCAGCCAGTCTGAGTGGAACACCCTCCAGGGGCCGGGGAGACAGACACTCCTGGCTCAGGGCAGCTCAGGGCCTGGCCCCAGCTCTGTCACGAGGGGCAGCCCTGGGACCTCACCCTACTCCCCTCTGCAGCTGCTGCAGCTGGGGATTCAGCGGATCAGATTGTCCAGGGGCTGGGCAGAATTCAGAGCTGCCCCACACCCACTTTCCCAGAGCACCTTGGGCCTGGCAGACTCGTTTTCCTCGGTGGGGTCGACCCGCTAGGTTTAAGTCCCCAGCTGGAAAACCGCTCCGGGTGCCCTGCCTCATGCCAACACCCCTTCACCTGCCCCTCTAAGGAGCCTGGCGGGGACTTCCAGCCACAGGGTCCACACTGGACTGTCAGCCAGTGACCTCCTCTGCCCTTGGCTTCTGTCCTGCTGTCCTCTGGACACCCAGCACAAGCTAGAAAGGCCACACACAAAGCCATGTCCCTGTGTCCCGCTCGGTTAGCAAGGCAGCCCTGGGGAGCAAGCAGAAGCCCATTACAGGTGCAGAAGTGGCCAGGCGTCCACTGGCCCTGACCACAGGAATCTCCAGGGTTTGAGGATGCAGCCGCCCAATGTCAGCTCCAGTGCTGTGGCCTGTCAAGGTCATTCACTGCACCAAAGGGAATTTTCTCAGAAGAGATGTTTTGCCCGTCTTCAAAGTGACAACGTGACCACCTCAGACCTGCTGAGTAATGACACGGCCCTCGCATGGCGCCAGCTGGGGACTGTGGCCTGACGCCCACTCAGACCTCACGTAGGTCAGGCTGCAGCGTCTTCCCCAGAGAAAGGTCAGTCAAGACACCTCAGTAACTGACAGCAGGCGGTGCCCAGGGCGGACAACCTCTCTGTGGCTCAGGAACGACCAAAGGACTGTTTCTGCACACGCTTCAGAGGCAACACCAACCTTTATTTGCACCTGGTCCAGTTCAGAGCCCCCAGACCCGGGGCCAGCGCTCCAGTTCATCCCAAGCACAGAAGGCTGGACCCCGTCCCCTCTGTGGAGTGGCTCGCCCCACTCCAGCCACTGTCACCGCTGCCCTGCTGGTGCCTGGCGGGCCCTGGGTCTCGGCCACATTCAGGGTGGGACTCCAGCGAGTGCCGAACCTCTGAGAGGTGTCACCCGAGTGACAGGATTGTCTCAGGGCTGCCCAGGGGCGCTGGGCACGCAGCTGCGGGATTCGGACACTGGTTATGAGGGAGGCTGCGCTCTTCTCTTGCCAGGAAGTCACTTCATTGGTGGGTTAAATTGCAGGACTTAAGTCGCATACTCCACGTTCATCCTAAAAACCCCCAGACACTAAAGGTCCACGTACAGGTACACTAAATGAGTGTGTGCGCGACACACGGAAACCACGAGGTAGTTTAAATGACCATTAAAAAACCAATACTGCTATTTGTCACTGGTGGTGACCACTGGCTGCATAATAGCTGTTTAAGTCACTGGTCAAACGAAAACCAGAACTCAGGAGTTTGAGGAGAGTCGAGCATTTACAAGTGGACAGTCCACGCGAGGCTGGGACTCTTCCGGAGCTCAAGTTCTGGGAGTCCTGGGACTCGGGGGTCTGCCTACAGCTCACTAAGGAACGACGGGTGGTGTTTACAGCGTGTCTGCCCCCCGCACCCCTGGGAGCTGGACAGTATGTACACGGTTTACACGTGATTCCCGAACTTCACGTGGGGTCCTTAAATAAAAAACAGCCTTCTTCACCTCGGGACCGTGCCCGCCTAACCCAACTCGAGCGGGGACACTCCCTGGCCCGCACCCCAGACCAGAAAAGTGCCAGTCACGACACGGGAAAGCAACATCTATTGTTCTTAGAGTTTGACTCTTCCCACAGCAAAAGTCTCTTCATAGGTCCTCCAGTGCTGCCCCAGGTGGCCAGGGGACGGCTCCTTCAAGCCAGAGCAGGGAAGTCTTCAGGGTCGTCGGGGTTGGGGGCAACGTCTCGGGTCTAGAGCAGAGAGAAAGGTCAGGCTGTGTGCCCTCCCATGTGCCCTCCCACCGTCCCCTGTGGCTGGCACCAGGAGCGGGCAGTGGGGCCCTGGCACACACCCTGGGGGCAGAGCCGAGGGGAGGTGGCAGGGTCACCCTGGGCAGGCATCTGAGCTCCCCTTGGACACCTCTGCACAGGGTGGGGGTGCTCCCATTTTCCTGCCAAGTCAGGATCTGGTACGAACTTCATCCAGTCAACATTTGCTACCCGCCAGGCCCACACAGACGGGCCAGGGCAGCGACTGTTCCCAGGAGCTCACAGCCTTAGGGACAGGCACCGGGAAGGCTGAGACCTTCAGTCAGATGCCCTGGAAACTGGGCCCCCATCAGGGACCTCCAGTACAAAGAAGAGGGGCAAGTTTCCCTGAGGTAAGCCTCAGGGTGGACGCTACACTCTGCCACTGGACAGGAGCCAAGTATTTGCTGTTCCCAGAATGGACCTTAACGTGCACCTGGCCTCAAGTGCACCCAAAACAAAAGGCATGCTTTTGCATTTAGAGGAAAACAAAACCCAGGCACTTCTGCAGGGCGGACCCTCGGGTGGCTGCGGGGAGTTCAGGGGCCCAAGGACGGCTTAGACCAGCACCGCTCCAGGCCAGTGGGCCCAGGATGGCCCAGGCCAGCCACACGCCTCGACCCTGGGTGTCCGTGTGTGTTCAGAGTACACTTAGGACATGCTGAGCGTGTGCGTGGGGCTGGGGAACCGTCATGAGCAGACGTGGTTCTGTCCACTGGCGAGGCCGATCCGTGGCCACCAGTGAGCTACAACTGCAAATGGACAAAACGCCCAAAGGAAGAAGCTCCTTGGTCCCAGGCCCTGGCTGGTCCAGGAGGAGATGTGGCTTATACTGGAGGAAGGGAGGCTGGACCTCTCTGAGGTCAGCAGGCGGATCAGCACGCTCCGGCCCGGGAGGACATGCAGAGGGAGGCGCTCCGAGCAGCGGGGAGGAAGTGGGGACAGAGCCCCCCACACAGGGCCCTGGAGCTTCCGGGGCTTCTGCCCGGCCTGACCGCACTGTCCGGTGGTCTGGGGTCAGGCCCGGAGATCTCGGCCTACGCTCGCTGGAGGGAAGGTTCCTACAGGTCACAGAGGACACTGGAGCTCCCTGCAGTGGCCAGGGCTACAGAGGTCTGCTCCCGACTGACCTCTGGAAGGCTCCATCCCTCTCCCAGACGCCCTCCCGTCAGCCATGCTGCCTAGAGGAGAGGCAGCTGCAGAACTGACAAGTCACCACGGCGGGCTCAGTGCGTCCCGGTGCCCTTGCCTCCCTCAGAAGGCCACCGCGGGCTGCAACGCAGCCAGACACTCACCGCCACCTCTGCTCTGGGTCCATAGTTCTCCACCCTTCTGATCCTTCCCCGGCCTCCCCGGGTGCCACCTCTGGCTCCGCGCCCAGGACGAGGCAGGTTCCCAAAGTTGATCTCCAGCTGGGACGTGATGTCATTGGCGGCTCTCCGGAACACGTGGGCCTCATCCTCGTCGGCCTTCACCATCTGAAACACACGCCAGCGTCTCACATGCACAGCGTCCCCGGGGTCCCCTGGCTGGTGTCCAAGGGACAGCGCACCTCCTGTACACGCCCTGGGAGCTAAGCCACTGTGGGCTGGGAAGAGCCATCCCTGCAGTGTGTCCCTGACCCTGTCTGCAGGACTGGACAAAAGTGGCACTGCTCTGGCTCCTGCTCGGTGAGTCCTGTGCGCCACAGTCTCAGGAGTCTCACTCTCTGAACCTACTATTGTTTCACGTGAGATTAAACTTCTGTGAGTGTGGTGAGGATGTGAGGTCTGACGTGACCAACAGCAATCGATAGGAGTGGTTTAAGTGTACTTGGCTGAGGTCAAGGCTTTAATTTCTGCATAGTTTATTTTATTTGTTCACAAATATTACTTCGATAAATAAGGAAAATATCTATTCCACGAATAGAACTTGATAAAGTCCCTTCAGGGCTGGGGTTTGGGCTCAGTGGTAGAGTGCTCCCCCAGCACATGCAAGGCCCTGGGTTCCATCCTCAGCACCACATAAAAGTAAAACAAAGGTACTGTGTCCAACTACAACTAAAACAGAAATATTAAAAAACAAAACAGAAAGTCCCTTCAACATGGGCACTGACTGGACTCACTGTGTTAAGAACCACACAACTTACAATGAGAAATTCTGACTCGAAATGTGTGGGAATTTTGTAAATAACCAAGTATGGTTACCTGCGCATCGCTACTGGTGCTGCACAAAACCTGCGTTTAGGAACCGCTTTGTTAACACGCTCTACGTTTCTGTCTTTTAAAAGAAACTACAGTAAATCTCCTCCAAATCTGACTTGGCCTCAATTCATAAGTCAACCCTCCAGGAAGAAGAACGTGCCCTGGACCTGGAGGGACTCTCCAGAGCCCCCGATGCTCGGTGTCCTGCAGCTTGCCCCAGAATGCACTGGGGTTTCCACAAGAGCTCCGGTTCCTTGGGGCCACATGTGCATGGGACTTCAGGTTCTGAAGCGGTTATCTCCTCCAAGGTTTCAGATTAAAACAGTGTAGAGGCTTTGGGTGGATGGACGCCTTTTAAAAAGGGGAAGGCAAGAACAACTTGGGCGGGCGTTCTGCACTCCGGGAAGGAGTCAAACGAAAGAGTCGAGTCCTGCCCTCCTAGAAGACATTCCCCATCAGCACCACGGCCACTCGGGCTCCTGGTGTGAAGGCCTCGCCACAGAGCGAGGCCAGCTCTGCCTAGGGCCCAGGCTGGCTCCCTGCTGTCTGGCCCTGGCCGAGGTCTTGTCCCAGGCTTCCTGCCTCTCAGGCACCCAGAACGAGGTACACTAGCAGCCCATGGCTGGCTGGGCTTGGGCTGCTTCGAGAAGAGTCTCTGGCTGGAATCTACAAGGCCACACGATGAGCAAGGACCAGAGGGTCCAGGGCTTCACTGAGGCCAAGCGCAGTGACTCAGCCGACCCACTGCCCTGATACCCCAGCGGCCTCGGGAGCCAGGCAGGTCGGGGGTCGGCGGAGAGGTCTCTGGTCACCTGAGACGGCAGCTGCCTGTCCCCAGCCCCATGGCATCCTTGTTCCAAGTTTTATTTACATGCTCAGGACAAAAAGGACCACGAAAGCAGGCGAAGAGGCAGCCGGCCAGCTCGGGGCCTGCAGGCACCTCCTGGACGTGTCCAGAGTCTCCTGGAGAGGAGCTGCTCTGGCCTCCTGCTGGAAAAGCCATTTCTGCTGGAAGATCTGGGCTGACCAACATGGGCAGCGGGGACACTGCATCATGAAGGGCCTCTACAGAAAACGGTCCCTCCAAGAACACAACCCAAGGAAGCGGGAACTGTGATGGTCCAGATCTCAGTGACCCGCACAGGCTCCGAAACCGCCTGTGGTGCTGCTGGGAGGGGGTGGGGCCCAGTGGGAGGGAGTTGGGCTGCTGGAGGGGACCCTGGGATCCTGGCCCTTCCCGTCTCTGTCCCCTGGCCCTCTGTTTCTACCATGATGTTCTGTTTCACCAGAAACCAGAGGGATGGGCTGAACCAGGCCAAGCAACCACGGACTGGAACTCTGGAACCTGGGCCAGGCTTGTCAACTCCCAGTCACAGCGACGGCAAGCTAACACAAACAAACCCACAGCATCTGGAGCTTCTACCGAAAATCAGTGAATGTTATCCAGCAGAGGAAGAGCCTGCTCCTCGCCGTCATCCACACAGGGACCAGGTGACAGATTCTAAATTCTACCACTGGAATGCTTCAGTGTACCCTGAAGGTCAGTACCTTAAAGAGAATGTAATCAGTGACTCGAGGACCAGCTCATCTCTTGGTCAACATCTGTAAACATCCCTAAACACCTGTAAACACCCGTGCAACTTCTAGCGTCCGATGAACAGCTCAGTGTCAATCATGCAAAGTGGGGCTCGGAACCCAGAGCCTCCCTGGCAGCCCTCCAGGCCACGGTGGCCACTGCCACCCAGGAAAACCCCTGCAGTGTGGTGGCGGGAACAGAGCTGCTGACACCAGGCCCCAGGCCCCCAATGTGGGTCCCAACGGTAGTGACGCGCAATGCTCATGGGGGGGGGCAGCGTGGTCTAAGACAACGCGGGCGGCCACGCTTTGCAGTGGCGTGTCCAGGAGTGCCACCTGGGAGAGGAAAGGCCAGTCGTCAAAGGGTGTGGAGTGCCAGCACTTCCAGGCGAGTGCCGGGCACCCCAGGCCACCAGGTTGGGTTCCCACCACCACCTGATGACGCCTGGCCACAACGCCCGTCACAGCAGGAGGAAGCCCAGCGCCTGCTTACGTCATCTCGGTACCGTGACTTGTGGATGACCACGGCCTTGGAAGGAACCGACGATTCTGGCTTCCGAATGTTGAACTCGGGCTTCGGCCTGGTCTGCTCCTGCAGGTTTTTCCACTCGTCTAAGGTCATCTCCTGAACTTGAGTGTCCTCCTCCACCTCCAACTCAGGAACTCTGTGAAGAGGGACAGTCGTGGAAAAATCACTGCCGCTGGGACTGAAATGTCTATTTTAGCAAAGAAATAGCTCGGTTTAGTGCACTTTTGTGGATCTCAGGTATAATTAAGAAAGTCCTCTGCATCGCGGCTTCCCTGTTTCAGTCCTGTCCTTTCATGTGTGGCTGCAGAGCATCTCGGGACGTGGGGACGGTAGCGTCCCGATGCTAGGATCATGGCACCTCACCACCCGCACTTCCCCTCCCGATGGCAGACAGACAAAATGAGACCACAGGGAAGAAAATGCAAGAAGCCCCGGGAAGAGCAACAGGAAGCCGCGAACGCACACGTCTGACAATGTTCTCCACTAACACAGGCCTTCCAGTCTACGTGCTCATTCTGGTCACGTCTCTAGTACGCATATCTAGTAGTCTGTCCTGGGAGAGGACAGAGACGTGCAACCCTCCTTCCAGTTTTTTCTACACAAATTGCCAGGAATTAGGAAAGGTGACATTATTATAGAGACTCGGCAGGTGTTAAAAGGTAAATGGCTGCGTACGTAAACAGCGTTGTGCCAATAAGTCAAACCAGTGAGGTGAAGTAGGCAATTCCCTAAAAGGCACGACATACCAAAGCCTATTCAGCATCCAGGCTCATCAGCCCCATGTCTACTGGAGAAATTTCAATCTACAGCAAAAAACACAGACTAAACCTTCCCATAAAGAAAACTTCAGAATTGCCAACTGTGGGACCCCGGAGATCCAGGCCCACTGATTCGTGCGGCCTGCCCTGCGGCTACAGAAGGCGTGGCGCCCCAGGGAAACGATTAATTAGCAAGCAGGGAGAGGCTGGGCTGCGATCAGGTGGAATCCCGACAGCCAAGCCCACACTGACCCCCAGGCTGAGTACGGGAGTTTAGACGGGGAAGGAAGCGGTATAGTCCCATCCCCCACAGCGGACACTCCACCAAGGGAATCAGCAGTCAGCACCTTGAACAGCTGAAATATCCACCGCCATTCTCTGACAGATCTCAACAACAAAACAGGTGTGTGGCACTCAGCCCAGCCCCCATACATTGGGAACTCGCATAAAATCTCTCCCAGGCTTGCTGGGGGAGGGAGAATCAGAGTGAGCCTGCATAAAGACTAGGGGGGAACTAGAGGCACCTGACCTGCAACCCCCCCTACCCATCTGCAGCCAAAAGGAATCCTGTCTAGCTAGAGCTGGGGGTGGGGCAAGCAGGAAAAATCCAAAGGACAGAGTGCCTGGGATCCCAATTGCCAACTGTGGGACCCCGGAGATCCAGGCCCACTGATTCGTGCGGCCTGCCCTGCGGCTACAGAAGGCTAGCAGGAGAAACCAGGAGGCTAGAGGCAAGGCCCTCGAGACTGGGCAGCTGGAAATTGCAGGCCCGCCGGCGACAGTTCACCCACTGCCCGCATAGCTGGGCGGTAGGAGAACACCCGGCCGCAGGTGACCGATCACCCGCCCGCGGCCTGTGATACTGGGCGGCTAGAGACCGCCTGCCTGCCGCGACTGGGAGCTGAAATCAAACAGAGACAGTCCAGTCACACCACCTCATCAGGACACCCAGGCAAGGAACTGGGGCCGGTCATAGCAAAGTAGTGTCGTCACTGGAGCTCGGACGTCGGATCTTCCTTCACAGTGGAATCCACGTCAGCAGGCATAGTTTAACAACACTAAGGAGAGGCATCAGAGTAATACAGAACCAAAACAAATCTATAGAAGAGAGTAGAAACACGACAATCAAATAGAGCTGGAAAGCAACAGGGACAACATGAGAAAACAAGGGAAAAAAGGAGTACAAACAATGCAAGACAACTTAATTCTACAAGAGGACATAGAAACATCAGAAGCAGGGATAGGGAAAGAACTCAAGGCATACCTAACTCAAATGGAAAGGAATATTAGAGAAGACATGAGACAGCAAGTCCAAGCAATAAAAATATATTTTGAAAATGAATTAAACAAACAAATTCAAATGGCAAAGAACGAGCTCTACCAGGAGATAGAGATCTTAAAAAAGAATCAAACTATAATCCTAGAATTGCAGGAAACTATAAACCAAATTAAAAACTCAAACGAGAATATTACAAATAGACTTGATCAAGTAGAAGTCAGAACATCAGATAATGAAGACAAGGTTTATCAACTTGAAAAGAGTATAGTCAACACAGAAAAGATGCTTAAATCCCATGAGCAATCTATTCAAGAGATATGGGATGTCATTAAAAAACCAAATTTGAGAGTCATCGGGATAGAAGAAGGCACAGAGATTCAAACCAAAGGAATGGACAGCATATTAAATGAAATAATTGTAGAAAACTTCCCAGAGATGAAAGATGGAATGGATTGCCAAATCCTGGAAGCCTACAGGACCCCAAACATTCAAAACTATAATAGACCAACTCCAAGACACATAATTATGAAGATAGCCAACATACAGGACAAGGAGAGAATATTAAAAGCTACCAGAGAAAAGAGACAGATTACATTCAGGGGTAAACCAATTAGGTTAACGACTGATTTCTCAGCACAGACTTTGAAAGCGAGAAGATCCTGGAACAATGTATTTCAAACGCTGAAAAATAATGGATTTCAACCAAGAATACTGTATCCAGCAAAATTGAGCTTCAGATTTGACAACGAAATTAAAATCTTTCACGATAAACAAAAGCTAAAAGAATTTGCAGCAAGAAAACCAGCACTGCAAAGCATTCTGAGCAATATACTACAAGAAGAGGAATTGAAAAATAGTGCCCAAAACTAACAACAAGAGGTATCTCAGTAAAGGAGGAGGAAAATAACCAAAAAAGTAAAACTAGCCAAACTAAAATAAATAAATAAAGAAGCATGACTGGAAGTACAAATCATATCTCAATTGTAACTTTAAATGTTAATGGCCTAAACTCACCAATCAAGAGACATAGGCTAGCAACCTGGATCAAAAAAACAAATCCAACAATATGCTGCCTTCAGGAGACTCATATGATAGGAAAAGACATACACAGGCTGAAGGTAAAATGTTGGGAAAAATCATACCACTCACATGGCCCTCGGAAGCAAGCAGGAGTGGCCATACTCATATCAAATAAAATCAACTTCAAACCTAAGTTAATTAAGAAGGATAAAGAAGGACACTATATACTGTTAAAAGGGACCATCCACCAACAAGACATAACAATTATCAATTTGTATGCACCAAACAATGGAGCTGCAATCTACATAAAACAAACGCTCCTCAAGTTCAAGAGTCAAAGAGACCATAACACAATAATTACGGGTGACTTCAACACACCGCTCTCGCCATTAGACAGATCCTCTAGACAAAAACTGAATAAAGAAACTATAGAACTCAACAGCACAATCAATAACCTAGACCTAACTGACATATATAGAATATACCAACCATCATCAAGTGGATACACGTTCTTCTCAGCAGCACATGGATCCTACTCAAAAATAGACCATATATTATGCCATAAGGCAAATCTTAGTAAATATAAAAGTGTGGAGATAATACCATGCACCATATCTGACCATAATGGAATGAAATTGGAAATCAATGATAAAAAAAGGAAGGAAAAATCCTACACCACATGGAAAATGAACAATATGTTATTGAATGATCAATGGGTTACAGAAGACATAAAGGAAGAGATAAAAAAATTCTTAGAGTCAAATGATAATACAGACACAACATACCGGAATCTATGGGACACAATGAAAGCAGTTTTAAGAGGGAAATTCATATCCTGGAGTTCTTTCATCAAAAAAAGAAAAAACCAACAAATAAATGAACTCACACTACACCTCAAAAACCTAGAAAAGGAAGAACAAAACAATAGCAATTGTAGTAGAAGACAAGAAATAATTAAAATTAGAGCAGAAATAAACGAAATTGAAACAAAAAAAACCATTGAAAAAATTGATAAAACTAAAAGTTGGTTCTTTGAAAAAATAAATAAGATAGACAAGCCCTAAGCTAAGCTAACAAAAAGAAGAAGAGAGAGAACTCAAATTACTAATATACGGGATGAAAAAGGCAATATCACAACAGACACTACAGAAATACAGAAGATAATTAGAAAGTATTTTGAAACCCTATATTCTAATAAAATAGAAGATAGCGAGGATATCGATAAATTTCTTAAGGCATATGATTTGCCCAGATTGAGACAGGAAGACACACACAATTTAAACAGACCAATAACAAAGGAAGAAATAGAAGAAGCCATCAAAAGACTACCAACCAAGAAAAGCCCTGGACCTGATGGGTATACAGCGGAGTTCTACAAAACCTTCAAAGAAGAACTAATACCAATACTTTTCAAACTATTTCAAGAAATAGAAAAAGAAGGAGCTCTTCCAAATTCATTCTATGAGGCCAACATCACCCTGATCCCAAAACCAGACAAAGACACTTCAAAGAAAGAAAACTACAGACCAATATCTCTAATGAACTTGGATGCAAAAATTCTCAATAAAATTCTGGCGAATCGAATACAAAAACATATCAGAAAACTTGTGCACCATGATCAAGTAGGATTCATCCCTGGGATGCAAGGCTGGTTCAATATACGGAAATCAATACATGCTATTCACCACATCAATAGGCTTAAAGACAAGAACCATATGATCATCTCGATAGATGCAGAAAAAGCATTTGACAAAATACAACATCCCTTTATGTTCAAAACATTAGAAAAACTAGGGATATCAGGAACTTACCTCAACATTGTAAAAGCTATATATGCTAAACCTCAGGCTAGCATCATCCTAAACGGAGAAAAACTGAAGGCATTCCCTCTAAAATCTGGAACAAGACAGGGATGTCCTCTATCACCACTTCTATTCAATTTAGTTCTCGAAGTACTAGCCAGAGCAATTAGACAGACAAAAGAAATTAAAGGCATAAAAATAGGAAAAGAAGAAATTAAATTATCGCTATTTGCAGATGACATGATAATTTACTTAACAGACCCAAAAGGATCTACAAAGAAGCTGCTAGAGTTAATAAATGAATTCAGCAAAGTGGCAGGATATAAAATCAACACGCACAAATCAAAGGCATTCCTGTATATCAGCAACAAAACCTCTGAAATGGAAATAAGGAAAACCACTCCATTCACAATATCCTCAAAGAAAATAAGATACTTGGGAATCAACCTAACAAAAGAGGTGAAAGATTTATACAATGAAAACTACAGAACCTTAAAGAGAGAGATAGAAGAAGATCTCAGAAGATGGAAAAATGTACCCTGTTCATGGATAGGCAGAACTAACATCATCAAAATGGCGATATTACCCAAAGTTCTCTACAGGTTTAATGCGATGCCAATCAGAATCCCAAAGACATTTCTTGTAGAAATAGATAAAGCAATCATGAAATTCATATGGAAAAACAAAAGACCCAGAATAGCAAAAGCAATTCTAAGCAGGAAGTGTGAATCTGGAGGTATAGTGATACCAGAGCTCAAACTGTACTACAAAGCAATAGTAACAAAAACAGCATGGTACTGGTACCAAAACAGGCAGGTGGACCAATGGTACAGAATAGAGGACACAGAGACTAATCCACAAAGTTACAACTATCTTATATTTGATAAAGGGGCTAAAAACATGCAATGGAGGAAGGATAGCATCTTCAACAAATGGTGCTGGGAAAATTGGAAATCCATATGCAACAAAATGAAATTGAATCCCTTTCTCTCGCCAGCCACAAAAGTTAACTCAAAATGGATCAAGGAGCTAGATATAAAAACAGAGACACTGCGTCTGATAGAAGGAAAAGTTGGCTACGATCTACATATTGTGGGGTCGGGCTCCAAATTCCTTAATAGAACGCCCGTAGCCCAAGAGTTAATGACAAGAATAAACAAATGGGACCTACTTAAACTAAAAAGTTTTTTCTCAGCAAGAGAAACAGTAAAAGAGGTAAATAGAGAGCCTACATCCTGGGAACAAATTTTTACCCCTCACACCTCAGATAGAGCCCTAATATCCAGAATGTACAAAGAACTCATAAAATTAAACAATAAGATAACAAATAATCCAATCAACAAATGGGCCAAGGACCTGAACAGACACTTCTCAGAGGAGGACATACAATCAATCCACAAGCACATGAGAAAATGCTCACCATCTCTGGCAATCAGAGAAATGCAAATCAAAACCACCCTAAGATACCATTTCACTCCTGTAAGATTGGCAGCCATTATGAAGTCAAACAACAATAAGTGTTGGCGAGGATGTGGGGAAAAGGGCACACTTGTTCACTGCTGGTGGGACTGCATAATGGTGAGACCAATTTGGAAAGCAGTATGGAGATTCCTGGGAAAGCTGGGAATGGATCCACCATTTGACCCAGCTATTGCCCTTCTTGGGCTATTCCCTGAGGACCTTAAAAGAGCACACTATACGGATACGGCCACATCAATGATTATAGCAGCACAATTCACAATAGCTAGACTGTGGAACCAACCTAGATGCCCTTCAATAGATGAGTGGATAAAAAAATTGTGGCAGCTATACACAATGGAGTATTATGCAGCACTAAGAAACGACAAAATCATAGAATTTGCAGGGAAATGGATGGCATTAGAGCAGATTATGCTAAGTGAAGCTAGCCAAGCCCTAAAAAACAAATGTCAAATGTCTTCTTTGATATAAAGAGAGCCACTAAGAATAGAACAGGAAGGAAGAGCATGAGGAAAAGACTAACAGTAAACTAAGACAAATGGGGGGAGAGAAAGGAAGAGAGAAGGGAAAACATATGGAAATGGTAGGAGACCTTCAGTGATACACAAAATTATAAGAGGTTATGAGGGGCAAGGGGGTGGGGGGAAAAAAAGGGGAGAGAATTGAACAACAGCAGAGGAGGTAGAGAGGGAAGATGGGAGGGGAGGGGAGGGGAGGGGGGATAGTAGGGGATAGGAAAGGTAGCAGAATACAACAGTCACTAATATGCCATTATGTAAAAATGTGAGTATGTAACAGAAGTGAGTCTGTATTATGTATTTGGGGAGTTCAAAACCCAATTGAGTCGAATGTATGAAAGATGATATGTCTTGAGCTCTGTAATGTTTTGAACAATCAATAAAAAAAATAAATAAATAAATAAATAAATAAATAAATAAAAAGAAAACTTCAGCTGGGCATGTTGGTGCACACCTGTAATCCCAGCAGTTTGGGAGGTGGAAACAGGAGAATCACAAGTTCAAGACCAGCCTAGGAGGCCCGAAGCAACTTAGTGAGACCTGACTCAAAATTTTAAAAATTAAATAAAAAAGAACTGGAGATATAGCCAGTGGTCAAAAACCAAACAAATAGAAAGCTTCGATGGCTTCATTGTGAATTCCAATAAACACTAAGAAATGCAAATTCCACACAAACCCAGAAAAACAGAAACTTCTGGGGACTCTTCAACTCCCTGCAAGAAGCTAGCATTAACCAGATACCAAAATCAGGAAAACACACTATTAGAAAGAAAAACTCTATAGACAGTGTGCTTCACAACGCTTCAGCCAAATTCTAGGTAACCAAAACCAAGGGAACATGGGAAAGAGAACGACGGGGCTCACTCAGGAATGCAGGACTGATGTGACACTCTGACATCACAGGTCGGGTGTGGAAGTGCCCGCCTAGGAGTCCAGCAACTAGGGAGCTGAGGTGGGAGAACTACTTGAGCCAGGAGTTCAAGGCTGGCCTGGGCAACACAGCGAGACCGTCTCAAAAAAAAAAAAAAACAACAAAAAGCCCCACTAATGGATCAAATCAGCAAGTTTTTGTCTTTTTTTGTTTTTGTTTTTTGTGGTGCTGGGGATTGAACTCAGGGTATTATGCCGTAAGGCAAGCACTCCACCAACTGAGCTATAGCCCCAGCCCCTCAAATTAGCAAGTTGTAAAAGAAAACCATTTAATAATCTCAACAGATACAGAAAAAAAAACACTTTAAAAATTCAACATTTATTCCTAACAAAAACTCCCAGTAAACTAAGTACTATGAAATCTTCTTAATCTTTGTTTGTTTGTTTTTTGGTACCAAGGATTGAACTCAGGGTCACTCGACCACTGAGCCACATCCCCAGCCCTATTTTGTATTTTACTTAGAGACAGGGTCTCTAAATAAAAGTTGCTTAGCACCTCACTGTTGCTGAGGCTGGCCTTGAACTCACAATCCTCCTGTCTCAGCCTCCTGAGTCATTAGGATTGCAGGTGCGCACCACCATGTCCAGCTAAAATGTAATTTTTTAATGGTTAGCGATAATGAATGCTTTTCTCCTAAGCTCATTCACAGGCAAAGATGTCTCCTCTCAACATTCCAGTGGGAGTCAATAAGACAAGAGGAGGAAGCAAAAGGCATAAAATCAGAAAGAATATTAACATGGTGTGTGCAGACAATACAAACATGGAGAGGAAATTTACAGATCATTTATCTGAATAGGGACTTGATCTAAGATCATCTGACAAAGGATTATGAATTCTAACATAAGACCCAACTAAAAACCAGGCGAGGATCTGAATAGATATTTTTACAAAGAAGATACACAAATAGCCAATAAGATGTGCCACATCATTATCCATCAGAGAAATGCCAATGAGTCAGACCAGGGCCACCCACTAGGACGGCCAGAATCAGAGGCACCCAAGTGCTGGTGGGGACACGCAAAGATCAGAGCTCAGGCGCGTCGCCGAGGAATGATGTGGTCACTTTGGGAAACAGAAACTGAAACGTAGAGTGAAGCAGTTGAGCCAGAAATTTTACTCTTAAATGTATAGCAAGAAAAATCAAGACATGTCCACGTCAAGACATCCCGAGTGTGGACAGCAGCATTGGTCATCAGTAGCCAAAAGTCAGAGACGACCTCGACGTCTAACAAGGGATGAACAGAGAAGCAAGATACAGTACATTTGTAAAGGTGTCATTTGGCAAGTAGAATACTAACCCATGTCACCAGGGCAAGGGGGCCTGCTGCCCTCAAGGAATCAGGGGATGAAAGGAGCCAGGCTGGACAGGCAGGTGTGTCTTCTGGGCAGGGTCACAGTGACCTGAAATGTCCACAGGGGACAAAATAGGACACCAAGCACATCGGGCCGATTCTCAGTGGGTACTGGGACAATGAAATGTCTTGGAACGAGATGGGGTGACAGGTGTGTCACACTGTGGCAGTACATGTCATGAGGACTATGCACTTCAAAAGGTTAAAACAGTAAATTCTGTACGTATTTTACCACCAAGAACAACAAAAACCAATTTTTTAAAGATAATATGCAGAAGAGGAAGAAGCGAGGTGTGATGCCCTGTGACATGCAGAGCCTGACAGCGCCGGGCCACGTGGGGGCCACATGGGGTCACTCAGGTTGCAGGTGGCTCCGGTCTCAAGAGGCACAGAACCAGCGAACTCCCAAACGGTGGGACACAGGATGCCTGGGGCCAGGGGTGACCAGAGCTGGCTGGGTGGATGCCAGAGTTTGCCCAGGATGAGGAGATGACGGGGACCGCTGCACACACACAGCTGTGAGGAAGCACTAAATCATGTATGCAAAATGGCCGTTCGTGTTAATTATATTTTACCGCAGTTTAAAAAATACCGGAACACTGAATTATATACAGTGACTGACTTGTATAGTCGGATAATTCTCTCTCATTAAAATTGTTTAAAAGTAAAAAAAGAAGACGGAGTGGGGGAGGGTCTATCTGCACCTTCACCTAAAGGCTGGCAAGCTCAGGGTCCTGCAGCCACCGCTGGGTGACGACCCGAGACACGCAGCTGACATCAGGAAGGACCCTGACCATAGGCCCCAGACGCGCATCTGCAGGGCCTTCAGTGGCGGTGGAAAACCTCTGTGGCTGCGGCTGCGGCTGCCTGTGAGGGTGACCGTAGGAACTGTCTGGTGCCTGGCAGGGTTCTGCATTCCCAGATGTCCAGGCCCCACAAGCACACGCCCTCGTCCAACAGGGGACGTGCACTTGGGCTCTGCACATTTCATGGTGTGAAGACCTTACATCCAAACAGACCAAAAATACTGACTTTCACACGCCAGTGACATGCACTTTGAGCTACGGGGAGGAGAACGGACACCTTCGGTTCACGGTGAAGTGTGCCCCACACAACATACTGATGATGACAGATGAGAGGAACAAGAGAGCCGAGCTGCAAAGCTCGGGTAGTAGAAATAGACAGTTCCTGTAAAATGCCTTAAAGTGTGCTGTTCGAGAAGTTTCCTAACAAAATGTAGGAAGGTACGAATTAAAATAGTCCTCAAACATAAATTGGCAACAACATGAAAAGCTCTTAAGACTTCATGGGAATAGCTCAGACCACTTAGAGAGGAACTTGATGGAAAAATTATGGTTAATCACGTGCAGACACTAACCAGCCAACAAGGACATAGGACTGTCTATACACTGGAGCATCTCCCAGATCCGGCAAGGAAGGTGGGGGGGACAGTGTGTGACCACTCAGGAAGTGCAAAGGCAGGCAAGAGCATGTGTGACACATGCACATTCACACACTCGAAACTGGAATATAAGCTAGGAAAGAACAGGGATAGAAAATACCATGTTTTTCAGACTGAATTTTGGAAACATGTAAATCTTTTACATGATTACCAAATGAAAATCAATCTCTATAATTTGAAAGCAAAATGAATCAAAATTAACCTAAATGTTTGTCAAGCTGGTGATCCAGCCACTCACAGGCTATTTCAAATGGCTTTAAATACAAATTTGATGGCTGTCTTGTCCTGAGTGACTTTTCAGCAGCTGTGTTACTGAAGGCAGTGTGGGCTGGAACACTGAGTTGTATACAGTGACTGCTGTGTACGGAGCAGATGCCTGATGGGGTGACACCACGGAGCGCCAAGATCCCCAGTATTTAAAGAAAGGAGAAGCACGTAAGAAAGGTCAGGTAAAGACCCTCCATACTCGATCTGATGGGCAAGTACTGAACGAACGTGTTTTATCTCGCGATGTTTATATATCTGTCTATTCCAGCTCTGTCCACTGAGCACCCTAAGGATCATCAAAAGCCTAGGAGTGGCTCCTAATTAAGGCTGCCTTCCTAAAAATGATACACTGATGGCAAATGACCACTGAAAAGGTGCTCAACATGGTCAGTCATCAGGGACAGGCAAATTTAAACCACAATGGTCAAAAGTTATAAAAGCTGACCCTGCCTCGTATTGGCAAGGACACAAAAGAACTAAACTCTCATTTACTGTCAGTGGGAAAATAGTAACGATGCAGCCATGCTGGGAAGAGTTTGGCAGTTTCCTACAAAGGTCAACATCCACCTGCCACCTAGAGTCCCCCGCTGCACCCCCAGGTATTCATCCAGAAGAAACTAAGGCGGGGCTGGGGCTGGGCTCAGCGGTGGAGCCCCTGCCTAGCACTGAGAGGCCCTGGGTTCCATCCTCAGCACCACATAAAAATAAATAAAACAAAGGTATCGTGTCCATCTACAGCTAAACAATAAAAACAAAAAAAGGAATGAAGGCAGATGTCACAAGTGACTTGTCTACACCAATGTCTGCAGTAGCTTTTGTAACAAAGACTGGAAGCAATGCAAACAGCCACCACCTGATCACACAGGGACAGGTGTGTCTGAGCGACAGCACAGGCTCAGCCACGGGGACTCTGAGGCACAGGCTGGCCACAGGGACAGACACTGAGAGTGCAGCAGCGCAGACAAGTCTCAGAGTCCAAGCTGTCCAGACACACTGACGCAGAATCATGACAACTGCAAACTAATACATAGTGACAGAGAGCAGAGGGCGGGAGAGGAGTGACGGGAACACAGGACACTCCGGGAGGATGTATACTTTGGTGTTGATTCAACCAAGTAGTTTTAAAAAAGTTTTTGAGATAATCAGGGAGACTAATGCACTGCCCTGCTATTAACGGTGTTAAGGAAGCGTTGGACCTTCTGGATGGACTGAGCCCCCCCCCCCACATCACGTCCTGAGCGGTCATGAATGACTTTGGCATCTTGGGGGTCGAAGTAGAGGGGGAGGAGGTAGGCACGCCCTGGAATGGCTGTGACCTGACAAGGCTTTAAGCAGAACAAATTACTGGGACCTTCCTTACTTGCTTTATATAAATTTTCCCATCATTTTTTATGCAGAGCTAGAAGTAAAGAAATATTAAAGGTCATAAATCTTCATTAGGCAGCTTGTGACAGAACTGAGAAATCAGAACTGGACGCTATAAATTTGGGGATTCTTTCATAACTAAGAAAACCTGATAAAAGTTAATAAATTCCAGAAGGTTCAGTAAGAACAGATTTTGTATTGACACAACACAGGAAACACTTAGTATTAACAGGTTTTTGTCTGAGATTTAGTTCATATCTAAGAACTGGATCCAAGCAGTACAACCTTGAAGTGACCCAGGCACCTCAAGCAAAGCAGGTGGGACTCAAAGCCTATGCCAGGTGACACCCTCCACAGAGAACCAGCCAGGCCTGCACTGGAGGGCACAGCGGGAGGTGCCCTTGGAACCTTCTCCTGGTGACTTGCAGGTCCACAAGCCATGCCACGTACGGCAAGATCACCCAGGACAGGCTCCTCAGCCTTGTGCCCTAAAATACAGGTGACGACATTCTGTGACACGCGCTCCCTTGAGTAAATGAACAAGGCCAGCCCGCTGGGATGGGGCGAGGCCAGACTCTCAAGGAAATCAGCCTGTGGCCCAAAGGGAGGGGGAGAAGCCCCTACTTGGCTGGAGACTCCTCTTCGGGGAGGCCCTGGGACTCCTGCATCGCCGCCGTCTCCTCCATCGGGGCAGCCAGCTCCGCGTCACTGAAAAACAGCAAGCGCCCTCTGTTCACAGGGTACGGGCACAATCACTCTCTGTATCTGGACAGAGACGCACATGCTCGTGTCCTTTTGCTCGAGGGCGCACTCTTCAAGAAGCTACACACTCAGGTCTCCACATCCAAACCAAAGAAGGAACGGTCTGAATTGCTTATTCACGTAAATGACTTGCAAAATGGTTAAAGTTCTTTGGCAAAAATGATTTTGTGAATGATCTAAAATCAAAAAAACATAAATTATTAGGAAAAAATATTCAGAACTCTTTTTTTCTTGAACCGGGGATTGAACCTAGGTTTGCTTAACCACTGAGCCACCTCCCCAGACCTTTTTATTCTTTTATTTAGAGGCAGGGCCTCCCTAAGTTGCTGAGGCTGGCTTGGAACTCGAAATCCTCCTGCCTCGGCTGCTGCACCACTACACCCACTCAAAACTCTTATTTTCCATTTATTAAATGGAGCCATAAGAATTCTGAAACTGTAAGTATTAAATGATTTATTAAACATAAGATTATTCCATACCAAACTATTTGAAAATGCTCACAAGGGGAGACAGACCCCACAAACTGAGCAGGTGTGACTTCAGACAGTCCGTGACAACTGCTCCGGAAACACAGCACTGTGCAACCTGGCTTTCTATGCCATCCCCTCCAGACGCACCCACGAGGGAAAATAGCTTGGGTTTAAATTCACATCTTGTCTGAACATTAATCCTATGCGAGCATTATTTTTAAAAGTCCCAGCAAAAGAAATTTCGCTTTCAGTAAACTGCTATAACTGCATGTCCATTAGACGTATTTTACAGTCTACAGACAGAACCCAGGTTTTTTTTTTTGTTTGTTTGTTTTTTAATCCTACCTCAGGGAAAAAAGTTTCATGAGGGCTTTAAAAGTTTAAGTTAAGGGGCTGGGGCTGCGGCTCAGTGGTGGAGCGCTTACCTGGCATGTGTGAGGCAGTGGGTTCCATCCTTAGCACCACATATAAATAAATTAATAAATAGAAGTATTGTCCTTTTACAACTAAATATATGCCAATCAAATAAGTATAAAAATAAATAAGTTACATAAGTTGAATTGTAATAATAGATCATTTCAATTTAAATAATTTTTAAATTCTAAGCTCTAAGCAATTATGATCAAGTTTTAAAACCTGTTTTTAAAAATTTGATTGATTATCTTTTACTTTTAAAAAACAAAAAAGGATCCTAAATGAAATGCTGGGGAGGGGCACAGCAGGGGTCTGCTCCTAGAGGCTGCTTCGGGAACCCACAGCTGCATATCACAACCCGGGGGGTCCCCTGACTTAAGCATCCAGTAGCCCTCAGGCCCACCAGCAGCTACAGGGCTCAAGGACAACTTTCTCTTTATTCCCTTGGCCACAGAACAAACCAAGAGGACTTCATTCTCAAAGAAAATTTTAAAAAGCAAATAAAGATCCATAAATCCCCATCTAAATGGAGGCTCCCTGAGGGTACACGTCGGCAACTTACCTGGTGTCTCTCCCGGATGCCCAGGTGCGAACTCCACACCCACCTGTGCTGTCTTCCGTTCTGAGAGCCCTGAGGAAGAACGAGTATCCCTTAAGCTGGCCTAAGTCACAGAAGGCTGATTGTAAAAGATGTTCCAGGGTCAGTTTCCCACGAGAACCCACAGAACCAACAGAAGCCAACTGAGTGCTACCACACAGCGCACACACTCACGCTCTACGCTGCCAGGGACGCGCAGGGGAAAGGGCATTTGGGGAGACTCACGTTTTGTCGCTCCCAGCATATCTTTCAAAATCCCGTTTCCCTCTCTGGTCAAGGGTGTCGACAGCTCGGTTCCCAGAACCACCTCTGCCCCTGCTCCGCATGCCCCCTCTTGGGCCGCCGCGTCCTCTCGGAGGTCTGTCTCGGTCAAACCTGTCAACTGGTCTGGAAGACATGGGTTCAGTGAAACCTGGAGAACTGGACTGAAGGTCTAAAACCTGTTTGAGAAAACAATCCCAGAAGGACATCCTGGCTCTAGTACGCTGGAAAGGATGGTGGCTGGCATAAAATGTCACCCTGTCTTCACTGTGTGCCCACCACACCTGGGGTCCTTCTGAAGACCTCACATGTGGAATTTCACAAGCAAATCTAAGATATACACCTGAAGAGAGTGACGCAGAGCAGGCAGGTGACTGGATCAAGGTCAAGGTCACGCAGAGCTGCTGAGTGGGGGGGTCAGTGCAGACCCCAGACAGGTCTTGAACTCACCTGCGCAGGGTGTCCTGATCCCTAGGGAGACTCCAAGGCTCCGTCCTGTCCCAGGGCTGATCTCTGCTTACTGTTTCACCCAGTAAGACAAACGGCCGACGTTACATCATGCCCTCCCAGATCTCCTCGCCCACAGCCAGTGGGTGACACTTGGCATGGAGAACACTGACCTGCCATAGCCCGACTTTAAACCTGTCTTGCTTCTTGAACTTCCAAGGTCAGCAGAGACCTGTGTGTTAAACCCGATCATCGTCTCGGTCTGGTTTCGCCTCCCTGTGTCATTTCCCTCTGACCTCTCCGGATTCCCTCTCCCAATCTGTCCTTGAAAAAACTGTTTCTTTAACATTAGTCACCCAAGTGTGGCACCAAGTCCTGCGTTTCTCGGTCCCCTCCACTTCTCAGTGCAGCCACTTCCAGATCACACCCCACAGTGAGCACAGAAGCTCCAGAGAGCCTCCTCCTTGCCCCGGAACTCTCTGGCTTAGCCACCGCGTGCCACTCCCTTCCCGCTCGCAGCCTCCGTGACTTCACCGATGCCACCGGCCTGTCGCACGTGGGCCTCCCCGATTCCAGGCCACAAGGCCAGCTGCCTCCTGGACGTCTCCTGGACGTCTCCCGCCCGTCAGAGACATGACCTGTGCTGACCCCCTCACCCCACCCCCTCCTGCCACGGTCCCTAACGCACAGGTAAGAGAACCCACGCCACTCCTCCACTCCCTCCTGCCACCCGCCAACACCCACCCTCCTCCGCCAGACCTGAGGCTCCCGCAGGAAAGGACCACATCTTTTTTGTTGTTATAAAGGTTAATATAAGTTTTTTTAATTTTGTTTTTATTATTAAATGTGGTGTCTTTATTTTTAATTTTTAAATATATTTATTTATTTTTATGTGGTGCTGAGGATCGAACCCAGTGCCTCACACACCCAGTGCCTCACATGTTCGAGGAAAGTGCGCTACTGCTGAGCTATAACCCCAGCCCCTATTTTTAACATTTTTATACAATTTTTTTTATCTGTTCTTTTTAGTTACACGTGGCCGTAGAGTATGTTTTGACATATCATACTTGCATGGAGTACAACTTCCCATTCTTTTTTTTTTTAATATTCTTTAGTTATAGATGGACACAATATCTTTATTTATTACTTATTTTTATGTGGTGCTGAGGACGGGACCCAGGGCCTCACACATGCAAGGCGGGGGTTGTACCACTGAGCTCCACCCAGCCCAGACTCGCCATTCTTGTGGTTGGACATGAGTGGAGTTTCACTGGTCCTGTACGCACATATGAACACAGGAGAGTGGTGTCCGATTCATTCCCCTGTCTTTCTGGTTCCCATCCCCCCAAGTTTTAAATTTTTAATTAGAATTTTTAAAACATTTAAAGTCACCACAAACTACTTGTCCTGGCATCAAGCAACCTATTGGTGTTAGTAACTTAAATACCTGCACTAGCAGCCTACTTTCATGGATAAAATATTACATTAAAAAGCCACTAGAAAGGCTGAAGCTCGGTGGTAGAGAGCTTACCTCGGCCCTGGGTTCAATCCTCAGCATCACATAAAAATGAATAAACAAAATAAAGATATTGTGTTCATCTATAACTAAAAAATTAAAATTAAAAAAGCCATTAGAGCCAGGTGCAGTGGCCGACACCGCAGGAAGCTGAAACAGTAGGATCGCAAGTTCAAAGCCAGCCACAGCAACTTAGCAAGATCCTGTCTCAAAAAAACAACTAGAATAAAAAATAAATAAATAAAAAGAGCTGGGAATGTGGCTCAGTGGTTAAGCAACCCTGGGTTCAATCCCCATACCAAAAAATAAATAAATAAATAAAAGTCACTATATGGTAGTGGGTAAAATAAACAAAACTCATAATTTTCCTTACTCAAAAAGAAGAAGAAACACAGAAGTATCAACTGTTACTTTTATGCCAATCTCTCACAAGAAACAGGATCCTACATCTAACTCTCCACGTTGGCTTCTGGGTCTGCACCTCCCCACCCCAAGCTGAATCTTAAATAGAAATCTTTATAAAACCTGATTCTAAACTAGTCAGTGTCTCAAGAAGGGTTCTCAAACAGTAACAAAAGAAAGTAAAAGTGAATCCTTAGCCAGGAAGTTCAACAAGCCAATAAAAAGAAAAAAGTCTACCCCCAAATTAAGAGGAGACGAAGAGCAAAAGCATACATGGAGAGCATGTGGTGGAATCGGGTCTGACTCACAGACATCCACATACCATACCAGCACCCCAAACCCTTTAAAATAAGAGTGATCGAGCCGGGTGCAGTGCGCACGCCTATAATCCAAACTGCTCGGGAGGCTAAGGCAGGAGAATCACAAGTTCAAAGCAGACTAAGCAATTTAGCGAGATCACATCTCTAAATAAAAATATGAAAAAGGGCTGGGGATATGTTAAAAAAAAAACCTGGATTATCTCAGTTATTTTGTTACAGTAAAGGAAAGCTGGCTAACACACCTAATGAGACATGAGTACCAGTTTTACAGATAAAGAGACTGAAGTTCATGGAGGGTGAATGGTCAGTTAGTGTTCAATGGGCACAGGGGTTCAGTATGGAAGGTGGAAAAGGCCTGGAATGTACTTAATGCAACAGAATGGCTCGTCGGGTGAATTTTATGGGTATACTGTACCACATCTCTTTTTCTTAAGCTTATTTAGGGGAGGAAAGGTAGTTAAACATCTGAGTAGTGGCTCTTTCACAATTGGAACTGACTTCAAATGACTAGCAGTAAAGGAAGAGCCAAAATATATCCAGACAGTGGCAGACACATTTCTTAATAGTCTATATTCTAAGAGTTCAATTAAGTTTATTTGGAGCCTAAGGAAGAATTCCTACTGCATTGGAAACCACAGTTGTCCTCCCAGATATTACGTGTGCCACGTGACGGAGCTCAGCTCAGGCGCTCAGACACACTGGGAGGCAGTCCCAGAACTGCTCATGGTGTCACTCCCCAGGGGAACTGCGCTGTCTCGGCAGAATAAAACCCGTGCCACCTGCCACCAGCACACGCACTGCTGAAAACCTGGGTCCCGTTTCCTCATCTGCAAATCGAGAGGGCTGACTTCAGATAGACTTTCAAGACTAGCAAGGTTCCAAAATTCTTTGTTTGTTTGTTTGTTTTGTTTTAATATTTTTTAGATGTTGATGGACCTTTATTTTGTTTATTTATATGTGGTGCTGAGAATTGAACTCAGTGTCTCACATGTGTTAGGCAAACACTGTGCCACTGAGCCACAACTCCAGTCCCAAGGTTCCATAATTCTGTCCAATAAACATGTACCATAGAAATTCCAGGTAATACCAGTTTTCGATATTAAATTAAGAAATCCAACTTGATTATGTTCATGTTTGGAGAAAATGCTGTGAATGTTCTCACCTGACAGGCTAGAGGATGGTGATTTGTCACTTTCAACAGCTCCCACCGCACACACATTTTACTTGCCGTCACATGACACAACTGTCCCACCTTGTCCCACCTTGCACTGAAGCATGAGGTGGGTCCTGACCTGGACACATGGTGCCCACCTGGCAGCCTCTGCTACAGACCCCACGGGGCCCGACCTCCAGGACTCCATCTAGGGACCTCCTGACGTAGACCCTCCGCTGCTCGCTGGGTCGACGGATTATAAGGCAGAGGCCCGGACGCTGAGCAAAGCTCTGACGCTACGGAAAGGTTATATTACACAGCAAGCACAGAGCAGGGAAAAGTACTGACTTTCTAAGAAGAAAAGGCCGATGTGTCAAGAGGAAAAGAAAGAATATGGAATACTCAATGTACATGATTATCATCTTAACATCAAAGTAGATCAGTACATAAGAGAGGAAGTGGGCTGGGGATGTGGCTCAGTGGTAAAGCACTTGCCTGGCATGTGCCAGGCCCTGGATTCGACCCCAGTACCACAGTGGCAGGAAAATGGGCTAAAGTGCTAAGAGTAATCATATTAGGTGGCAAAATAGGTGGTTTTAATTCTCTTTATAATTTTCTTTTTTTTTTCCTGAATTGTCTAAAGTGACTATTTTTGTTAAAGATCTTATGGACTTTTATTAAGCAGAAGAGTATATTTTAAGAAACCAGGGAACATCTTTTCTGATATCACAGGACTTATGAAAAAATTCGAATTTCCTTGAAAGTAAAATGCCCTACATATTCCTAATAGGACATACGAGAAGAACACACTATTTCCAAGTTCCTGCCAAAAGTGCACAACCTTGTTCTCTGAGAAGCATCAGACAAACTGAAGTTTTGGGATGTGCTACACGAAGAACTGGCCCACGATCTTTGAAAATACAAAGTTCATAAAAGATAAAGGAAGACTAGGAGCTATTCAAGATTAAAGTCAGTGACACACAATGTACACTCCTGGACCCTGAACCAGAAATATGTTCTCTTTGGCTAAAAGAACCTTGCTAGGAGAATTGGGGAAATTTCAGCAAAGTCTGAAGATTTCATGATTTAGGGCATTAGATAACAGTACTCATGTATCAATGCTAATGAGTTTGATAACTGTACCATGTATTTTGGTTTGTTTTTGCAGTGCTGAGACTAGAGCCCAAGGTCCCATGCATGCCAGGCAAGTGCTCTACCACTGAGCCACATCTTCAGCCTCTATGCCATTTTTTAGGAAATATACGTGATTTTAGCCTTTCTCTCAAATGACAAAGGAAAAAACTGTGTGTGTGTGTGTGTGTGTGTATGCGTGCGCATATCAATGTGCAAAGAAAGAATGAATTTGGTAAAAAGTTAATATTTGGGAATCTAGATGAAGGGCATATGGGAACTGTTCATATAATTCTTGCAACATTTGTCAATCTGAAATTATTTTAAAAGAAAGAGACGAATCCACGCTCCCATGTCCCACCTTACCTGTGAGTACTAGCTCACTTAGGCATCTTTTCAGGTCACACACAGAGATTTACTTTATCCTTTTTAAGGGCTACATGCTCTTACCACTGAAAAGGAGGTGGTAAACAGGTTTGTGCATTTGAACTATAATTTCCACAGAATAAATCTCTGATGTGAGGGGAAAAAAAAAATGTTTCAAAATTAAGTAGCCCAAGAGGTTTTTCATAGACAAGTAGACTGTGGCCATTACACAGCAAATTTGATGTTATCAGCAAAAATAAAAAAGGTCTCAAATCAAGCTTTTCTGTCACTCTCTTCAGCCTGGTGGCCTCCACTGTCTCAGAGTTCTGCATGTGATGCAGGTGACAAAGTCACTTCCTGCATGGCCTCTCAGACTGAGCAGCTCTCTGCTGCGCTGCTGTTTGGTGGGTGGGAGGGTATTTTAACAGGCACCTAACTTTTCAAAGCCATGTACTCTGGTTAAAACCAATGGCCAGGATCCTAGATGGAATTAGTCAAGAAGCTGCAAGACTAGGTACAGTGGCTGCCTTGTCACTGAACTGAACACTCTTCTGGTCAGCCTGCCACGTCCCTGGGTGAGAGTCAGATTCTGTATCTGTGGATTCCACCAACTTCTAATCAAAAATATTCAGAGAACGGTGGCCCACGCCTGTAATCCCAGTGGCTGGGAAGGCTGACGCAGGAGGAACTTGAGTTCAAAGCCAGCCTCAGCAACTTAGTAAGGCCCCAAGCAACTCAGCAAGACCCTGTCTCTAAATAAAAAATAAAAAGGGTTGGGGATGTGGACAGTAGTAAAGCATTCTTGGATTCAAACCTCAGTACAAAAAATAATTAAAAATTTAGGGAAAAAGACTGCATCTGTACTGAACAGATACGGGCTTTTTTCCTTGACATTATTCTCTAAAAAATACAGCACAACTATTTACATTGTATTGAACATTATGGGTAATCTAGAGGTGAGTTAAAGTATACAAGGGGATGTGTGTAGGTTTTCTGCAAATACCACATCCTTTAATAAAAGCGACTTGACCGTCTAGAGATTTTGGTGTCCTTGGGGACCCAGGGCCAGTCTCTGGGAGATACTGACAGATGAGTGTATTTCCCTTTAAATGTGACGCACTGGTTTTCTCTGTTTTAACCTAAACTCCGTTAGGCACTTTAGGCAGCAAGCACCCACCTTACCAGGACAAGCACAAGATATATACATAACTGCCACTATGTACAGATGGGGCTAGATGCCTGTGTGCTGCCATCCTTCAGGAAGGACCTAAGAGTGCTCCCGAGAGAAGATGCGGGGGTCAGAGATCAGTATCACATGTCATCAGGTTTTCCTTCAAACCTCATCAGGAAAGCCTGTTGACTGCCCAGGGAGCTGGGAATTTGCTTAAATCTGTTTAGCAATGCTAAATCAAATTAATTTATTATACCCCTAGCTCCAAATCAGCTCCCGAGCCTAGAACTGTAAAAGAAATTTTAACCAGTTCAACACACTCCCATGTAATTTCATAAGAGTGTTTCTCATAGTTACCAAAACCAGTACTGGGGGTGGGGGTTATGCTGGGACTGACCCCAGGACCTCCTTCATGCCAGGCCATTATCCCACCACTGAGCCACCTCCCCAGCCAGCCATTCCCTTTCCAGCAACTGGCCCATCATTTCCTGAACAATGGTAGAAGGTCATCTGTGAGACCCATGGGCGATCCCCCAGTGTCACCTGATCGGATTCAACGGCATTGACAAAATAACCCCAGGATGGCCACCACAGAAAGGCCAGGGCGCACGTCCCCACTCTGGGAGGGCGCAGTACGCACTTTTCATCTGTAAACTTCTCGGCTGTGAAGTCCGCCTGCCTCTCGGTCTCATAGGGTCGATATTCTCTGTAGGGCCTCCGCTCTGCTCTATCAAGCGTCACCTCTGTCCCCCGGCTGTCGTTCCATCCTTGCTGCTCCCCTCTCCTCGGAGCTCGCTTCTGGCCTGCAGCAGAAAATCAAGGCGCACAGTTGAACACGGCGCCCACCACAGCGCCTGCGCGGGAAGTGCAACAGGTACTTCTCATTTTCCTAGAAATCAAGGTCACCCCAAATCCAGCAAGCCTGAGAAATTACTATGAACAAAAGGTGCTGATACTACCACTGCCTAGAGTGGAGCCCACTGGGGGTTGAACCCAGGGCAACTTCACCACTGAGCCACACCACCAGCCCTTTGGTTCTTTATTTTGAGACAGGGTCTTGCTAAGTTGCCCACGTTTTGCTGGTGATTCTCCTGCCTCAGCCTCCCAAGGGGGTGGGATTACAGATGAGCACCTCTGCACCTGGAGACGCTACTACTGTTCCATAAAACTTTACTACTGCTAGAATCATGCTTTCCCTTGTATTCTAGAAACACAAGCCTCCTTATCATATAGGCATCTCACAGCAACTCTGACACAGCTACTGCTTTGCTTCACTAAATAAACTATATTTCATAAAATCAGCTTTACCAAAACATGATCATAAGCCCCATCCAAAATATTATAGGGGAAATATACTACATTCCAGATTGTACTTTCAGATTTCCAACTGCACATAGCCAAGGGCAACTACAGTTAATCACAGGCTACTAAGATTTTCATTTTTACATACTTTGGAGTGTTTTCAAAATTAAAACAGATTTTTCTGCTGACAGGATTTATACAGTTGCCACCACAGCTCTCAAGTATGAGCCCATCTGGTATTTTATCACTCAGGAGCCAGAGAGTTCTCAGAGGGCATCCCTTCTGTGCACTCAAAGTCCAGCTGGCCTGGGGCAGGGACAGGACGCTGGGGTAGCTCTAGTCTTTTCCTCTCTTCCCTCTCCCTTTCTTACCCCCCTCTAGTTTTGATGCTTTAAAATTTTTAACCAAAGTCTGCATTTGAAGCCACCTAATCCTTGGTAAAAACACGTTGTGGAGAACTTTGTCACATCGTAGACCACTTTCCAGAACGATTATCTGCTGTGGCATGCATTCAGAAGGTCTTCTCTCAAACACGATGTACAATTGGTATTATGTTGACTTCGATTTTTCTTGGTAGAAATTACCCTTCACATTGATTCTATAGCCATTAAATATTATTCAAATTCATGGGTGTATTTTAACTGAATTCTCATCCCACTTAGATGCACACTATAATTCTTGAGAAATATATGCATACACATATTGCATTTTCCACTAACATTCCCTACCTAGACACAAGCAAATATTATCAGATCTTATTTAAAGCAAAAATCATGTCTGTAACATCAGTAACACAAAACTGTGCCACTTACTACTTTTTTGGTACCAAGGATTGAACCCAGGAGCATTTAACCACTGAGCCACATCTCGCCACCCCCCCCCCCAACTTTTGGTATTTTATTTAGAGACAGGGTCTTGCTGAGTTGCTTGGGGCCTCGCTAAGTTACTGAGGCTGGCTTTGAACTCATGATCCTCCTGTCTCAGCCTCCCAGCAGTGCCACCACTCCCAGCACAACTTACTACTTTATTTTTCTTCAGTGTAAAAAGTTGCATGACAGATCTAAGTCTAATCAGCCATGGTTTCAATATCCTATTACTAGAAATATTGAATCCAATTTGCATTCTGTAGTGAGGTCACAATCTAAGCTTGTGACATGGTTAGGATATGGGAAAGACACTATCATAAACAGAGCATTAAGCTTTTATTGCAGAAACATACATTATCAAGAGAACAAAATTAGAACAACTATTTGAAATTTAAGAGAGAAAATGTCATTATGAATATCAACTAACAAATCAAAAATGTAAAAGGTCTACCCAGGACCTGACAGACCTCAGCACATTTGTCAACAGCAATACTTTCCCCTAATTTGTTTTAATTCAGCTTCAGATTCCCTATTTGTAACCTGTAGTTTAAAAAAAAAAAAAAGAGGGGCTGAGGTTGTGGCTCAGTGGTAGAGCACTTGCCTGGTGTATGTGAGGCCCTGGGTTCAAGTCTCAGCACCCCATAAATATAAAATAAAGGTCCATTTACAACTGAAATAAATTTTATAAAAGAAAGAAAGGAAGAAAAACATCTCCCATCCAACTACAGAAGCATGTGGGTGTTTATTCCACCTACTTTCCACTTTCTCTAAGTTATTTTTTAACTATATCAATAAAATTTGGACTCCACCATGCAAAACTTAAAATATTACATTTATTACACATTTATACAATTGGTTACTTAATAAGATAGGATAATTTACCAATACCCTGAAAACATTCCATTCTCCCTCCAAAATGCAGAGAGGAAAAGATAACCAGCAAACATTTTTTCCCTACCACTTGGTTCTAAGGGATCAAGAGTGCAACTGCACCTCACTTGTCTTTCTGTGCTGGATCAGCAGCTTCAAGTAGGTACTGCAAACACTGCAATTCACCAGCCCTTTCCAATAAAAGGCTGGCACATGCACTTTGATTACTTATGTAAACCCAAGCCCACAGGAGAAACTGTCCACAGTGAAATTTACATTAATATTTACTATAAAATAAAGTTGAGCTTTGGCTCAAAGACCATTTTGAAAGGCTAGGAAAAAGCAAAGCTTAAACAGCCTCTTGCGATTCAAGAACAAATTTACTGGGCAAGGTTTAGCCCAAGGGGTTATGCACATCACTAGACCCTCCAGGATACAAAAACCCAATGTTTCTCTAGGACAAATCTTACAACTTTCACAATTTTTTTGCGATTAATAAATGTTTCTATTACATGTCAAACCTGTTTGATATTTATACTAAGCATTCCACCTGTAACATTCAAACAAAATTAAAATTATGAGGGTAGAAAAGCTCAGTTCCTATTAATAACCAACGCTTGAGAATGGCTAATACCCACTACAAATTTAGTACAGTAACTACATAAGTGAAATTAATGAGATGTCTACTCCTGAAATTACATATTCTTGAAAAATACCTACAATGACAAAATTCCATTCTAACCACAAAATCAACTAAAGATCTTTAATAAAGAGCTCAAAAGCCAGACTGACTAGACTGTGAACAACTGACAGGAAAAAAAGCTATAAGCGTGTGTACTAGATTACAATGTCAAGCGAAAGAAGTAGGTTGCAACCCAGTTTCTAACATTTAAGTTTAGAAAAATATAGAAAACACTGTACATTTTCTGTGTATAAATTTATGCATATAAATGCACAGTGCTAACAGTAGGAAAAATTGGGGTTTCACTTAACCTCTTACATTTTGAGACTTTGAATTTTCATAATAAAAATACATTTGAACTTTAAAAGGGCTAAAAATCAATATATTAAAAGCACTAACTGCGGTTTCACACTTCTTTTAGCATATTTTCATTTGTTAAAAAATACATTTAAAAAGCATGATCTTCCTCAATTCTGTTATTTCTATGAATCCAAATGAATTTGAGAAAAACACAGAGCATAATACAAAACGTGCAGTATATTTTGTCTCACTGTTTTGATACGGTCAGACACTGCGGTATCCAATAGCATTTTTTTTTTTTTTACAACTTTCAACATCTTTATTGTAGTGACTTGATGATGCTCAAGCACGTTTCTGAACTTAACTTCTCACAAAGGTAAACATCACCTAGTTGCAAGCTCAAAGCCAGTCATTAGACCAGGAGTGTTCTCCTGGGCTGGATGCATAACTGTTATCAGGCATGTGCCAATAAAGCTGACTCTCACTCACTTCCAAACACTCTTTCCGCAGGCCCACTACCTTATTTCAGGAGCACGGAGGACACCGGAGGAGGACCGCCGACCCAGGCCCTGACGCAGTCCAGGTGAGACCTCGGGCTGCGGACAGCACCACACGAGCCGCGCGTGGCCGCTCCGGTCGCCCAGGTTGCGCACTCGCTCCTTCTGATCCGAAGGTTAAATGCGCTTTCCCTAATGCAGGCTCGCGTCCACCACGAGTTACACATCCCACCAACACTCCAGGCGGCACTGGAAGACAGCACCGGGCGGCACCTGGACCGCCGCACGAACACCGGCAGAGGCGCAGAGCGCGCGGAGGCCGGGCCCCGCGGCAGCCCGCCACGGTCGCCTGGGGCCCCTCCGTCACAGAGCCGAGCCCGGCCACCGCGCGGCTCCCGTTCCATCCGCGAGGCCGGCGGCGACCCCTCCTTCCCATCAGGCTTCTCCGCCGCTCCCGACCCGCAACCTGCCGCGGCTGGGCGGAGGGCGGCGGAGGTCCTGCGGGCTCCGCCCCCGGAGTGCCCGGTGCTCGCCCCCAACGCGCCCCAGCAACTTGGCCGGAGTTGCGCAGGCCCAGCTGCAGGATCCGCAGACCCTCTCCGCTCAGGGTCCCGAGAGCGCAGGAGGGACGTGAGCCCGACCCCTCGCCCAGCCTGCCGGCCCCGCGACCCTCACCCCCGCCCCGCTCCGCCGGACGCCTACCGGGCTGCTGCGGGCCACCTCCGGGACTGTCCGGCGGCGCTCCAGCGAGGCTCTTGCGCTCCTTCTGCGACTCCCTGCGACCGCCCGCGCCGGGCCTGTGACCCGAGGCCCCAGCCGGGCTCTTTCCCCCGCGGCCACCGGCGGCCGCCGCCGCTGCCGCCGCCTCGTCGCGCTTCCTGCGCTGCAGCTGCTGCTGGCGCCGGCGCTCGGCCTCGCGCAGGATGTCGAACGGGTCCGACTCGTCGTCCAGCAGCTGATGGAAGCGGTTGGCCACTACGCAGCCGAAGCTCTCTTGCATCGCGGCGCCGGCGGCGGCCGCAGCCACAGGACTCCCCAGGGCGCCCTTCATGCCGCCGCGGCACTGCGGCCCGCCGCGGGCAGCCCACGCGCGCGAGTCTCAGCGAAGCCGGCGGCGAGGACCCATCCCGCTGCTGCCACCGCCCTCCCTGCCCGGCCCTGCCCTACCCTACCCGGCCCGGCCCGGCCCGGCCCTCCGGGCCCCCGCCTGGCGTTGCCGCGGCCCGCCCCGCCCCACCGCCCTCCGACAGCCAATCAGCGTGCGAAGACACGCCCCCTTCCCTATCCAGTGCGCCCTGACGCCCAATCACCGGCCGGCGGCTGTCGCGTCACGCGACCTCTATGTCCCGCCCCCTCAGACTCGGAAGGGGGCGGGGCCAGGGGCGGAGCCACTAGGGAGACCCGGGGCCGCGGTGCGGGCGGTTCGGACGCGGAGCGGGTCGCCGGTACGCGTTTTCTCAGGACTGGCTCCGCGCTCATTACCAGCCACACGTCGTTGAAGGTGGCTGTTCCTTTAGCCGTTTGGCGGTTGAACTCGTACTGTGCGCCGGGTACTGTGTCGGAGGGTCCCACTCGGTGTTTTCCCGGGCCTCAGGCTGTGGAGGGAAAGAAGGTGCGCGGAGAGGAGGCACGGTTCTTCACCGCGCAGGGACCGGTCCTGCTGCAGGCCTTCCCCTGGGAAGTGACGGTGAAGCCGAGGTGACGGTTAAGGGCCGGAGGGAGGCCAGTGCGGACGGCGGGGAGAGCGGCGGGGTTCAGCCAGGGTTGGGGCAGGGCCTTACCGGCTCCCGTGTCGGAGCGGGGGAAGCAGGAGCCCATTGGCGCTTGAAAAGGCCTCTAACGTGAGGGAATCCCGTTGGAGGAAGGGGTCAAATGGATGCTGCGAGGCCAGCAGAAGACGGTTGCTGAAGTCCGGGGAAGAAGTGACGATGACAACTCGGACCAGGGTGATGGCAGCGTAAGTGAGAGAGTGAGTGGACTCCAGAGCTGTCCAGGACGTTCTATCAGCCGGCCCTGGCGTCGCGCCTACGGGTATGGGCGATGGAGAAGGAGGAACAGGGCAGGAGGGCTATTTTTCTGATTTGGGGCTTGGAATGGGAGTACTAGTCACAAAGAAAGCGAACACTGGAAGAGGAAATCGTGAGTTCAGTCCTGGCCATGTTGAGGTTTGTGTGTGTGTGTGTATGTGTGTGTGTGTGTGTGTGTGTGTGTGTTGAGATATTCAGTTAAGGCCTGGAGCTCAGAATGCTGAATTGGACTTCCTCCAGGAAATCTTGCCCAGGCACAGGTACTCTTGGCTGCCCATGCTACAGTCATTCTCTCCCTCTTACATTTTCTAATCTGTTCGGGTGTCAGGTGGCTGTAGGCCCCAGGGGAAGTGGGGCTCCTTCCAGCTTCAATCTCGATTAACCTTAAATCATTTATTGTAATTCCATTCCCTTGCCAGTGATTGCTGAGGAATAGTCTGTGTCACAAATCTGGCAGAACAGAGTAGAGGGGGAATATTCTGGTAAACTTTTGTCTTGCACCTAAACAGGGATTAAGAAAGAATCCTTAGGTGGTGCACACCTGTAATTCCAGCAGTGCAAGAGGCAGAAGCAGGAGGATGACAAGTTCGAGGCCAGCCCCAGCAGTTTAGCAAGCCCCTAAGCAATTCAGCAAGTCCCTAAGCAACTTACTGAGACCCTGTTGCAAAACAATAAAAATAAATAAAAAGGACTAGGGATGTAGCTCAGAGGTAAAGTGGCTCTGGTTCAATCCCAAGTGCCAACAAAACAAAACCAAATCTTTCCCACAGCTTCCCCACTTTTGCACTTTGGTCCTTACTGAATGGGGAGGACAAATGCTTGGAGTTAGTTGTTGCCTCTTGTTGTGACAATAGGATGGATAAGCCCTAGGTCCTTGACATTGTTGAGCCACTGACTTGGCTCATTTAGGAACCCCTGTACCTCAGACATCACTATATAAGATGATCCATGCATGAATTGTTGAAGCTATTCTGAGTTGAGTTTTTTTTCTTGTATCCAAAAACAGCCTGTTCGAGCATCTTGCTCAGATGCTTCTTGACCACTTTTGACTTACCTTCAACAGCAAATGAAAGGAAATTTTTAATCCTAAATATTGCAAGAGTCTGTGTTTTATTCACTTATTCAACTGTCATTCTTAAGGAGCTCAAGGATGATTTCTTGTCTCATTTGTTGCAATTTGTATTCTCAGGGCTTGGCACTCTGGGTTCTCAGTAATATATGTTGAATGACTGAAGATTTCAAGATATTTAGTCATTTCCTTCTTTGAATCAACAAATTTCTAGCCAAAAGAATTGAAAGCAGTTATTCAAACAAAACTTGTACTAGTATACAAAGACACTGTTCACAATAGCCAGTGAGTGGAAACAACTCAAGTACATCAGCCAATGAATGGATATATAAAATGTGGTACAGCAGATGATTATTTGGCCATCAAAAGGAATGAAGTATTGATGCTACAACATAACAAGCTACAAGAGAAGCATACCTTGAAAACAGTAAGTGAAAGAAGCCAGAAGCAAACGCTGCATATGGTTTCATTTATAAGAACTGTCCAGAATGGGCAAATACCAGGGGCAAGATACCATCTAGGAGATGTTGGAGAATAACACAGAGTTAAATACAGGGTTTCTTTTAGGGCAATGAAAATGTTCTGAAAACAGTGGTAATAGTTAACAAAATTGACTGTACTATATGCCACTGAATTGTATACTTTAAAATTGTGAAAATAATGGATTTTATCTGTTTACCCCAATTTAAGAAAAATGAAAACAAAAAGTGTGTACTTTGGAATTAGATCAGTCCCAGTTGTACCATTAATTAACTCTGTGACCTTGGACGTGCTCATTTCTGTGCCTCAGTTTTCTCATCTGTAAAATGGAGACATCATGGTCTCTACCTCTTCGGGTTGTTGTAAAGACTGAGTGGGATAATGCATGTCATTCAGCACAGTGCCTAGAACAGACCAAGTCCTCAGAGTCATTGTTATCATCATCATTAGTAGTATCATCATCATTGTCATCATCTTGAATCAGGCTCAAAAGCAAGTAGAGCCATCTCTAGAAATTTCCAGATATTCTTAGTGCACCAGCATCACTGCATGTATGCAAGATCACAGTTTGAAAAACATTGCTTCAAGCCAGTGTTGTCTCTGACATCTTTAAGCAGTCTGTCGCCAAATGACAGCACCATGAAACCATTCCACTTGAGAGGAGGGCAAGCATCTTCCCGCTGGGACTCTGGGCCAGCCCACTCCTGACTTCTTTCAGCTTTCTTTGCAGCAGAGCCAACCACTATAGTTTTCAAGGTGTGTCCTATGACCCTCCATCCTGATTTCCAAATCACGGATGTCCCAAACATTTTAAAGTGCTTAGAGCCACTAACATACAGATGAGTGGTCTCTAGCTGGTATTAGCTGGCCAAAGGTATTTTTTTCTTTTTTTTAAAGATTTTTAATTTTAGTTGTAGATGGATATAGTATGCTTTTTTTGTTTGATTGTTTATTGATACTAGGGATTGAACTCAGGGTCACTCAACCACTGAGCCACGTCTCCAGCCCTATTTTGTATTTTATTTAGAGTCAGGGTTTCACTGAGTTGCTAAGCGCCTTGCCTTTGTTAAGGCTGCCTTTAAATTCTTGATCCTCCTGACTCAGCCTCCAGAGCTGCTGGGATTATAGGCATGCACCACCATGCCTGGCTTCTTTATTTTATTTATTTATTTTTATATCTTGCTGAGGATCAAACCCAGTACCTCGCATGTGCTAGACAAGCACCATAGAACCCAGCTACAACCCCAGGCCTGTCTATAGATTTCTGAAGGAGCTTTTTATTACAGCACATCTAGGGTAATGTATTAAGCACCCTCACATTTTTCATCAACCATTTTCCTACTGAAAGATTGCATCCTTTAGTGAATTTCTGAAATACAACTCTACCATACTAGCATGAGTTGTTCACAACACCACTTTCTAATAATCCAAGGTAAGAAAACAGTCTTTAGTGTAGAAAAATGAAGCACACCAAGAAAAGCAATGAAAGGTGGATGCTGCACAATACTAGCAGCCCTTGTGTGCTTATGGGATGTCTTTGTGTGTACGACAGTGGTTATTTATTACCACCAGTGGAAATGCAGTGAAGCTTAACCACATACCAACTGTAAATTAATCTGAGTTACTCAATAGAGTAATTACATTAGAAATAATTTAAAACACACTAAAGTCTTCCACACTCTCTTAAAATTCACAGAACAAATCAATTTAGAGTTCCAAAGTTTGATTGCTTTCAATAGCATGCAAGGAGCAACACCTAGGTAAAGGCCAAGGAGGAGGGGCTGGGCCAGACTGCACTGAATGCAAGTTTTTTGTTAATTGCCAAAGAACTGCACACCACCTATTAGTTTTGCCACTAAATTACTGCTGTTGATCTTTTCTCCTCTATAAAATTAGAGTGATTAGTCTGGGCGTGGTGGTGCATGCCTATTATCACAGTGACTTGGGAGGCTGGGGCAGGAGGATCATGAGTTCAAAGCCAGCCTTAGCCATGGTGAGGTGCTAAGCAACTCAGTGAGACCTTGTCTCTAAATAAAATACAAAATAAGGATGGGGATGTGGCTCAGGAGTCGAGTGTCCCTGGGTTCAATTCCTGGTACCCCTCCCCAACCCTCCAAATCAGGATAATTATAGTTCATCTTATGTGGTTGAAGAGAAGACGAAAACAAAGAAGTGAATTGAAAAAGTTCAAAAAATGTTTTATTGAATAATTGTTTCTAATTATATGATATATGCAAGAACAAAAATATTTTTCCTGACTCTTAAGGTGTCTGGCTCTGTTGCCCAGACTGACCTCACACTTTCGAATTTAAATGATATTCTTGCCTCAGTGTCCCAAGTAGATAAGACTTCAGGTGCCCAGCAACATACCTTGACAATTGAGTTGATGAGGACAAGATTGATGAAGTTAATAGGTCCTAGTTTAGCTATTCCAAGGTTGATCAATGAATTCAAGTTCAGTTTGTCACAGCAGGTGAATAAAGCAAGTACATAGTCCCAAGGGCAGGCACTGGGGACCATGAACCATTAGTTCACAATTGGGATGCTGCAGGCAAACTCCCAGCAAGCTGGAATCCATTTATCATGACTAGACACAGAAGGTCAGAATCAGGAAAGGCCTCTACCCCCACCTGGCACTACCTCCCTCCTGGGTGGTTGAGGTTCTCTCAAACTCTCTTAGGACAAAGTGTCACTGTCTAGCATAGTGCTTTGTATTAGCAAAGTGCTCAAAGCAATGACAACATTAGAAGTTTTTATTCTTTCAAATTCCTTCTATTAAAAGGTTGATCTTCAGTTGTAACTTCAATTGAGACTAAATAAAACAATTTGGGATTTAGAACCTGTTCGTCAACTATTCATTATTTTGACAAGTAACAAAAAAACAACTTAGAGGAGGAAAGATTTATTTTGGCTCAGGGTTTCCCCAGTTGGCCAGCTCCATTGTTCTGGGCCCATGTGGGGCCAGCACATCATGGCAGAGGGCCTGGCTGAGGAAAAGTATTTAACTCATGGCAGCAAGAAACAAATCGAAAGAGAGGAAGGGGTCAGGTTACGAAATGCCCTTCCCTGCCAGGCATGGTGGTCCACGCCTGTGATCTCAGCCACTCAAGAGGCTGAGGCAGGAGGATCGCAAGTTCAAGGCTAGCCTCAGTAACTTGGCAAGGTCCTAAGCAACTTAGTGAGGCCCTGAATTAATATTATAGATAAAATGGACTGGGGATGTCACTCAGTGGTATCTACCCCAACCCCAGTTCAACCCCAAGTGCCAAAAAAAAAAAAAAGAGAAATACCCTCTCCAGGCACACCCCAGTGACCGACTTGCACCAACCATTTCTCACTGTGGACAGTTTCCACCAATTCCCAAGAGTCCTTTCAGCCGTCAGTGAATTAATCCATGGACGAGGCCAGAGCCCTCCCGACTCCACCACTTCCCCAAAGCCCCACTTCTGGACATGGCTGCATTGGGGACCAGATCTTCAACACATGAGCCTTTGGGAACATTCCAGGTCCAAACCCTGACAAGCACTTCTTATTTTCTCATTTATCCTGGATCTCTTTCTGATTCAAGAACAGAAGACCCATCTAGAAGAGGGAAAGCAAAGACCTGTTGGCTCAAGAAGAAAGTCCAAGGGTGAAATTGGCGCGAGTAGATCAGGGATGAATCACAGGGAGACCTGACCCATCTCTCTGCCTCCTCATTACTCTGCTTTATTTTCATAGGTGTTTGCTTCACTTTTACCAGTTTCTCTTCTCTGATAAGCCCTGTTGTGCCATGAGGAAGCCTTAGTCTGAACCCCAGCAGGAAAAGAGAGAGCGCTTTCCTTTCAAAGCTTGCTGACTCTGACCCATCTTGGGTGACAGGTTCACCATGGAGCCATTGCGGTAGCAAAGGGCATCTGATTCCTTGGTCAGGCAGGCCCAGGTCCCATCCAGGCAGGAATCTGATTGGAATCAGCCTCCCATGATCCACTGGGACTGGTAGCTGATATGGGGGCCAGTGGAGTTTCCCTGGGGAAAATAAGCTTTCTAATAACAGGTAGGAAGAGATGCTGGGCAGGTGACCGGAACTCCCCACAGGCTGTGATCTGCACAGACATGTCGATGGTGTGCCCCTTGCGACCTTGGACGGCATGACCCTGTTATAAATCTTCCTCCTCCTTTCTCTTCCCTAAGGTCAGAAATCACTAGGTCATTTCTGAATCCCTTGCTTCCCTTCTTCCTGGCTTCATCTGCAGTTCCAGGACAGACACCTTTCATTCAGTAACTCTCTGTTGCTTGGATGAACGAGTTTCTTGTTTGTATACGTGTACTCACAGTAAATAATTTTGCATGTGTTAAAAATGAAGTCAAGGGCTGGGGCTGGGGCTCAGCTGTAGCATGCTTGCCTGGCATGTGTGAGGCACTGGCTTCGATTCTCAGCACCACATATAAATTAGTAAATAAAAGTGTATCAACAACTAAAGAAACATTTTAAAAAATGAAGTCAAAGTGCAACAGATGAATTGATGAGAAATACAAGTCACCGGGTCAAATGGATGTGATACTATTTAATTTTTCTGATTACGTTTGCTAGTAATCACAGCTGAATCTTATCACTTACGAGGTGCCAGCCGTCATTCTAAGCATTTGTCTAGCCCGTGACCAGCACTGGCTTCTTGAAAGAAGGTTCGAATTGTGAGAAAACGCTAGGGAGTTTTAAATTAAAGAGACAAGACTCTAATTACCTTTAAAACCAGCTCCAGGGCGGCTCCTCCCAGCTCCAGCCTCAAGCCACCAAAAGTGGTAGCAAGAGGTTTACTGAAGAGGCTATCGAGAGAGAACATGCCAGGGAGTGGGCTTTTATTAGGAAACAAAAAATGCTGGGGAAAATCCCGTCCAATGAAGATTGGGGGGGGGGGCAGCATCCAAAGGTCAGGGGAAACGATTGGGTCTTCAGGGCAGTGGCCAGACATGCCTCTGCAGGGATAAGCCCTCGGACCTGGAGGTCCTGTGTCTAAGTGCCTCTCACCCAGCCAGGGAGGTAACTCAAATCACGTGGGAGGATGGCCTCCCACACATTTGCTCTGTTTAGTCCTCACACCAACCTGATGACAGGGGGATGAGTGCCTCTTTAAGTGGGAGATCGGGCTCAGGGACGTAGGCGTCCTGGCTTGAGTCATGCTTCACTGCTAATATTCACTGTGCTAAGCACTGGGATTTGCACAGGCCATAATCACTCTCCTTAAATACCAATATAAGCCAGGGACAAACAATTTTGTGCACTTTTGACATTAGTTCACAGAAAAGTCCTAAGGGGTGGGGGTTATGTGAGGGTCCATAATTATATCATTAATCAAAATCACATGAGGGATCACTTAGGCCCTAGTTGGGGCAGGCGGTATATTTAGATGTCCCAAAATATCGTTCTGCAGGGTGAAAGCTAAATTGCGTCCATGCTAAGACTGGACTAAGATGTCAAAATAAGGCTGTTCTTCTACTTATATTTCAGAAATGTGTTCCAAAGTAAGCTAACATTGTTTTCCCCTAAGTATGTTCTGTGGGCCAGCAGGTCCCTCCCACCCAGAGCTTGTTAGAAATGCAGAATTTCAGGCCCATGTTAGAGCTAGACGATCAACATTTGCACCTTATGACATTCCTAGGAGATGCCTGTGCAGAGGAAAAGTTGAGAAACTCTGAACTAACTAATGTGAAAACAGAGTCAGCCATTGGGTCTGTGGTGCCATGCGACGGAAGCTTGTTCATCCATGGCTGAGGCAGGTTACCTTATCTGGTACCTGGAACATTTGAGGTGTTCAGCCAGGGAAGTAGCACATGATTAAAGAGTCCAGTTAACCAAGAGGGACAGAGAGTTTTTGGCGGGAGCACAGGCCCATGTGTTCTGGGGCTCCTGACTATCCTGCCACTTCTCAAGTAGAGAGCTAGAAAAAGCCAAAGCCTAGCAGCCACTAAGGTAAACAGAACTAAACAGAACACCTGGAGCTAGACAGTGGCGGGAAAAGCAAGCCTCCCAGAACCAGGAGGGAGCAGCTCTTTCCCTAGCTCCCTCTACTGGTAGGGCTTCACCTCCCTCTACTGCCAAAGGAGACTACTTAAAAGGTTCGGATCCTTTTCACAGAGCAGGCAATGAAGGGTGGACTGTCAGGGGATATCTTTTTCTCTTTCGGAGCTTCGGATGGGCTACGGATTGATCCTAGGGTCTTAAGCATGGTTAAGTGCTCTACTACTGAGCTACATCCCAGCGTCTCCTGTTTGTGAATTTTATTTGAGACAGGGTCTTGCTAAGTTGCGCAGGCTGGTCTTTGAACTTGTGGTCCTCCTGCCTCAGCCTCTGAGTGGCTGGAATCACAGGGGTGTGCCACTGATATCTCAGTAAGGGCACATCACAGTGCATTTTACCAGTTTCCTACTAATGGACATCATGGCATGTCCCATTTTTCACCTTTCTCAACAAAACTTCTTAGAACGACCCTAAGCAGATGTATTGTCACACTTGAAGGATTATCTCAAGAGGATTTTCAGTTGAGGAAAAGAACATGAAGAGATCTGTATTCCATTCTTGGGTTAATCAATCAAAGTAAATCTTGGGCTGAAGTCGTCTGGGGGAAATGTGGACATCAGTGGCTGCCTGGATTACTCAGAGAGGGCCAAGGGCTTTATTTTTAGGTGGCCTCCGCTGCTTCCTAAATAGTCTGCAGAACCAGGACAACTTCTGTTTGAGAAGTCTTCAGAGGCCTGAAGCTTCGTCTCCCATGTGAATGTCATTGAAGCCCAAACTCCTGCCATTCAGGCCTCCGTCAGTGTAACCTCCCCTCCCCTCTCACCCCGGGGACCATCCTTGCTCTTTGAACTTCTTTATTTGGCACCTGAGGATCCTGTCTTTCTCCTTGGGAGATTAATTCATTTCCCTTGGGAATATTTTAAAATTTGTATTGCTAGATAAGACCCAGTATTCAGCCAGGTGTGGTGGCGCACACCTGTAATCCCAGTGGCTCAGGAGGCTGAGGCTAGACTCAGCAACTCAGTGAGGCCCTAAGCAACTCAGTGAGACCTTGTCTCAAAATACAAGAAGGGCTAGTGATGTGGCTCAGTGGTTAAGCTCCCCTGGATTCAATCCCTGGTATCAAAAAAATGATCCAGTGTAGGTAAATGTTTATAAACAACAACAACAAAAAACCTCTAGGGGGGCCTGTTTTCTGCACAGGGAGTTTGTCTTCCCCGTCCCCATTCCTAGTTCTGAACTAGGAATCTTTCACATTCGCCCTGTACCCTGAAGTATATTGAAGATCTACCTCAATCCATTAATTAACTGGGCACGAACATTATGCCATGCAAACCTCACAAGAATCCTAAAAGATAACCTTATGACCATTTATATACAAGGAATCTATGGCTAAAAGCTGCCTGCTTTGTCTGAGGTCACAGAGGCAGCAAGTAGTACGCTGGAATTTGAGACCAGGTTCCTCAAGTCCAATCTGCAGGAACCACCATGTTATAGGAAAATATATAACTTAAGAGGAGAAGGCCCAGTAGGCTTGCTGATCTGTGTTGGCTGAGAGGGCCTCATCATGCCCCGGGATCTCCGAAGGCCCTGTGGAAGTCCCTGTGTGTTCAGGCCCTGCTGGCTCGCCTTGCTGGGGCCCTTGTCCTGGACACCTGACTCCTCTACTGCACCCGGGGCTCCCTCCTAAGCCCTGCCTCCTGAAGGCATTGCTCCCCTGGAGGTAACCAGGGCAGGGCAGCTGGTGCTCTGAAGGGATGGAGCTGCTCTTCCCGGAGCATCTCTCAGGAGATCCCACCTTCCCGGGCACGGCTGCAGGTGTGACACAGAGGCACAGGATGTGGACACCTTCTGGGGCACCAGCTGCAGGTGTGACACAGAGGCACAGGATGTGGACGGCCCGCCTTCCCTCTGACCACGGGTCCCCAGCAGGAGCTGCCTACCCTTTTGTTGCTTACATGTTTTTATTATTATTACAGATTTACAGAAAGACACACACGTGTGTGTACATACTTAGGAAGAACCTCAAACACCATCAAAATATGTAACGAGAAAATCCTCATAGAATGCACCTCAATGATCACTAACAGTTTGACTGTTTATTTATTTTAGTTGTAGATGGACACAATATGTTTATTTTTATTTTACTTACAATTCAACTCTTCAGACGGGGCAGAGAATAATGCGTTTTCTGTTATATCATTTTACTTCCTTATTTTGTATTTTTTTTAGCTGTAGGTGGACACGATACCTTTATTTTATTTTATTTTTATGTGGTGCTGAGGATCGAACCCAGGGCCTCACATATGCGAAGCAAGCGCTCTACCACTGAGCCTCAGCCCCAGCCCCTGACATATTATTTTTTTATTAAAACAAAACTAATGATGCCAGGTGCAGTGGCACATGCCTGTAATCCCAAAGGCTCAGGAGGCGGAGGTGCGAGGACAGCTAACTCAAATCCGGCATCAGCTAGTCGGAAAGGCCCTAAGCAACTTAGCAAGACCTTGTCTCAACATAAAATATAAAAAAGGCCTGAGGATGGGGCTCAGGGGTTTAGAGCCCCTGGGCTCAATCCCCAAAACAAACAGAAAAAACAAAAACAAAAACAAACAAAAAAAAACCAAATGGACGTTTTTAGAGCAGTTTCTGATTCACAGCAAAACTGAGCAGAAAGCGCAGTTCCCACGCCACCGACAGCCAGCCCCACACCCCAGGGTGGCACCTACGCTCACACATGGCCGTGGTCCGTGGTCTCCTTTAGTACTCGCTCTTGGTGTCTGGGTTTGGACAGATGTGTGGTGACACCCATCCACCATCACAATGTCATGTACAGTAGCTTCGCTGCCCTAAAAACCCTCTGTGCTGCCCTGTGCGTCCCCGTCTGTCCCAGGGAACTGTGTTCTGTCACTGTAAGTGACCTTTCCCAGTTTGTCATACAGTTGAGTTCATACACAATGCAGCCTTTTCAGATTGACATTATTTTTATCATTCTTAGAATTTTTTGTCCCTAAATACACACTGTTATTTGATGAGAATTAATTAGATAAGGAAAATAGCGAACATATTGTTTGGCAGGCTTGTTCATTTTTGTGTGCTGGGTGCTCAGGAGTGCTCAACCACTGAGCCACATCCCCAGCCCTTTTTATTGTTTGAGACAGGGCCTCTAAGCTGCCCAGTTAGGCCTTGAACTTCCTGCCTCAACCCACCTGCTGAGTTGCTGGGATTGCAGGCGTGCCTCACCCTACCCAGACTGTTCAGTAGTTTTCTTAAGCTGACGCTGTGTAAATCTTGCTGTATTTTCTTGTCAGTGTGTATAAGAGATAATAATGGTAATGGCAGTGACAGCTAACCATTGAACTTGTGCTATGTGCCTTGTACTTCTGCTGTAAGTGTTCTCCATGTGTGGACTGGGCTGAGCTGGGTCCCCCTAAACTTCATATGCTGAGGCCCTAACCCCCAGGGTTTCAGAGTGCAGGGGAGAGGGGCCCTTGAAGAGGTGATGACGTCAGTGTGGTGACCGGTAATCGATGTGACCGGCGTAGGACACAGACACACACAAAGCAAAGGTCATGTGACGACTGGGAGAAGGTGACTGTGCAAACCACGGCCTCAGGAGAAACAGCCCTGCGGACCCCCATGGAGACCAGCTCCAGAGTGGGAGGAAATCAGTTCTGATGTTCAAACCTCCTGACTTGGCTCTGGAGTCTCTGGAAGATGAATATAGATGTGTAACCCATGTTCTCAGCTCAGCTTCAACAGGTAGGAACTCTGGTCCCTGTTTCCAGGGAGGAGCCAGGCACGGGAGGTAGAGAATGTCCCAGTGTCTCTCATGCTGTCACAGCAAGAGAGACTAAGTCGAAGGTCTAGTCCTCGCAGTGCAGCAGGCTGGGCCAGAGTCCCTTGGGCGCAGGCTGAGGGAGCGCCATGCCAACCGCTTCCACGTCCCCAGGAGGAGGACCTCAAATTGGCCTCTGCGGCTTGGCCTGCCCCTGGCTCCAATCAGTCACCCCCGTGACCGCGGGTCATACGGCCCCACATCTCGAGAAGGCGTGTTGAAGCACAGCCCGCCATCCGCCCAGAAGAGAACCAGGTATGCTGTCGTGAACAGCCACGTGGCACCACACAGGGCAGGCAGTCCCACACGCCCTAGAGGCTGCACTGTCACCATCGTCACCAGCAGAGGAGGGACGTGGGTAGGCAAGGTTCACACCGATGCCCATTCTAGATTCTTCTCTGGGCATCTCTCCCCTTACCTGGTGCTCACTGGTGTCCTGCCACTATAAGGAAACGACCGTCATGAGCACAAGGCCTCCCCGAGAGCCCGGGAGTCACTCTAGTGAGTCATCAAACCTGAGGGCAGTCGTCGGGAACTGGCATTGTAGTCACTGGCATTGAAAGGGCCCCTGAAAATCCCCACATGATTGCTGATGTCTAAAGGTGCCTTTGACCTTGAACTCCTGCAAACTCACTGCGCTTGGTGTCAGAAGTCTTGGCACGCCAGGCTGTCTGGGGACTGTGCCCCTAACCTTGAGCTGGCCCAACCCACATTTCTTGCCGAGTCTCCACCTTTACTTTCTGTTTCCCCCCCCCCCCCCCCCCCCCCCCGCTCACTCTTACCCCCATCAGATGCTTCCTAAAGTACCGTGTCCCTTGGACGCCCCTGGCTCCTTCAGGGCTCGCGACCTCACACATGCCGTTTCTTTTGCTTAACTTGGTCTTCCTGGGCTGCTCAAGGTGACTACTCATCACTCCTGATTATCTGGGAAGTTTCCTTCACCCGAGTTGCTCTTTCCTCCACCGCACAGTGTTCCTTAGTTCCTCCTTTCCACCTGCGATTGCGTAGTGCTTTGTACCAGCTTGTGTTGGGGCCTGTTTGGTTATTGTTACCGTTTGGACCTGGAGTGTCCCCTACAGCTCCCGAGTCAGGCAGTGCAGCTGTGTTCAGAGATGACAGGGTTAGGTCATGAGGGCTCAGGCCTCAGCAGTGGATTAATCCACCTGATGGTTTAGCAGTTTGAATGGTGGTGGTAAAAAGGATAGGCAGGTGGGACATGGCAGGAAGTGGGACATGGGGGGCATGTGGCCTTGGGGACAATATCTGCCCTTTCTATCTCCTTCTCTGATTCCTGACTGCCATGAGTTGAAAGTTTTCTGCCATGATGTTCCGACCAGACACACAGCCAGCCAACCACGGATTGTATCCTCTGAAATCAGGAGCCAAAAGAAATCTTCTTCCTCTAAGTTGTTCTTGACAGAGATTTTGGTCACAGAGATGAAAAGCTGACTAGCGCATTTATCTAACAGGAGCAAATACTCCCTATCAATGCAGAATAAGAAGGTGTTCAACTGATCTTAAAGATGGCTCACAATGACCACATGCCACCGTACCCATGTGCAGGTGCTCCTTGACTTGCAATGTCTTTACGCCCCAATAAAGTCTTGTAAATTGAAAAATACAAATGCATTGAATACACCCCGCCTACTACAACCATAGCCGAGCCTACATCAAATGTGCTCAGAATGCTTACAACAGCCTACAGTTGGACAGAATCATGTAACACAAAGCCCATTTTATAAGAAAGTATTGAATATCTCATGCAATTTGTTGAATATAGTACTGAGAGAGAAAACCAGAATGGCTGTATGGGTATGCTCTGCATCACCATAGAGTCAAACAATCCTCTCAGACCATCACAAGATGGGGGCCATCTGTGCATGTGCAGTCCCCACTGTCACTGAGGGACTGCCATGACTTGTGATAACCAATAGAACATAGTGGAAATAATGTGCCAATGCTAGGGCCACCAATTAAGAGGGATACCAGCTTCTGCTTCATTTTCTTGGACTTGTCCTTGGCACCCAGCTGCCATGCTGTAAGGAAGCCCAGGCAGCCGTGTGGAGAGACCATGTGGAGAGAGAAAGCCCAGGCTCTCTGGGAGGGAGAAAGGTTTAGAGGTTCCTTCCTGCCTCACTGGAAAGCTTGCAGTGACGTCAGCCCCTCCTGCCATCTGTCTGCAACTGCCTGTGACACACAAGACCAGCAAATCAACCCTGAGAGTCACAGGATAATGACATGGTTGTTGTTTTAAGCCACTGGGGTATGGGTTTGGAGCCCGTTAGGTGGGTCAGTCATCCACATAGAAATAGTCGGCATTCCTGGGTATGGTGGCACACACTTGTGAACCCAGTGACTCTAAGTTCCAGGCCAGCCTTAGCAACTCGGTGAGACCTTGGATCAAAAAATAAAAAGGGGTTGGAATGTGGCCCAGCAGTAGAGCACCCCTGGATTCAATCCCCAGTACCCCCCGCCCCCACACACAAAGATCCTCATTGCTTGGCTATTCTATTCCCACAGCACAGACAATAATACAAGAGGAAAGCAGATGAACATTCTGAACAAGAAATATGCTCTCCTTATCACAAACGGCATCTCAGCTCAACAGATGCTGCTATGGTTTTGCTATGAGCTGTCTTCCAAAAGCTCAGGTGTGAGACCACGCCAGGAAGTTCAGAGGTGAAATGATTGGGTTAGGAGAGCCCTAACCTAATCAGTGCATGAATCCCCTGATAGCATGAGCTCAGTGGTAACTGGAGGCAGGTGGGGTGTGGCTGGGGGAGGGGGTCCCTGGGGCTGTGCTTTTGGGGTGACAGAGCTCTCTCTCCCTCTGCTTCCTGGGGCCATGTCCCTAGCTGATTTATCACATCCTTCCGCCATGATGTTCTGCCTCATCTCGGTCCCCAAGGAATGGAGTCAGCCATCTGTGGACTGAGACCTCTGAAACCTCAAGCCCTAAAATGGACTTTTCCTCCACTGTTCTAGTCAGGTCTTCGGGTCCCATTAGCAAATAAGCTGACTAAAACAAACGTTCAGCTGAAAAGACATCTCTGCTGATTGTTGTTCTCTTGCCAATTAAAATTTTCAAGGCTCTCATGATGTGTAGTTTAATAAGCCCTAGAGGTAAAAATCCAATTTATTAAATAACAAAAATGAAAGCATCTATGTGAGGAAGATGTAATAGGATGAATAAATAAAATAATATTTTATTTTGGGACAATATTTGACCTTGATTAGGCAAGGGAAACATAGCAGACTTAACTGTTGGTTAGAAATGTTATTTTAGATAAAAGCAGTTGTATAAATACAAAACACCTTTTTTACTAGCTCCCAGATCTGGGGGAAATGCTGAGCTCTGTCAGCCATCCTGTGGATCATTTGAGGATGAGGGGATCTGTTTTCTCTTCTACACTTTCAAGAATAACAGGATTCTCTTTCCTACTCCAGGGTCTTTCTACCTACTGTTTCCTCTTCTTGGAGCCAAAGCTTCCATAATATGGCTTAATCTCTAAATTCTCTTAGATATTCTTCTAGATTCTTCTCAGACATCTCCTTATCAGAGAGACCTACCCTGTCCATCCTATTTAAAGACCCCCCCCCACATGTTCTATTCTTCCTCCATGTCCATTGTCCACTGTGCATATTCGTGCTTGTTGTCTCTTCCCCTCCACTAGAGGGAGCTCTCTGAGAGCAGAGACCACTTGGTTCATTGCTACATTCTCAGGGCTGACAGCAGACTGGTCCATACTTGGTGCTTAATCAATGTTTATTGGATGAGTGGAGGTGTGGGTGGAAATCTTTATGAAATGGAAATGTTAAGCAATACAGTGTCCTCAGCATCAAAGATCATTTCTGTTGTTAGGGCTAAGTCTTTAAAAGTGGCTAGGTTTGCTGGGTGTGGTGGTGCATGCCTGTCATCCTGGTGACTCTGGAGGCTGGGCCAGGAGGATTACAAGTAGACACCAGCCTCAGCAAATTAGGGATGCATTCAGCAACTTAGTGAGACCCCATCTCAAATAAAAAGGTTTGAGGATGGAGCTCCGTGGTCCACCGCCTGGGGGTTAAATCTCCAGTACAAACAAACTTGCATAACGTCTGTGTCCAATGTCGCACACTCTGATGAGGCATGCTGCCAAAACCCCTCACTGGAAAGGGTCAGGCTTGGGCCAGTTCTGTGGCACAAAATGAAGAGGAAGGAACTTCGAACCAGTGCTAGACTCACCTCATATGGGCCACACAGCTGCAGTGAAGCCATTTCGTCTCTTTGAAATCTTTTTCTTTAGTTATAAAGTTCAAACACACAGCACCAAGTCTGCCTGTCAGGGATGGTGAGAGGGTCGGATAGAAAACAGAAGTGCTTAAACGCCTGAAGAGCCTCGTGAAAGTGTTAGGAGTTGGCAGCACGTAAAGCAGTCATTGCCTGTCTACTCTGGAGACCTGGTGCAACCTTCGAAGCCTACATCTGAGCTGCTAGAGCGACCTCGGCAGTCCAGGGATGGGGGACAGCAGGTGCGTGAAGACACTGCTCACCCAGGGATGCATCGTCTCTACACTGTACCTCAGATGCCCATGGAGGCTTCGAAAAAAATTTGCTGACTCCAGTTGCATCTTGACAGGCTGATGAATATCACAGGGCACTGATGGAGCCACTGACTCCACAGAATCGCCACCTGGAGGTTAGGAACCATCCTGTCTGTGTCTGTGTCCCTTTGGGGGCCTTATTCTTTTGCTCATATTGTTTTTTTAAAAATTCTATCGCCAGAGATGGTGATGCAAGCTGTGATCCCAGCAGCTCAGGAGGCTGAAGCAGGAGGATCACAAGTTCAAAATCAGCCTCAGCAATTTAGTGAGGCCTTTAGCAACTCAGTGAGACCCTGTCTCTAAATCAAATATAAAAAAGGGCTGGGGATGTGGCTCAGTGGTTAAAGACCTCTGGGTTCAATCCCTGTTGTAATGAATATTTCCACCTTACAATATTCAAATAATATGAAAACATAGCAAAAAAAAATACCACCAAAACAAAACCCCCCAAAATAAAAAACCCAAAATGAAGAAAGTCCTTATCTTGTCTTTATTCCTCATATTAAGCATCTCTTAAAGTACACTCATTTTTTTAAATTGGTGCTGGGGATTGAACCCAGGGCCTTGTGCAAGTGAAGCCAACACTCTATCAACTGAGCTATATCCCAGCACCCCCACCTCTTATTTTTATTTTGAGGTAAGGTGCTCACTGTGTAGCCCAGGCTGGACTTGAACTTGTCACCCTCCTGCCTCAGCCTCCCAGGTATCTAGGATTACAAGCAAGGGGCTACCATTGAGCACGATATTAAGGTGTCAGCCAATACAGTCAGATGGGGGAAATCACGTATAGGGTTAACAATGGATGAAGAGGATAGAGAACAGTTAAAGATTGTAGAAGACATGATAGAGCACCTAGGAACCCCCAGAAAGTCAATAATAAAGTTAATTTAAACAATAAAAAATTAAGGACAGGGGCTGGGGTTATGGCTCAGCGGTAGAGCGCTTGCCTCGCACATGCAAGGTCCTGGGTTTGATTCTCAGCACCACATAATAAATAAATAAACAAATAGATAAAAGTCATTGTGTACAACTACAAAAAATAAATATTTAAAAAAATTAAGGACAGTAGCAGGATATGAAATTAACGTACAAAAATCAATAACCCTTCCACAGATGAACAAAACCCAGATGGCGCGCTGTTACTGACAATCCCATTTGCTCTAATAGCAAACAAAATTAAGTGTTTAGGACTAAATTCAACAACCAACGAGAAGAAATGCGCATGTGTGGTACATGTACAGTGTGACCTAATGTGGCCTTGGCTGGGGCAATTGGGTTCCACCAACTTCTCATCCCCTGGGAGGAGCGCTCTCCCGGGGTCAGGGAGACCTAGGAGTGTGCAGGCCTGGTGGTGCCCACCCCACGTCTGCTGACGACCCTTCAGCCAGAGACTGGGACAGGGATGGAGACAAACAGGCTCTGACGTCAGCTCAGGCTGGCTGTGGGGGACCTTCCTGTGGTACCTGGTGTCAACTCCAGCTCCACAGTGGGAACAGCATTGAAGTAATGCCTCCCCTGGTGCAGTGGCCCACGCCTGGAATCCCAGTGGCTCAGGCCTGTAATCCCAGTGGCCCACGCCTGGAATCCCAGTGGCTCATGAGGCTGAGGCAGGAGGATCCTGAGTTTAAGGACAGCCTCAACTTAGTGAGACCCTAAGCAACTTTGTGAGATCCTGTCTCAAAATAAGATTAAAAAATGTGGCTCAGTGGCTAAATGTCCCTGGGTTCAATCCTGGTACCAAATAAATAAAATAAATCAATCAATCAGAAGTGTTCTCCAGGGCACAGCTGCAACTCCGTGCCTCTGCAGATACCTTGATGGATGACTCAATCTCACAGAAGAAGTTTTGTAATAAGCGGGCTCCAGGGTCGGCTTTGATCACTGTGAGGTCATCCCGAGCCCGCGAGCCGAGGTGCACGCCTGTAATCCCAGGGGCTAGGGAGGCAGAGGCAGGAGGATCACAGTTCAAAGCCAGCCTCAGCAATGGTGAGGCACTAAGCAACTCATGAGGCCCTGTCTCTAAAAAAATGCGAAACAGGGCTGGGGAGGTGGCTCAGGTCTAGTGCCCCTGAGTTCAATCCCTGGTACAAAAGAAAATACCGGAGGTCAGCAACTTAGAAGGAGAGGAGGCTTGTCTGGCTCACAGTTTCGGAGGAGCCAGTCCATGACAGGCTAGGAAGTGGAAGAGGAGGCCGGGCCCCGGAATCCCCCAGGACCTGAGGACTTTCTAGGAGGCCTCACCACCTGCCTCGGCCCCCAGCCCCCAGCCCCCAGCCCCCTCGCGGATCGTGCCTTTAATGGCGGCCCTCTAGCTGCTCCAGATGCAAACTGTACAATGGACTTTTTCTTTTTTGGACCGGGGACTGAACCAGGGGCTTAACCACTGAGCCACATCCGCAGCCCCCCCCCCTTTTTTTTTTTTCGAGACAGGGTCTCACCAACTGCTGAGGCTGACCTTGAATCTGTGATCCTCCTGCCTCAGCCTCCAGTGGCTGGGACTCCAGGTCAGCACCAGGCGCGGCTATGACAGATAAGTTCAAGGGCTTAACCTCACAGGCAAGGGGCTCTGCGTGGAAACGCCGTGGACTCAGCCACATTCAGAGTAAGTGGGGCGCAGCGTGAGCTGCATGTGGATCTAAACTAGGAAGGAAGTTCACACGATGGTCACGAGGTTGACAAAGTCTCAGTTACTCCAGCAGATGAATTCCCCGGACGTCTAGAGGGCTCCCTGCGATGCAGAGGGCCACTCGGGACGTCCACTGTCAGAGAGACTCGGCTGTCCCTCTATACGTGCTAATCTGACTGGTTAGAATAAAATCCAAAGTAGATTTAGATGAAATAGTCTAATTAGGGCGGCTGATGAGCAGAACTTTCAAGAATCACCTAAATCCTGTAAGAGGTCACTGAAGTGACTCTTGGGACAGTTTCCCTTTTTATCATACCTAGGCTCTGCGGGTACCCTGAGCGCCCTAGTTGTAAGCATGTGGCGAGGTAGTGAGTACACTTTGCATCTTTGGAGACTTTCCAGTGTGACACCCATCATGATTGTGGTCATTTAATGAAGGTAAGTAAGGATGGACAGATTTTTAGTTTTGAATTCTATTACTCTTCCTGTGTCAGAGAATAACTTTATGATTTGGGGTTGACAGAAAAATTGCAAAGGTAGTGCAGTTTCATTTATATCCTTCACTCGTCTTCCCCAAATTCTATTTTAATATTACCATAGCCAACTACCCAAACCAAGAAATTAGCTGAGCATGGTGGTGCACTCCTAGGATCCCAGCAGCTCTGGAGGCTGAGAGGGGAGGATTGTGAGTTCCAAGCCAGCCTCAGCAATTTAGCAAGAGGCCCTAAGCAATAAACGAGACCCTTTCTCTAAATAAATATAAAAAGGGCTGGGGATGTGGCTCAGTAGTTAAGCACCTCTGGGTTCAATCCCCAACCCCCCCCAAAAAAAGAGAGAAATTAACATGTGTACTATATTATTTGCTAAGCTACCATGCTTATTGTAATTCCACTCATTTTTCCACACGTTCTTTCAATGTTCCGAAACCCTGCACAGAATGTCACATAGCCTTCTGTTACCATTTGTCCTTTGTTGCCTTTAGTGAGCACCAGTTTTCCAGTGTTTCTCTATTTTTCATAATTCTGACAGTTTTTGTTTTTTGTATTTTTGCAGCGATGGTAATCAGGGATTGACCTCAGGGGCACTCAACCACTGAGCCACCTCCCCAGCCCTGTTTTGTGTTTTATTTAGAGACAGGGTCTCACTGAGTTGCTTTTTTGCTGGCTTTGAACTCTCATCCTCCTGCCTCAGCCTACGAGCTGCAGGGATTCCAGGCAAGTGCCACTGTGCGGGGCAATTCTGACATTCTGAGGACAATCTATCAGTTACCTTGTGGAAATGTCCTAAGCTTGAATTTGTGACTGGCTTTCCTTTCCCTTAGCACGTTTTCTGGGTTTCCCTGTGTCATTGTGTAATCCAAGATTTCATTCCTTTTTATGAATGAATCATGTTCCACTGTGTACCATGTTTGTTTGTCCCTTCACCTGGTGATGAATGTTTAAGCCTCCCCTTTGGGGCTGTGTTGACAGCAGGTGCTTTGAGCATCCACATGAGCTCTACGTGGCCATCTTTTCTATTTTCCTTCAGTTATGGGAGTAGAATTCCAGCTGCGTGTTCACCATTTTCAGGATCTGTCCGTTTTCCCGGGAAGCTGTGCTATTTTGAATTCCCACCAGTACTGTCCAATTTCTTCACATTCCTGCCAACGCCTGTCCCCTCTCTGGTTGTGGTCATGGTCATCTGGTGATTGTGATGTCCCTTAACTTGTAAGTTCTTTATATCTTGGAATCGTGACTTTTTGTCTGTGGTGGACCTGCCGATGTCTCCCCTCGAGCTGTTGATGGAACTGTCGTCAAAATTTATTAACTATGTCATCTTTACGCTTGTGATTTGAGGGGCCACCTGTCGTGTACTGTATTCACATGGATTTGGGTCTAATTCTTTATAACTTTATATTCTCTTCCACTGATCTGTTTGCCTGTTGGTTCACCAGCACCACACAGCTCTGACCTGAGTGAGAAATGGTCCAATTATAGTGGCTCACAGGTATTAATGTCTCAGAGAGCCAGTGGTCTCACACAGTTTCCCTTTTTTGGTATTTTCTTCATCATTTCTGCAGGATTTGTTTTTCTGTGTGACCTCAGTACCCATTTAGTTAACTCTACAAAGTCCCCTTTTGAAATTTGGGGATGCATTTACAAGTGATCAGGGAGCTCACACCTTTATAGAATTCTCTCTAAGAACAGGGCATGGCTTCCCATTTGTTCTCTTCCTGTCTTACAGTATTTTAACATTTTCCTCATACAGCTCTGCCACTGTTCAAAAACCTTATTAATTTCTTTATTTAGGTAGGGGGCTGAACCCGGGGTGCTTAACCACTAAGCCACACCGCCAGCCCTCCTTTGAGACAGGGTGCCACTGAGCTGCTCCGGGGAGGCTGCTACTTCACGGAGGCTGTTCCCACTGTGGAGCTGGAGTTGACACCAGGCACCACAGGAAGGCCCCACAGCCAGCCTGCGCTGACGTCAGAGCCTGTTTGTCCCCATCCCTGTCCCTGTCCCCAGCCATGTTATTCTGCTGTGTCCTCCCACGTCAGGTGTGATTCTCCCACCTGGGGCCCAGCCACGTGTCCTGCTCTGGCTGAAGGGTCCTCAGCAGATGTGGGGTGGGCACCACCAGGCCTGCGCACTCCTGGGTCTCCCTGACCCCGGGAGAGCACTCCTCCCAGGGGATGAGAAGTTGGTGGAACCCAATTGCCCCAGCGAAGCCTGGTTAGGGAAGAGCCCCCAGGCAGCTGCAGAGGCAGTAGGTTTTAAGCTTACGTTGCTTAATGTCCTGAGGTTTGGGGTTATGACACTGCTCTTTGGTACTAGCTAATTGATACACATACCAAGTAACTGCAAGAATGTATAAGAACTTCGTAGTGGACAGTGGCCAGGACACTCACTGACAACAGAGACAAGGGGAACGATGGGAAGAACTGTCTAGAAGGTCCAAATTCTTAAAACCAGTGTGTGGTTACATTACTGTGACAAAATTCCCACGTTTATCAACTTAAGAAGAGTTTCCGAGGTTTCAGTCCATGCAATGAGCCGTTGGACCTGTGGCAAGGCAGCACACCAGGTCAGGAGCCTGCAGAGCAGGGAAGAGAGAGACAGGAAGGGGCGGGCTGCCAAAACCTGCTTTAAGGACACACCCCCAGTGACCTCACTTCCTCTCACTAGGCCCCACCTCCTAGAGGCTCCACCCCTCCCAATGGTGCTCAAGCTGGGGACCAAGCCTTCAGCACCTTTGGGAGACATTCCACATTGAACCTGTAGCAACTGGCCAGAGACAGAACTTCAGGATCTGGAGCAAAATTTGAACACTTCTATCCTTGAATCCAGGTAGGAGTCTGCAGATTAAACTCGTCCACAAGGGGCTGGGATGAGCCTAGTTGGTACCTGCTTACCTTGAATGCACAAGGCCCTGGGTCCAGTCCCCAGCATCACTAAAAACAAACAAAAAAGCACGTCCACAAGTGCCTAACAAGATAAATGTAAAAAGGTATGCTCGGGTTTGTTATGGTGAAATTTCAAAACACCAAGGATTCGGAAGGAATCCTAAAGGCCTCGGCAGCAGGAGGGATAAGAATTAGATGGCTTCATTCCGCTCATCAGAAAAGCCACATGCTGGAAATCACTAGTGCAAAGCTACATTGGAAACAAAACCCTAGTCCCGGCTCAGCTTGCTCTCAGATTCGATAACAAGATCAAGTCTTGTTGAGTGCGAGTGCTCAAGTCACCCCGTACCTCCGGACACAAATCCACTGAAAAAATAACCCCAGGGGATACAGTCCAACCAGGGGCTTCCTCCACCTTCACAGAGCTCAGATGTGAATACAAATGAAGATGTCCGAATTGTGACCTTCCGCACCCCCCTCCTCCCCTGGGCTCCATCTCCCAGCTCATCATGCGCACAGGAATCCCAGCAAGCAAGACCCCCACCCCACCTGGAGCAGCCTCTCACCAGCGGGCCTCAGGTCTAGTGGGAAGTATGGTCCGCTCTGAGAGGTAAGGCCGAGAGAAGAGGGCTGCAGACACCTGGAAGTGGCCTTGGGACCCATGGAAAGGGGATCTGGAGTTCTGGAAGGCAGCGTCATGGGCCTGGGCAGGCCTCTGGTAATCTCTACTCTCTGGGAGACGCTTGGCTTCCAGAGTAGAAGGGGCCCACAGGAGAGACCCATCTGCCCAGGGGTAGGGGCAACACTAAGTCCAACAAATGGGAATTGAATCCCAAAGAAGTCACAGGCTAAAATAAACCAACCAGGAATAGAGATGTACTGCGGAATGGAGCGGACTCGTGCTCATGGGCTTCAGCATAGAATCATTAGAACAACATCGACAACAGTTCACATTTGCTGAAGACTCACTTTGCACCATGTTCCCTGCTCCAGGGTCTTACACGGTCCCCAAGGGTCCGGGTGTCTAGGGCTTGATCACCAGCCTGTGGTGCTTCTGGGAGGTGGTGGAATCTCTAGGGGGTGGGACTGAATGGGAGGAAATAAGGTCAAGTATGCGGTTGAAGGAAATATTGGGAGCCTGGTCCTCTCTCTATGGTTCTTTTTTTTGGGGGGAGGTACTAGGGATTCAACTCAGGGGCACTCAACCACTGAGGGAGATCCCCAGCCTGATTGTGTATTTATTTAGAGACAGAGTGTCACTGAGTTGCTTAGCACCTCACTTTTGCTGAGGTTTGAACTTTCAATCCTCCAGGCTCCGTCTCCCGAGTCGCTGGGATTACAGGCGGGCACCTGGCTTCCTTTGATTCTTGAAGAGCTTCTCTTGCCTATTTTTCTGCTACAATGTTCTGTCTTGCCACAGGCTCGAAGGCAGCAGACCAAGCTACCATCTGCTGAAACTCCTGAAACTACAAGTCAAATAAATCTTTCCTCTTTAAATTGATTATCTTTGGGCATTTTGTCACAGTGACGGAAAGCTGACCAATACGTTCTCATGGACTCTGTTTTACTGGAAACTAAGATTCAGGGAGTGTAAGCCCCGTGCCAAAGCTCACACAGAATGCTGTGCTGCTCTCTGAAAGAGGGAACAGCCTTCAAGTCAGAGGGGAAGGAATGGACCTTTCCATAAACAGTGCAGGCAGTTGCTAGCTACACTAGCTGCGGGAGTTCAACACCATAAAAGACTGCTTCTCTCTCCTCCAGATTGTAAAATGTGCATTCCTGGTTGTCAGGCCACCTCCTGGCAGCAGTGAGTGAGGCATGGAGACTTCTGCCTTAGGACACTTCCATTTCCAAACTTCTCAGAATACAAGTTCATCTGCACCAGGCAGGAGGGAAGAGAACAGGGGGATGAGGGTGGGAAGTTGGGGTGCAACAGTTCTAGATCAGGACTAATGTTTGTGTCCACATTTCATTGGCATGAACTGACTCACAGGGTCACACCGCAAAGGAGGCTGAGAGCGCCAATACCTGAGTCTCGGGGCGTGGTGGGCTGGGGAGGAAGAAATGGCTCCAGGCTGGGAAGGTCCTCGGAGGTAGAGCGCTTGCCTAGCGCGTGCAAGGCCTGGGTTCAATCCCAGCTCCAGGGATGTGGGGTGAGGGAGAGAAGAAGAAATGGTTTTGTGGGTATTTAGCATTTCCTGCCACAGCTATCCATTCGGACTGGGGGGAAAAAAAGCTAGAATTGTACTTCATATTAAATTCATAATGACAAATTATATAAAAATTTAATATAAACTAGTAAGCTAGGGCTGGGGTGTGGTTCAGCAGTAGAGTGCTCACCCAGCATGTGCAAGGCCCTGGGTTTGATCCTCAGCACCACATAAAAGTAAATAAATAAATAAATATTGTGTCTGACTACAACTAAAATAATAATAATAATAATAATAATAATAATAATAATAATAAATTAGTAAGCTAACACCAAACTTCATCATAAAGCATTAGATCAAAAATAGAACATTTTTTAAAAAATTTTGGGTTTAGAAAGACTAAAAATGTCACAGAGCCAAGGAACTATAAAAGAAAAGATTGACAGATTTAACTACATGTAATTTCAAAATATCTGAACAATAAAAGAAACTTCAATATTTTTTGCCTATCCATTTGGCAACAATAGAAAATATTTTTAATGTTCAGTATTAAAGTGAAAGTAAGGAAATAGGCACTCTTTTTATTATCCTGGTAGGAATGCAAGTCATCACAGCACTTTAGCAGGGCAACTTGACTCTGTCAGTTAATTTTTTTCTGTAGCTTTCCACACAGTAATTTTTCAACCTAGCAATTTGTTTCGTGCTGGGCATGGCACCCAGGGCCTTGTGCTCTAGACAAGCACTCTACCACAGAGCTAAATCCCCAGCCCTCAATCTAGAAAGATTTTCCACATGTATAAGAGGTGGAATAACTAAGACTATTCATTGAATTGTTGTTTAAAATATAGAAAAATTTAGGCAATATAAATGTCCACCAAAACAACATAGGAATAATATTGTTAAGTGGACCATGCTGTTCAGAACATACTGTAGAATACTAGGCAGTGAATAAAAAGGATGAGGCAAAGTTCAGCACACAACATGGAAAGAGCCCCAGGACATTTTTTTTTTCCTAAATAAAAAAGCAAGTTACGGAGCAAGAGAAATAGTTTGATGTTATTTATAATGCATATTTTAAAGCCACAAAATAAAAAATTTAAAGGTGAAACAGAAAAAAGCCATAGTATATATCATGCGTTTGTGAACACTCATTTAGAAAGGCCTAAAGAGCATTAGAAAGGCCTGAAAGACCCTGCTAACCCTTCTAAGGCCATGTCTGGGGAGGGCTATGGGAAATGGATTTAAAGGAGCCACTGGTTTTTGCTGTTGGGACACCATTGACGAGTCTGAGGATGGGGTCTCATGAGTGGGTGGGACTCAGGTAAAACTGGGGAAATGAATGAGTGACACAGGAGAGGAAGACCCACCCAGATGCCACGTCTAAAAGGGAACAGAAGTGTGCAAGGGACAGGAGGCCGAGCAGGAGGGCTTGTGGCAGGTTAGCAGACCCCTTGGTGACATGTGAGATAAAGGGGATCCTGAATGGGGTCCCCGTAAGGATTCGGGGTGAGGTCGGGAGCGCCTTTGGCTCTGAAGTCGGCTGTGCTGCTGACAGAGGGGCTGGAGTGGGGGCCGGGGCTGACTCCGTCTTCTGTTGTTAGGGTGGGTGCTCAGGAGAAAGTGGGGGACTCTCCATGGCAAATGTCACCCACCTGAGTCCCCAGATTTGGAAGGAATAAAATAGTTACAACCCCTGCTGATGGCGTTGGGTTTAGGAAGCTTGTGTCCTTACCCACCGACTTTGGTAGCCTACCTGAGATGACTCCTTTTGGTGAGGGATGAATAAACAAGTCGGTGCACACGCAGGTGACAAGGGCATCCTAGTTCTCTAGCTAGTTCCCCTCCCAGGAGTAGCTGGCACAGCCCGCTCCCTCTCTCACTCCTGCCCCACAGCGGGCCCTCCTCTGCTGAGCCGATCTGCTCCATCTGCTCTAGCAAGTTCGCTGGGGTCCCTGTAGGGCCCAGGCCTCCCAGTGAGCTCCGCTCACCTGTGTTCTCACCTTTGCCCTCTGGAGGCTCTTGCTGGAACCATTCAGAATTGATTTGCAAGAAGCTTCAGACTCTGACATAACCATTTTTCACTTTGTAACGGGTCTCGTTTCTATATGCCAAGTAAAATGTTTACCATGCAGCTTCTTCTTACTTCCAGCTCAGCAAAAATACTTTTGGGGGCGTCTGAGTTCACGGTAAGGGTCTTTTCATCCCTAGATGTTTCTTACTTGAGGCATTCCAAGGGTGAGACCTAGGCTTCCGGATGACTGTGGCACACCAAGAGGATCCAGCCGTGGCCAATAAACACAGGGAAAGATGTCCATCAGCAGGAGACTCCCAGAAAGGCAAACCGAAACCATAGTGAGAAAGCACATCACCCCCACTAGGAGGGCTATCATTTTAAAAAGGAACTTGACATGTGTTGGTGCGAGAGCAGATAAACTAGAATGTTCACACGCTGCTGATGGGAATGTAAGGTGGTGTAGCCTCTGTGGGAAGCAGCGTGGCAGGACCTCAGAAACTGAAACATGGGGCTACCACGTGACCCACAATTCTTCCCCGAGGCACACATCCAAGAGAGCTGGAGACATATGCTCACACAGACACTCGGGTGTGAGTGTTGATGGCAGCGTTATTAACAGCCCCAAAGAAGAAACTACCCAAATGCCCGCCGTGTGATGGAGAGTCAGCATAAATCTCCTATCAAGACCTGGTGTCACAGAGGCAGACTGGCAGGGAAGCACATTACTCCGCTTTCCAAAATACCACCTGTCCTCCTCCAAAACCCATAAAAAGAAGGGAGGTGAACAAGGGGTGTGATCACTTGGCACATGCCCACCGCCACACAGACACACACACGTGCACACACACAATGTTGTAAACAAGAGAACTGGTCTGATCATCAAGTACTAGGTTCTGGACCTGTATAACCTCAGGTCCAGGATTACATAAAAAACTACATAAAAAACCAAAAATCCAAACCAAACTAAAACAAAACAAAAACAAATGAAACCAAAGAGTAAGGAGAGGAAAGGAAAGAATCTTAAGTTAATATTAAAAGATGAGAAAGCCCATAAGACTCAAGTCTTTAATGCGTGGGCCTTCGGGGACATTCGGCATCCCAACTGTACCATATGATCATGTCCTCAATTCAGTCACCTATTTGGTACTTCAAATGAAATGCTCTAGAATTGACTTTTTTTCTGTTTCTTCTCTAAAGGAAGCTGCTGTGGTTTGCATAGGGGACCCCTTGAGTCCCATGTGTTGAGGGCTTGGTCCCCAGTCCTCGGTGCTACTGAAAGATGGTGGAACCTTTAAGGGGTAGGGTCTAGTAGGAGAGCATAGGTCATTGGTGTGTGCCTTTGAAGGGGACTGGGGGACCTGGGTCTCTTTCCGTCTCTCTCATATCTGGTAATGAGGTAAACGGTTTGCTCCACCACATGCTCTCCACCACCATGTGCTGCCTCACCACAGGCCCAAAGATAGAGTCAGCTAATCATGGACTGGAACTTCCAAAACTGTTTTATAAATTGATGGCCTCAGGTATTTGGTTCTAGTAACAGAAAACTGACTAACACAGGGGCAGAGGCAGTACCTTGGGATGCTTGTTCATATGAGGGTTCCATCAATGATATGTACATTTAAAAAAAAATTTTTTTAAACAAAAAAGGGTAATTTGGGGTTTTGTTAAGAACAGCTTTGTTGAGGCATGATGTATATCACACAGACTTCTGTTTCAAGTATAAAATTCAGTTTAATAAACTTACACAATTGTATACCACCACTCAATGCAGGTTTTGAGCTTTTCTTTCACCCCCAAAAGATACCTCTGCCCAATCAGAGTTCAATGTTCTTTCGACCTGTAGCCCAAGGCAGCCACTCATTTGTTTTCCTCTCTATAAGGAAAGGATCGCTCAGGGTCGCTCTGAGTGTGGAAAGGAGGAATCTGCTGCTTCTACCACATTTCAAGGTGATAATGGTTTGATGTGGCACATTATTCCCTATGATTAGTCATGTTGATTGTATAAATGAAAAGACTACAAAAATTTTAGGGTCTGTTCTTTTTCCAGTTAATCCAGAATTGAGCGATCTGGCAGGTTGTGCTGTTAGATCAAGCTATCAAAGACATAGATTCCTTTTGTCTTTCAAAATGACTGCTAAACTTGTGAAGTATGATTTTATACAATTTTTTTTTCAGTTTGTGGAGGCCCCACAATGTTTTCATCCCTGTGGAAGTCCCACCTTCTAAACCCCGCCGTGGAAGTGTCTCACGGCTCCTGCGTCTCACATGACCAAGATCCCTACACAAGGGGATTGGGTTTGTCCAGGATCTGTGCTTCTCCTGTAAATCCTCAGGTCTGAGTTCACCAGTCCCCATTAGACTAAGACAGCTGGGGCCATCCGTGAACTCTGCAGGAACCAGATCCACACAGAGGCCATTGGGTAGGAAAGTCTGGGAACTCCCAGCGGCAACCTGCTGATTTGGGACTCCCCGGTACCCAGCTCTGTCACAGGTCCAGCAGCACCGCAGATGGGGTGACCCCCAGGAGCCACACAGCCACACGGCCTCTCAGAGATGGTGGTCTGCCAAGATGCCAATTAACCTGTGGATGGCAGCTCCCCTGCCACACCCAGAAACAAGACTCCTCCCGCTGAAACCTTGTCCCTACCTTTGATGTACTGCCCCTTAAAAAAGGACCGAACCGTTTTCTGGTTGTTCAGTTCCAGCTCCTAACAGGACTGGACAACCTGTCAGATGCTCCTCTTCGATCTAAGATCTGGCTCTATCTCTTATTCTTTTTTTTTAAATAATTTTATTTATTTCTATGTAGTGCTGAGGATGGAACCCAGGGCCTTGCACGTGCGAGGCGAGTGCTCGACCCCAGCCCTTATCTCGTGTTCTCTACTAGTTATTTCAGACTTTCTTCTTCTCAGGTGGTCACACCTTCTGAGCAGGAAACTCCTCTGGCAGGGTGCTGGCTGCCAGCGACATGAGACCTCAGGGACAGGGGCTCAGGTGTGGTTTTCCCCTTCCACAGCAGAGTTGGGGTGGGAATGGGCGCAAGCTTGGGGGCTCCAAGTTTCAAGAAGCAATTTAGAGCAGCTGTAGGTCCTTGAAGTTCTGTTGAAGTTTCTCCAAGGGAGTGATGGAGCACACTGCTTGTTCCCTGCGGGTCCAGGCTCACTACTAGAACTGGGTGAGCATCAGGCAGATCAGCTCAGGATGGTGGAAACACGGGAGGCATTGAGGCCTGGGTTCAGTGACTCTCCGGCACAAGCTGTGGATGTCTTCTTGCCTTCGAAGTGGGAATGGGTCTTTGGGAAGTTCCTGTAGTGAACTCTCCAATCTTTGCTCTCATCCCAATAAAGTAATGAAGAAAATCCCAGAAAAGTAACCAAGACCGTCAAGTGGAAAAGTCATGTTAAGGTATGGAGTAAGGAGGGGAGGAGTGGGCAAGCTCACATTTCCTGGCTAAGAACCAGTCCTGTGGCCATATCCAGATGTGCAGAGTACACAGGCAGGGGGCTCTACCTGGGAGGTCCCTTTGTGGCAAAGCATCGCATGTGGAAAGAAAGCACAAAGCTTGGTGGACATCTGGGTGTGTGCCACACCAGACCTCCCTATCATACAGCCATCCAGTTGAAAGCTGACTCTTAATAATGTATTCCAGAAATAAGAGTGTCTTGAACAAGATCAACATTTATTTCTCACATAAACATTATCCAGAACTGAGAGGTTGGGCAGATTGTGCTGTTAGATCAAGCTATCAAAGACTTAGATTCCTTTTGTCTTTCAAAATGACTGCTAGATCTGTAGCCATATATATAGCTCCTTATAGGCTAGAAGGGGCAAGAAAAGATTAATGGGCTTTCTTTTAAAAAGGTTCCCTAAAATTCCACCTAAACATGTCACCTTGTTAAGAGTCTGTAAACAAGTCTGGATGGCCATCCTGACTTGTTTAGAGACTCTAACATTTCCCTCTTTTGTTTAATTTAAATAACGACCATAGTGGTTTTTACAGAAACACCATAAATAACCTGCTACAAACAGAAAGGGAGGATACAAAATGCCACAATACCAAGCCAATTGATGGCTCCATGCAAGAAGCCCTTGGAAAAATTATACCAGCGATGACACCGTTAGCAAAGATACCCAGTTACAATTTGTTGTAGATTACAGTTTGTGTCTCAGGCCAGGTAAAGCAGTGTCTCAATAGATTAACTCACAGTCCAGGTAAATTCTGCAGGCAGCTAGCTTAAATCACAGTCCTGGTAAGTTCACAGTCCAGGTAAGTTCTGTAGGCAGCTAGCTTAAATCACAGTCCAGGTAAGTTCTGCAGGCAGCTAGTTTGATCTGAAGTCTTGTCCGGTTCTCAGCCGAAGTCTCATCAGGTTCTCAGAAACACTGGAAATTCTTTCACCTTCGTTTTCACCAGCACTGGGATGAAGGCAGGAACTCCGCAACGCTGGCTAAAGAAAATCCTGTAGCATTCCAGCAGGCACTAAGAAAACAACCTTCTGAACAATTTAGTACATTATCTCAAGGTTTTTTTACATTTGAAATAAGCCTTAATACTGCTCATTACTCATTAGCTTCCAGGTGTTGGAGAACCATTGTAGTTACTGGCCTTGGAAATGATCCCCAGATGGCCCTGGGGAGAGTCCGGGACTCAAACTGCTTTGGAGCACAGGGAGCAAGAGCCCATGAGACTGTGCCTCCAGGTCAGGTCTAGATTTGGGCTCGACGCACTGGAAGAGCCGGCTGCCACCACTTGGAAAGTCCTTGCTGCACCATGACTGGCTCGCGCACGTGCCAGCCGCTGCCCCGATTCTGATTCACACACCCTCCGGTAACGAAAAGTATTTAGTAATAGCCTTTTGCTGCAACTTTTTTCCTAATAATCCTTCTTCTTCTGAACTTTTTTCTTCTTTCTGACTAGAGTTCCTGGGCTCTTATCAACACATGCCCTAACTATTTTTGGTTCCACTGGGGTGCCTCCTTCCCTTATCAATTTACTTCTCACCCCTTCCATATTTTCATCATAAAGACAATACAATACACTGAGACAAAACAAGACACAAATATACTGCATCAATCTTCTCCATTTTCTCGAAATGGCCATTTTTCCTCTCGCCCTATCTAGGGACGAGCAGATTTGCTCCCGTCCTATCTTTGGATGGGCAGCTTTTTTTTTCCGTCACTTACCCCAGAGTGTCCCGGGGCTCCCCGTAACGGGCCACCATCTGCCGCAGCCAGGCTGGCTGGGCAAAATAACCGGGGGGTGACGAGCAACTTGTGTACATTGATACAGCAGGAGTAGGAGCCCTTTATTGTAGGACAGAAACGGTATTTATACATTCCATACAGCTTATCTTAATTAGCATAAACTAGATACATCAGTCAACCAATAAGGAATCTCCACACTTAATGGCTAGCTGGTGCTACTTCACAAACCACTCCCTCTGGCATTTTGCCAGGTGCCATCCAGACTTGTTTACAGACTCTAACATTTCTCTGGCAAAATGCCAGGCGCCATCCTGACTTGTTTACAGACTCTAACATCACCTGGTACCTCCTTGACTGTGACCACATCTAATGTCAAGCGAGGGGGGTAGAAGTACAATTTTAGCTGGATGCAATGCCGTACCAACAGCAGAGCAATTTTATCATGGGGAGAGAAGGGGCAAATGGATGTTTGGGGAGTCTACAGGGCCACAGGGTCGCTCTGAGTGTGGAAAGGAGGAATCTACTGCTTCCTACCACATTTCAAGGTGGTAAAGGTTTGATATGGCACATTTATTCCCTCTGATTAGTCATATTGATTACATAAATGAATAGACTACAAAAACTTTAGGGTCTGTTCTTTTTCCAATTTCTTTTTTTGGGGGGAAAACAGGGATTGAACTCAAGAGTACTGGAACACTGAGCCACCTCCCCAGCCTCCTTTTGTATTTTATTTAGAGACAGGGTCTCACTGAGTTGCTTAGTGCCTCACCTTTGCTGAGGCTGGCTTTGAACTCGCCATCCTATTGTCACAGTTTCCTGAGTTGCTGGGATTACAGGTGTGCGCCACTGCACCTGACTTCTTTTTCCAATTTCTAACAGTCTAAATGATCACCAGTTGTCATCCCTGTTTATGTGTTTCACATGCTTCAGTCTAATGTTTTCCCAGTTGCATCTCATCTATTCATTTATGAAGTCAGTCGGTGAACTAGCGCATGTTAATTTAGCCTGTATGTAGTTCTTTGCTATTTGAAAGCTGCTGGAGAGGATGAAGAAGAGACACAAGACCTAAGTCCATTGAGTTCAGGGACCATCAAATTGGACAAATAAAGTCAAATAATATTCTAGTACACACGAAAAGCTTAAGGACGGCAAACTTTTTGACCTATCAATTCTACATAGAAAAATACAATCTGAGAAAATTACCAAGGGTTCATGAAAAGATTTAACTCTTTGGATGTTCATTAGAGCAAACTAAAACAAATAGCAGTATTTAAAAATTTCAAACAGGATTTATTTAAGAAGTTACTGTTTTCTTATGCAACCAAATATAGTCAGGTCGGGGCTGGGGATGTGGCTCAAGCGGTAGCGTGCTCGCCTAACGTGCGTTCGGCCCGGGTTCGGTTCTCAGCACCACATACAAACAAAGATGTTGTATCCGCCGAGAACTAAGAAATAAATAAATATTAAAATTCTCTCTCTCTCTGTCCCCCCCTCTCTCTCACTCTCTTTAAAATATATATATATAGTCAGGTCACCTAAACTACCAAGAAAGAATAGTAATGACACGTGAATCATGTTCATCATTTGTCATGAAGTAGAAAATATATAGCTTTTGGCATTCTCAATGCTGTCTACAAGCCATCTACTCTTTTCTGAGAACTATTCTTTGGATATAAGAAGATTTCAGTCCACCTTTTATTACTGGATGATGTCTGCTGATTGAACCATCCTACTTAAGATGGACCAGTCAAATTCTGTGTTTTAGTAATTTGAAATTGAGATTTGCAAAGACCAGTCTGTTGTTGGTGACATAATTAAGGGATTGAGCAGATGGTTGTGTATTGCTTAGCAATGTATATGGAGAATCAAAGACATGTGCTTACAAAGAAAAAAGAATGAAGAACACCAACATAGACAGACGAAAGCCAGAAACCATCCATGACAGTGTGGTACCCAGTTCTAAACCTGATTTTAGAATCCATGAGAAACCTATTTCCTTTTAATAATCCCACCTTTGTCTCTAACCTGGCCTAGCAGGTTCACACTTCCTTGATCTGACCCAACTTAGAGCTCCCATTTGAAACCCAAAGAGCTATTTCTATGAAAAGTAGCAATACAATCCTGCTCATTAGGAGATGTTATTCTGGCATTTGTGGCAGTATTAGCTGCCAGGGAGGTACTTTTAGGGGTAAGCTCCTATAATTAACAGGGAAAAGCTGCTGTCCCTTTAAATGAGGGACAAGTTATTCTTTTGTTTCAGATAAGACCCTCCAGAGAAAACCAAAAGGAACCAATTAAAACCAGTCAAGGCCTCCCAGCCCCTTTGTAGGTGACCTAGAATAAACTTTACTCATTATAATCTCATCATAAAGCTGAGTTCCCGGCCCATTAGTCCTTCCCCAGTCAGCCATTTTTTTTGAATATTTACTTTTTAGTTTTAGTTGGACACAATATCTTTATTTTATTTATTTTTATGTGTTGCTGAGAATCAAACCCAGAGCCCCGAATGTGCTAGGTGAGTGCTCTACTGCTGAACCCCAACCTAGCCCACCTCAGTCAGCCATTTCTTGAACAAGAGACTTATGGAGAAGGATGACCTTGAACTTCATGCTCAGTAACGTGCTCACTTCTACATGCAACGATGATGAATGTTTCTGCAATAAAATCCTCTTTCTTTAAAAATTTTTTTTTGATTGTAGATGGACACACTATTTTTAATTTGTTTTTTAAAATGTGGTGCTGTGGATAGAACCCAGGGCCTCACACATGCTAGGCAAGCACACTACCACTGAGCTACAACCTCAGACCTCCCCTTACTTTGTGTGGGTAGAGGCAGTGCTTTGGAAATTATCTCAAGTGCTCTTCTTAATGAAAGTGTAAAGTTTCTAAGCTGGAAAGCTTGAATTAAAATTGGGTATTATTAAGTTCCTCTGTTACACCCAGATTCCTGAGATAGTTAAGACAATGCCCTACAGGCCATTTAGCCTAGGGCCCTGTGCAGTTTGTCACAGGGCCTGAACCAATCAGTTTGAATGTGTACCCCGCTTAGGAATGACCAATCACCCCTGCCCAACCTGTTCCCGCCAATGAATGTGCCAATCACGTCTCAGAGTTGTTGTTTAATTTTCCCGCGCCTCATGATAATTTGTTCTGATGTATGCAAAGCCCACCGACCTCTCCAAAAAGTGTACTTAAGCTCTGCTTGACCTTTGCTCTGGGCTCTGGGCTGCTCTCCCTTCTTGAGTGGGCACAGAGTCCCAGCGAGCTGGAATGGATCCCCAATAAATCCCCTTTTGCCAATTGCATGGAGTCAGTCTCTTGGGTGGTCTCTCCCTCCGACGTTTCGCCAGACCCTTACACTATCTGCTACAAATAATAAACCTTATTGCACTGTTTTATCTCCCTGTAAATAATAAACCTTATTTAACTCTCTTCACCATTGCACTTGGTTACAACATACGTGGCAAACTGACGCGGAAAGTGATTCTGTATTCATCTTGGCTTGATGAAACTTTCATGGGCAAAGTTCTCAGAATATATGTATATTTGGCGGTGCTGGGGATTGAACCCAGGGCCTTGTGCAAGCACTCTACCAACTGACATATAACCCCAGCCCCTCAGAAAATATTTTGAAGAAGCACTTTGGATGAAAACTGTATCTGATTGGTCTACACAGATATTTCCCTGCTGTTAGAGTTAAAAATCTCATTGGAAGCTCATGAGAAATCATTTCTGTCTAGATTTCTTTGTAAGAGGAACTCAAATTTGAATCTGCTGCCAAGTAGAATATAGCAGATATTAATTTGGAGAAATTCTAAGGTAAAATATCTTCTTGTTAATTCCTAAATCAGCGACAAAGTATTTTATTCCATTTTTATCACCATTTGTAAAGCTGTTTTATTTGCAGTTTTAGCTGTAATAACAAATTATTTAAAAGGATTTATGTAAAGGGTCCCTACTTATTATGATAGTTTCAAGTGCATTTGTTTTTTGGCACCAGGGACTGAACCCAGGGGCTCTGAACCACTGAGCCACATCTCCAGCCCCTTTTTATATTTTATATAGAGACAGGGTCTCACTGAGGCCTTAAGTTGTTGAAGCTGGCTTTGAACTCACGATCTTCTTGCTTCAGCCTTCCAAACTGCTGGGTTAATAGATTTGCACCACTTTGCCCAGCTCAAGTACTCTTATTGATATTACATGTTGAAGGTGAAAAAAAATCTTGCTCTGTTCTAGTACTTGGAAAGACTACTGTAATAATAAGTACCCTGAGATGGGTTTTAATATTCTGCAGTTAGTGTTCATATGGGCTATTGATTATATTTGGGGAAGAACAAAGACATCACGAATACTACCCACACTTTTCAGGTAGCTTCCTAGTTGCAAGAAAGTGGAGCCAAACAGGCAAAGATCTTGCATGAGCTCAGCTCTAATCCTGGAATCACCCTCAGTCCAGTTCACACTTTCCTGGCATGCCTTTCATCTCTGGTGGCAGAGAGTGAAGTGGGGTTGCCAGGTTACTGCTGAGGAAAGGCAATTTTTAGAAGCATTAAGTCAGTGTCCTGCACTCTGAGCACACTGTGAATGTTAAACAGGAACCATTGGATGGTGTTTATTCTCTGGCTCTTGCTTTAACTTAAGTGTCCATGATGCTTATCACTTTTTTCTTTCCACTCCTTTCAAATATTAAATAGATGGTTTGTATTTTCTTTCCAATGGATTCAGAAGAATATGGTACAATTATGAGACAGCAAATCATAAACACAAAATAAATATTTAATTAATGGAGAAGAATTAAACTTTCAGCTCTCTAGATCTCTTATTAAAGTATCAAATTGGATTTGCCTCTAAAACTTGAGAAAATTTTGAAACATGGGATGGGACTCAGAAATCTATGTAGCCTGTTTATCAGCCCTTTCCTCTGTGTGCTTGGTAGACTGAGATATAATCCTAAAGCTGTTTTCAGAGCCATCTTGAGGGATTTATTATTGAGCTATGTTCTTGGACAAGCCTCAAGTTTCCTCATTTGTAAGATGAGTAATAATATTTAACTCAGAATCATAGAGCAGAATTTAAGGGAAGTGACCACATATATTGTGTATCAGTAGATAGAAGCTATGATCCCATTAGGCCTCTGGGAAATGGAGTTATGTGCTGTTTTATTTCTTGAAAAGATACTTTTTCTTGGGTCAAAGTTATACAGATACAAAGCACTATACGTTGTATCTTTTAAAATCTTTCCCTTCTGTTCCCCAGCCACTTAAAAATTTCCCTCCATGGGTCTGGAGCTATGGCTCAGTGGTAGAGACTTGCCTAGCATGTGTGAGGCACTGGGTTTGATTCTCAGCACCACATATAAAATAAAGGTTCTTTCACAGCTAAACAATATTTTAAAAAATTGTCTCCATGAAGTCAACCAAGATATTTCTTGTGTATCTTTCCAGATGTCTTTTGTGTATCTAAAAGAAAAAAGTATATTTTCCCCACTTTTAAAAAATTCTCATAAATAGTATCATGCTATTGCCTATTTTTGCCTTCCTTTTAAGCTTGAAAATTGTCCATTTCAGTAGTTTCCTTATTTATTTATTGGTACTGGGGATTGAACCCAGGGGCGCTTAACCAGCACTTTTTCGTTTTTTTGAAACAGGGTCTCACTAAGTTGCTTAGGGGTCGCTAATTTGCTGGGGCTGGCCTTGAACTTGGGATCCTTCTGCCTCAGTCTCCCCAGCCCCTGGGATCACAGATGAGCACCACTGGGCACGGTTTCTCCTCTTAAACAAGAGTGGCTACATCGGGCAGGGCTGTGACAGCGCGGGGAGCGAGCCACCGACTACCGCGCAGCTGTGCTCCGATGACCGGTTCCAGCCCTGAACCACTGGGTATTCGCTCGTTCAGCCAACAAATGGCCCCGGGGACACGGCACCGAACAGGAGGCTGGGCGTCCTGGGCTAACCGTGCGAGCCCTCGCTGGCCCTGGGCTCGCCAGATGGCCCTTCTTACGGTGTGGGCAGGGCCGGCCCCCGAGGCGGGCGCGTCCGCGCGGAACGAGGACCAGGGCAGGGGGAGGCCGGCTGGCGGCTGCTCTGCGCGCGGCAGAGGGGGAGGACCCTCCAGGTGGCGGTGCGCCCGCCAGGATGGCAGGGCCGACACCTGCTGGGTCTGTGCCCGCGGGGACCCGGCCTGAGTGCGTCCTTACAGGGACGCGGAGTCGCGCTCACAGCCAGCCCCGCGAGTCTCAGACGCTAACAGGCTGGCGCGCGGCGAGCGCAACTGGGCAGAGAACTCGACGGAAAACCCTAGCGTCTTCCGTGCTTGCTAGGAGGTGGTGTCGCGGGAGGGGCAGGACCGCGGGACCCGGGTGGCTGGAGCCGAGGGCGGGGCGGGCGGCGCTGCCCAGCCCTTTAAACTTCTGTGCGCGGGAAACGCGGCCCAACAGACACGGGCGGGCGGGGCCGAGCGGGGCGGGGCGGGGCGCGCGCTGCGGCCGACCAACGACCGCCCTCGGCCCCGCCCCCTTCCAAGGCCTGGCCAATCAGTAGCTTTCTTAAATCCTCCCCGGCCCGCCCCCGCGTCCCGGTCCAGGCCGACCCGCGGAGGGCGGTGGGGCGGGACTCTTGGCGGGCGTGTGTGGGCGGGTGCCGACGTCGCGCGCGCCCACGGAGTTTCGAACGCTGTTGGCCCTCGCGGCAGAAAAAATATGAGCGCGGCAGCCAATGGCGAGGCAGTAGGGACCCGCGCGCAGGTCCGGCCCCGCCCCGTTCCGCTAAAAAGAATCCCGAGTCCGGCCATTGGCTCGCGCGGCCTGTCACTCGCCGCGGCGGCCAGCGGGCAGGCGCCTAGCGGTGGCTGGTTCCGCCCAGGCGCGAAATGTAACGCGGGAAAAGACCAAGCGGGGACCGCGGCGCAGGTTGTTATTTTCGGGGCTCGGCATCGCGCGTCCTGCTTTCCTGTCACCGCAAGACCAGGCCGCCCGTCGCTTCTCGCCGCCGCTACCTGCATTCGGGATTACAGAGAGCGGAGGGCGGCGTGGCCGGGCCGGGTCCAGCCTTCCTGCCCGGACGGGCCCGCCGCGCCGCTCCGCTCCTCCGTGTCCGCCTGCCATGAGCCGGCGGGCCTGAGCCGGCGTCGCGGAGCAGCGCGGGCGGGCGAGCGAGGGCCGGACCGGGTCGAGAGCGCGGCGCGGCCGGCGATGATCCGCGGCGGGGAGGCGCCGATGGCAGAGCACCCGCCGCCGCCGCCGCCCGTCGTCTTCTGCCACGAGTCCCCGAAGCGGGTGCTGGTGTCGGTCATCAGGACGACCCCGATCAAGCCCGTGTGCGGCGGCGGGGGCGAGCCGGAGCCGCCGCCGCCGCTCGTGCCCACCAGCCCCGGCTTCAGCGACTTCATGGTGTACCCGTGGCGCTGGGGCGAGAACGCACACAACGTGACGCTCAGCCCGGGGGCTGCGGGGGCCGCCTCGGCCGCTCCGCCCGCCGCCGCCGAGCGCCCGGGGCCTCGGGGCCGGGGCGCGCCCCCGCCCGCCCCCTCCGCCGCCGCCTCGGGGGGCGAGGACGAGGAGGAGGCGAGCAGCCCGGACGGCGGCCCCCTCAAGGTGAGCGCGGGGCCGCGGCCCGTTAACGGCGCGCCGGCTGCCGGCTGCCCCGCGGATGGGCGGGGCGGGGCCGGGCCGAGTGGCAACGCCGGGTCCCTCTGGCCGCGGCGGGGGCGGCGGCTGACAGGCCCTGACGTCACTGCCGCGCGCCAAAACCCGCCCGCGGGGGGGCGGTGTCACGTGGGCGGCCGGCGGCGGGGACCCGCGGCGCCCCGCCGGCAGGTGCGGCGCGCTCGGGGCGCGCCGGACGCCAGGTTAGCGGTCGCCGCTTCCTCCGGCCCGGAGCGAGGCGAGGGCCGGGCGCCCGCAGCGGTGCGCCGGGGTGCGGGAAGGAGCGCAGCGCGCGGTTACTGCGCTGTCACTGATGTCGCCGCGCCCTGCCAGAGGTGTCCTGCGGAGACGACCGAGTCCGGGAGGGGACTTCGGGGCATCCTCCTAGCGGAAGTTGAGCCCTTGCTGCCTTTCATCCATCCAGCCTGTTGCTCTCTGGGAAGCTCACTGGACAGTGGTACATGGGCGCTGACCGCTAGTGGCTCGCTGTCACCGTAGCGCTGGAGGGTGTGCCCGCCTGGTGCGCACCTACGTCCTGCAGACCAGCCAGTGGAGGCTGGAGGATGGTGGATGACCTCCCGAGCACACGACCAAGCTGCGGGACAGCCCGGAGCTGGCCAGGGTTCTGGGGCCCTGGTCTTGCTGCCTTTCTGTGGCCGTGCCTTCCTTCCTAGACCCCGAGCGCTGGCAGGGCGGCCTTTCCTATCTAGTGGACTGTGCGACTTGAAGGCCTTCCATTCTGTCGGTGCTCAATAAAGGCGCTCCTTAAATATTAGCATGATGAGTAGATGGTGCTGATACTATTATTATACCATAAAAGGTTGATACCAGATTCCGTTTATCTCTGTATGAGATGAGTAATTTGCTAAAGAGGTAAATCACCGAGTGGATACGGTGAATCTGTTGGCAGATACCTTATTTACAAATTGAAACAAGTTTGGTCATCACATGAGAAGCAAGAATCCCAAAACTATCGTTTTGGCTGAGGAAATTAATTTGTTACTGCTCACATTGTTATTAAAAAACTACAAAGTTATAAGAACGGTGCTTTGATATTTTAAATCTCGAGACTACGCTTCAGTAGAAATTTGAAAGAGTAGAAATGCTAGTAGTGGGGGATATTAATGAAGGGGACTGTTACTGTTGGCTGACTCTAGGTAGCCCTATTAAGGTGGCTGGGATCCACCCATCTTAGATATTTTTAGGCATGTAGGCATATTTTTCTACTAACGTATTTGCATGTTTTAATCCTTTAAAATACACATTTGATTCTGTTATATAGTTAAGAGAAAGGCATAGATGTCTGAATGTTTGTGGAGGATTATTTATTATTCAGTAATTAATTTTGCATTATCCAAGATTAGTATTGTCATAGATAAATGAATTAACTTTTTGGTCTGAAACAGACTGTCACGGAAACCTTTTATAAAAGTCGTTAACAAAATGCCTAGGTTTGAATTTTACTTATACATTGTCCACCTTTTATCCAGAGGTAAAATATATTGGAAGTTATGAAGAACATGTAGAAGTGAAAAGGCTGTTTTATAGTTCTCTTTGTTCCTTTCTTACACAATCTTCCATATTTTAACTTTTATAAATTATTTGATAAGCTGATTTTATATTGCTCCTTTATTGATGAAGCAATCCAGATTCAACTCAAAAATTCATTTAACTTCCCCAATTTAAGAAAGATGGGTCTGGTGTATACCTAGTTTGATTTGTGGTCAGCAAATTGGACTAAAGACAGGAAATCCTGACCCCTTTTACTTTGTTTTGCTTCTCTAAATTACTCAGTTCACTTTTTGGGAAGATGGGTGACACTGTTTTTGCAATATAGCCAGTGCTGGGAACATGCTCTCTCCAACCGAGCAGAATGCTACTCCGAGGCACTAACAGCTGTGGACTTGAGAGCATTTGTGCTCATTTAATGTCTGTCTGTTGCCTCTGCTCCCAGGGGAGGTGTTTACATCTGAGTTCTGAACACCCAGTGTCTGCTTTCTAGCTCTTTTGTTTTTTCTTGCTAGACACTGCCTCTCTTGCCTGGGAAAAGAACATCCTTCATCTGCCAACTTATTTCTCATCATGAGATTGCTTAGCACTGTTGGTATATAATTATATATTAATGTTATCTTCTAAGTTGTAGAATTCTGGGAGGGAAGAGGCAGGTATAACTTCCCTCTGCTGCCTCACAGCTTGTGCCTCTGCCCTCAACTAGGATGACATTCATGATGTTACAGCTCCACCATGAGACTGGAGGGACGTGGTTTCTCAGATACCATCCATCCCTCAAGACCTGCTACTGCCCATCCTTCATCCCCCCTTCTATATCCAAACATCTAGACTGTAGTCTTACAAACAGTTGATTGTTATACAGTAATTTTTGATCACTCCATGTTAAATCTAATGTTAGCATAGCAGCATCATTTATTGTCTGCCATGAAGTAAGCACTTCATAATGTTAACAACAAACTGCTAGGCTCTGTTGAACAGTCTGAATTACAATTCATTTAATCCTGCCTACTTGATAAGGAAGGAGAAATTAAAGAAGAATCACCAAGCTTGTTAAGATTATATGGTAGGTGGCAGAACTGATGGGGACTTTCCCTTGTTTTAATCCTAATCCCTGTACCATATTGCTCATAAATATATCACCTATAAGCTAACTATAGTGACTTATTATTAAAAAATAATAAGCCTATGTAAGTAGACTTCTGAAATACTATTTATAGCTCATCTCTATCAGTTCAGATGTTTTAGGTAAGGGTATATAATGATTGGATGAATTGGAATTGAGACTTGGAAAATTGTGAAGATAGGTCGAAGTGGGAGATAAGAGTTAGGAAGCAGATATGCAGGAAATTTGGATCTAGGTGTGGAAGTAAGGGAAGTAGGATCAATTACACTTTCTCATCAAGGTACACATGCCTCCCTCTAAGACCTGTTTTTCTTTCCCTTCTAGGTTGTTTTCCCTTTATTTGGATTTTATTTATATAAGATTGTGTCAAGCACTTTTAGGTCTTTTAGTCATCACGTGACTAAACACTTTCAAAATCACTAACCTGCCTTCTGGAGTTATTGCAATTCTGTTCAATTACATTTACTAAAGTATGTAATGATTTTGGGCAATGGAATCATTTTCTTAGAATTTCATGCTAGTGTTGCTTTTTTCATTTGACTCATCAACAGGCTCCACAAATAATCTCCCTTGGCTGTGGATGAGTTCCTGTCATTGCTACAACATACCCAGAAACATGTTTTTATTGTATTGTCACAGCCAGGATGAAAAATGGTTCTCTTTCATATTACTTATTTTAATTTCTGTTACTAAAAGATGCTCTTTATTCATTTATTTAGGCCATCAGATGGTTAATTTCCCTTATTATTTTCTCAGCTAAAAGAATATATTTAGTGAACCCTTACCTGTATATGGCCAACGTTGTGTATATTTTACTTCTCATTTGGAAAATGTAGACATTTACTTGTGGAGGAAACAATGTTCCTTAAAAGTTGCTAGAAAACAGCTCTATGGTTAACTTTGTCTCCCTCCCTGTTAGACATGCTTGTCTTTTTATTAAAGCTAGAAGCAGAGATAATAATAGCTAAATTTAAACTTAAGTTTTTGGTATTAATGAATCAGTTGATTCAAATTGTAGTAGAGTAAATATTTTTATGTATTTGAAAATATTAGAATCCTTCCATGCTGGGCGCAGTAGTGCACGCCTATAATCCCAGCGGCTTAGGAGGCTGAGGCAGGAGGATAGTAAGTTCAAAGCCAGCCTCAGCAACTTAGTGAGGTGCTTAGCAACTCAGTGAAACCCCATCACTAAATAAAATATAAGAATGGGCTAGGGATGTGGCTCAGTGGTTAAGTGCCCCTGAGTTCAATCCCTGGTTTAAAAAAAAAAAAAAATCCTTTTATGGCAAAGGAGTTGTATCACTCAGGTTTTTAATTAACCGGATTTCAAATTCATTTCTTAAGAGCATCACCTATTATTTGTTTATCATAGGTGCTGTCTTATAGTTGTTATTATTTTGCTCTCCCCACCACCGCCACCCCTACTTTCAAACCCAGGGCCTGAAAAGCATGCTAGACAAGCACCCTATGACCGAGCTACACTCTCAGTTCCTATTTTATGTTTTTTTAAGCAAGATTTGCCAGATGTGGTGGCACATGCCTGTAATCCCAGTGGCTCAGAAGGCTGAGGAGGATGATCACAGGTTTGAAGCCAGCATCAACAATTTAGCCAGGCTGTAAGCAACCCAGTGAGAGCCTGTCTCAAAATAAAAAGGGATGGGGATGTGGCTTGGTGGTTAAGCACCCCTGGGTTCAGTCCCTGATATATATATGACCAGCCACAATGCATATGACTATCATGGCTCAATAAATGATGGCAGTAGATTCTCTGATTTTACTCCTGCTTTATCTCTCTCTTGGTGGCTCTGGGTTAACAATTTTAGCAAGCAAGACTAGAGCTAAATGTGGCTACTTGAAGATAGTAACCAAAAAAGGTTAAAGAATCTGATAACCACCAATAATTTCCCAAAGTTGATTTGCTAAGGTGGACAAGTAGGTCAAGTATCATGCCAATTCCTAGCCTCATTATAACTGGATACTTGTGAGGATTAATTAAGATTGGGGAAAGACCTCTATTATATACCTCCTTCTACAGTCTTAGTGTCAGTGAAGAATTGATGAGCTCTTTGTTCCATCAACAATAGTTATTATTAATAGCATGCATGAATCACTTAGTAGGCTAAAGCAAGTTGCAGAATGCAACCTCGAAATCTCAGTCTCAGACTCAGCATGACTCTTGGTATATGTCTGTGATGGCTAATACACATGTATTCCACGTCCTGTTCATTCTAGGTCCTAGAAGAAATCCCCTACCTGGGGTAGATGGGTCTCAAGACGGGGAAGAGAGATGGTAGAACCAAGTGATGTTTTCCAGAGGTTTTGCTCAGAAGTCGCACATGTTGTTTTCACTCACATTTTACTGACCAGCATATGGCCAGTTGTTCTCTAGACCTACAGTGAGAGGGGTGAATATTTTTACAATATTAAAATTGTGATAATGTGTCTTCTCCCATTCTTTTAAAAAAATTGTGGTAAAACCCAAAACATTTATCACTTGGACCATTTTAAGTATCCAGTACATTAGTGCCAACTACATGCAGGATCTCCAGCATTTAATAATCTTACAAAACTGAAATTTCGTACACATTGAACTTACCTTTTCTTGCTCCCCTCAGTTCCTGACAACTACCATTTTACTTCTTGTTTCTAAGAATTTGACTACTTCAGATACCTCATATAAATGGAAGTATGCAAAATGTGTCTTTCTGTGACTAGCTTGTTTCACTTGGCCTTATGTCCTTAAAGTCCATCCATGCTATGGCATGATAGGATCCCCCCCCTTTTTTTTTTTAAAAGAGAGAATTTCATTTATTTATTTATTTATTTATTTAATTTTTGGCGGGTACAACATCTTTCTTTGTATGTGGTGCTAAGGATGGAACCCACGTCACACACATGCCAGACGAGCGCGGTACCCCTTGAGCCACATCCTCAGCCCCGATAGGATCCCTTTTTAAAGGTGGAGTATTATCCCACTTTATAATCCATTCATACCACATTTTCTTTATCCATTTATCAGTCAGTAGATAAATTTGAGTTCTCACCATATCTTGGGTATTGTGAATATTGGTACAAAGGACACAGGTACACAAATATCTCTTTGAGGTCCTGTTTTCAATTCTTTTGGATATGTAGTGTTCTCACATTATTAATTATTTAAAAAATAAAGAACTATTGAGAACTAATGAAACTTTATTCTACCAACAGAAAACATCTTTTCAATTATCAATATTTTTGGGGGTTTCTGTTTAATACATAGTCCATATCTAAAGACCAAATGAAAATATAGGTAAGGATTTCATTAACTCTTAAACACTTTGTTGACTTTTAGAACAAAAATAGTAAATAGATGTATAACCAGTTAGGATTTCCATGGTATAAGATTAAAATCAGGTCATTAACTTGTACTGAAAGTAAATTTTAAAATCTAAGGATTTTTAATGCATAAGTTGTCCTAGAATGTAAGGATTGAGCTTTTCAAAGTGAAATTGCTGTAACTTATTAGGCTTCATGTTTAAGCTGATATTTAAGCTTTTGGAAGTTTCATTCAGGGTTTTATATTAAAAGCAGTAAAAGCTCCAGCTGTGATGGTACACACCTGTAATCCCAGCAGCTGTGGTAGGGATGCAGTAGGATCACCAGTTTGAGACTCCCCTTAGCAATTAAGTGAGACCCTGCCTCAAAAGTAAAAAGGGCTGGGGATGCTGGTCAGTGGTTGAGTGCCTTGTGGGTTAAAAATAAATAAATAAGAAAATAAAAACAAATTCCCTGTTACCAAAAAATAAAAATAAAAAAATTATTTTGCATGTAGTTGTACATGATGCTTTTAAAAAATATATGTTTTTCCTTTAACTGGCATGTTAAAAGTTAACTTACCTGGGAAATAAAAAAATTTTTTAAATGTTTACTTTATAGTAGTTTTAAATATATAGAAAATGTGGGCTGGGATTGTGGCCTGGTGGTAGAGCACTTGCCTAGCATGCGTGAGGTACTAGGTTCGATTCTTAGCACCACATAAATAAATAAATGTATTTTGAATGTATTGTGTCCATCTACAACTAAAAATATTTAAAAAGATATATAGAAAATGTTCCCAGGAACTGCACCCTTTCCCCTGTTGCCAACGTGTTACATTAGGGTGGTACTTTAATTACAATAAAAGAACAATATTGATGTTATTAACTGAGGTCCATGGTATATTCAGATTTTAATTGTTTTTAAATTAAGGTGAAATTTTACAGCATTAACTATTAAAAATGTACAGTTCAGTGACATTTACTATATTCAATGTTGTGCAGAGTTTCAAAACATTTATCACTTCAAAGAAAGCTATCCATTAAACAGTGAGTCTCCATCCCCCACTGAACATGCAGATTACCTTTTCCCTTTAAGCAGAAAAGGGTGCTGGAGTTTTAATTGGGATTGTATTAAATCTATAAGCTCACTTTAGGTAGTATCAAAATTAAGTCTTCCAATCCTGAATTAAGTTTTGATGTGTTTTCATTTCCATTTGTGTCAAAATATTTTCTTTTCCATTGTGATTTCTCTTTGATTCACTGGCTGATTAAGTGTATTTTTAAATTCTCACTTATTTCTGTTTTCCTCCTGTTGACTTATAGTTTCATTCTATGTGGTCAGAGAAGATAGTTTGTATACTTTCAGTCTTTTAAAATTTGTTGAGGATTGTTTTGTGGCCCAACATGGTCTGTTCTGGAAAATATTTCTTGTGGATCTTCTGCTTAGTTACCTTATATACTACATGAGGTTTTTGAAGTTTCTGGATAATTTTGATCTCTCTTTAACTGTGCCAATTTTTGTTTTTCATATATTTTTTGGGAACTGTTGTTTTTGTGTATATACTTATACATTGTATCTTTTTCTATCCTTTTGTTTATAATCTACTTGTGGTTTTTAATCTAATGTGAAACTCTTTTTGGACAGCATATAGCTGGGTCATTAAAAAAATACATTTCTGTCAATCTCTGCTTTTTAATTGAGAGTTTAACCAGTTCATTTTTGAAGTAATTACTGATGAAGAAGGACTTCTGCCATCTCTTTTGATTTTTATGGCTTATGTTTGTTTTATTTGTTTCTCCATTAATGCCTTATGTGCTCAATTGACTTTTATTTATATGTAGTATACTGTTTTAATTCCTTCCTTCCTTTCTTTTTTTTTTTTAAATTTGTTAATGGTTACCCTGAGAATTTTTATTAACCTTTTAAACTTATGATAATATATTTTGAATCAATATGATTATAGCTTCAATAGTATACAAATGCTCTACTCCTATACAGCTTTGTCCATTCCTCCTTACATTGTCACAAATTACATCTTTAACTGGGGGTGGCGGCACACGCCTCCTCTAATTCCAGCGACTAGGAAGTCTGAGACAGGAAGATTGCAAGTTCAAAGCCAGCTTCAGCAACTTAGTGAGGCCCTAAGCAATTTAATGATACCCTGTCTCTTTATACATTGAGATCCTATTAACATGGATGTATAATTATTGTTTTTTAAGTATGACATATGCCTTTTATAAAGAAAAGTAAAAAGGAGTTAAAAGCTAAAAATACAGTAATTCTGGCTTTTATATTTACATTGTTACTCATCCCAGTGTTCTGTATTTCTTAATCAGGCTGTGAATTATTATCTAGTATCATTTCATTAAAAAGAATTTTATGTAGTTGTAGATGGACACAATGCCTTTATTTTGTTTATTTTTATGTGGTGCTAAGGATTAAACCCAGTTCCTCAGGCATGCTAGGCAAGCGCTCTGCCGCTGAGCTACAGTCACAGCCCTTGGCAGCATTTCATTTTTACCTAAAGAACTCCCTGTATCTCTTGTAAGGCAGCTGTGCTAGCAATGAATTTTTATTTTACTGGGAATGGCTTTAATTTCTTTCTTTTTTTCTTTTTCTTTTTCTTTTTTTCTTTTTTTTTGGTGCTGGTGATTGAACTCAGGGGCACTTGACCACTGAGCCACATCCCCAGCCCTGTTTTTGTATTTTATTTAAAGACAGGGTTTCACTGAATTGCTTAGCATCTCACTTTTGCTGAGGCTGGCTTTGAACTTGTGAGCCACCTGGCTCAGCCTCCCGGGCTGCTGGGATTCAGGTGCTCCCAGCTTAATTTCATTTTTTGAAGGATAGTTTTGCTGGATATAGAATTATTCATTTTTCTTCTTTTAGTGTCTTAAATGTGTCATTTCACTGCTTTCCTAGGAAATCAGCATTAATCTCACTTGGGACCCCTTTGTGCATGACAAGTCACTTCTCTCTCCCTGCTTTCAAGAGTCTGTCTTCTGACAGTATGATTCAGTGTGTCTCACTGTGGATCTCTTGTGTTTATCTTTTGAGCTTCTCAGATGTTTAGATTTGTATCTTACCAGATTTGGGACATTTTCAGGCACTATTCCTTCAAACATTCATTTTGTCCTTTTCTCTTACCTCCTGCACTCCATTTATGTGTATATTGGCATCCTCGATGGTGTCTTACCAGTGTCTTATGTTCTTTTTATTTTTCTTCATTCTTATTTTTCTTCTGTTCTTCAGAATGGATAATTGCAGCTAGCATTTTCAAATTTACTGATTCTTTTGCCAGCTCCACTCTGCCATATAAACCCTTTAGTGGATTTTTTTTTTCCACTTTAATTTTTTAGTTTTCAGCTCCATAATATCTATTTGGTTCCTTTTGATAATTCCTATCTCATTATTGGCATTCCTTTTCTTTTCTTTTCTTTTTTTTTTTTGTAGTTGCAAATGGACAGCATACCTTCATTTTATTTGTTTATTTTTGTGTGGTGCTGAGGATCGAACCCTCACGCATACTAGGCAAGCGCTCCACCTCTGTGCCACAACCCAAGCCCTGTTGGCATTCTTTTTGTTGAGAGATTGTTCTGGTTTCTTTTCAGTCTTTGTTCATGGTTTCTTTTAGCTCACTGAGCTTATTTGACAGTTGATTTGAAGTCTTTCTCTGTTAAGTCTAATGTATGTGCTTCTTCTTGGTCTGTTCCTGTTAATTTCTCTTGCATATGTACCATACTTTATTTCTTAGCATGTTTTGTAACATTTGTTAAAAATATCTGAATGTGGTAACTCTGGAACTCACATTCTTCCTCCTCATTGATTGCTTTTATTGTGTGTTGTGGTTGTTTAGTGATTTTTCTGAACTAGTTTTCTAAACTTTGTATTCATTGTTGCATTCTCTAAGCTGTGTTACTTTAGCATGTAGCCAGCTAGTATTTTGAGATTTCCTTGAATGCCTAGAGCTCCTCTCCCCTTTCTCCCATTCCCTACAAAAGGAAAAGAAATGCAGAATAGCTTTGTGTTGGACCTCCCTCTCTCCCTCCATCCCTCCCAGAGCCTTGCTGGACAAGTATTCTACCACTGAGCTTCATCCACAGCTCACACTGAAAAATGTGCTTCATTTCCTGCTTGTGCTGAGCCTGATAATCAGTCAGAAGTGAATATGTTAGGGTCCATACAGTTTTTTTTTTTTTTTTTTTTTTTTTAAGCATGCTTCTGACACATGCCCTGGGTGCTTGGGTCATTTTCTGGATTCCCAATACCTGAGTACTTTTCAATGCCCTAATTTTCCAAAGAAACTCTCTCCCAGCTTTTTCTCCCAGGCTTTTCATGGGTTTGAAGTCTCTTGCTCCAGATGCAGTAGGTTATTATTTGTCTTAAGGTTTTTGAGAAGTGCCCTCTGAATAGCCAATTTTCTGCCCCAAGAGAGTTCCAAGAACAAAGTTCCAGAACAAAGACAGTTCCAGAACAAAAACAAATGTCTTACCATCAGTCCATAGGGTCCCCCATGGAGGTCAAATCAGACAGTTTTTTCAGAAGAAGGTATTCTCTGCTCCCTTTGGAGGCAGGGATTAAGTTTCTACACTGAGCTTTCAGCCTGTGGTCTGCAGGACCACCTCTGGGGAAGGGAGAAAGAAAGGGCCAGTACAAGTGCTTCGCAGCTTTCCTCCTGTTTTGAGTGGGCATTTTCTTGACTTTGTTTTTACCGAGTTGCTGTAAATTTCTATTTCTGGGCTTGTGACAAAGGTGATTGAGATAGTTTTTCCTGGATTTTTCCAGTGATCTGTAGTGAATGGCCTGTTGGAGCCACCTACTTCACCATTTTTGCTAATATTACACAAGAAAGATTGATATCTTTTATGATACATGACTTTACTGAGTAGAGTTCAAGAAATTTTAATAAGGTTTATACAAATTGTCCACAGGATGGAATCCGACGTGGTAGACCCAGAGCAGATACTGTCCGGGATTTAATAAATGAAGGAGAACATTCCTCGAGCAGGATCCGATGTAACATCTGTAACAGGGTGTTTCCAAGGGAGAAGTCGCTCCAGGCTCACAAAAGAACTCACACAGGTGAGCTGAACACATTTTAGAGAATGCTGGAAGTAATTCTTAACTGGAAAACTGATCCAGTGTTTGTGCTTATAAAGTGTTTGTAGTTACTAGTATCATTTATGAAGTTTTTAAAAATAGGCACTGCGTAGTCAGTTTCCTGTAGATGGGGAGTGGTGTTTTTAAGAATACTGGTTCCGTGTAACTATTAAAGTTATAGTAATTTAGATGTCACAGTCATACTTTATTAAATTTGGTTCTTCCTTCTGAATTTTACTTAATATTATCTTTGAAATTGTTAATTTTTAGGCCAAATACTAAAACAGCAATGGTCAATATTTTAATAGAATTTGTAGAGTTTTTTCAGTTTGACCTAACCATTAACTCTATGGTGAACTGATTTTTCTTCTTTCTTTTTTTGAAATAAATGGTAAGTAGGTATCCCCAAGATTCTCATACATCTTTATTTGTACATAGAACTTATACACTTACATTTTAAATACCATGTACAGAGCCAAAAAAGTAATTTATCGAGGGTCCTATTCTTTCTAGAAAGTTGGCCTCATAGGAATGATTTACCTTATAGTTCATCTAATAATGTAAAGACGAGGAAGCTGAAGTGTCAAAAACCCAATTGCCACTGGTTTATAGACTGTCATTATCTTAAGTACAGATGCCTAATACTGCAGTTGCTAGCACATGCGACTGTTGGGCACTTGAAATGTGAGCAGTCTGAATTGAGATGGTAGGTAAGGGTACACTTCCTATGAAAAAAGAGGAATAAATAATCCAGAAATTCATTTTTAGGTGTTGAAATGAAATATTTTAGAGAAACTGGATTAAGTAAAACATTAATTTCACCTGTTTCTTTTTATCTTGTCTAAAGTGGCTTCTATAGGCAGTTCAAAATATATGTCTATTGGGCTGTTCTGGTCTAAAATTGGCCTTGTAATCCTCGGTCCTTTATTTTTCCCATTATGGTGATTGTTTCATATTTTTTTATGTTTGTTGAAGAGATATATTTTCTTCAATAAATCCCTGAAAAATGGGTAAAGTTATAATTTTGAATCATTATAAGATGGCTAGGGGAATTTAGATTCCATTAGTAAAAATTTACTTGATGAAATAGTTACTTTTGAGAATTTTTATGAATATATTTTTTAACTTTATTAGTTTGAAATACACCTAAAAAACTGGTTTGCAAGTCATAGAATGCTTGCTGCCAGTGTGGGTAAGAGTGAAGACTCTGTAGCCTGGTGAGGAGAGGCCCAAGGCCCAGTCCTGACTTACCCCTGCTCTGCTGGGTGTCACCTGATGCTTCGCCCGGAAGCTAAGACCAACATGCCTGACAAGTAGTTAAGCTCTAATAGTGTGTACTTTGCAAAAAGTTTTTCTCTTCCTATTTTAAATAATGCCCCTGCATCCTGTGTTTTATTAAGATACATCCAACTATCATGACCACTTAGTATCTCTCTATATAATGAAAAATTTAGGGGACGATCTGTTATTGTTCTGAGTCAGGTTAAGAAGAACCAGTGTGTAATATGTTGGTTAAATGATCTTTTTTTTTTCAAGAAATAACAATTGTAATTAAGATTGAACAATTATTTTTTGGTACTGGGGACTAAACCCAGGAGTGCTTAGCCACTGAACCATATCCCCAGTCCTTTTTATTTTTAATTTTGAGACAGGATCTTGCTCTTGCTCAGTTGCTTAGGGCCTTGCTAAGTTTTGGAGGCTGCCTTCAAACTTGTCATCCTCTTGCCTCAGCCTCCTGAATTGCTGGGATTACAGGTGTGCACAGCTGTGCCTGGCTTAAACAACATTTTTGAGCACTTTGTGTGAGCCTAGCATTGGGTTATTTATAGGAATTTAAATGAAGTATAAGGTGGTATGAATTTTTGGAAGAAGGCTTTTATGATACATAAACAACACAGGACATAAAGTTCATGAAGGCATACAAAGTTCAAGGATTTGGAAGCCAAGGCAGGTAAGAAGAGTGATTGAGAGCCCACAGGATTGGGAAGATTGTGGGGCTGGGAATATAGGATTTTTGAGGATTAGCACAAGGTGAGGAGGAATTGCCTCCTGACTGAATGATTCTCCAGAAGGGAAGTCAGGATTCAACCCTGTCCCTCACCTGTGGCCAGTGAGGTTGGTGAGGCTGCTACAGTGCAGATATTAGGATACCACTGAATAGTCAGCAGGCAATTTTTAGTTGTCTGAGGCTGGGGGTGATTTATGGGTTGTGGGTATCAAAAAAGCAGAGTTCCATGACAGCTAGTCTGGTATCCTGTGCAGGGAAGTGTCCAAAGGCCACTAGCAGACTGCTGGAGGGTCTTTTCTGGGCCAGTGGGGGATGCCAGCCTGACCAGGGAAAATACCCCTGGGAAGCAGCAGTGGGAGACATCGTAAAGAATCAGTAAGAGCTAGTGACTGGACTATGGGGCTAAAAGTATGGGATAGATAAGCTGAAGTGGTAACTTCAAGGACTTGAACTTGGGTTCCCAAAAGCCCAAGACCTAAGGAAACACTGTGCTCCCCAGAGGAGAGCTGCTGATACCATCTAAGTGCTTGCTGGTCTGCGTGGGCTACGACCTGTGTTTTATTGTTGGCTGGAGTCATGATCTACGTACACCAGGTTGATTTTTCTTTGACTCTTCCTCTTCTCACTCACTGCCTCATGTAATATATTCTCTTAGGTGAGAGGCCCTATCTGTGTGACTACCCAGACTGTGGGAAAGCCTTTGTTCAAAGTGGACAGCTCAAAACACATCAGCGTCTTCATACTGGAGAGAAGCCTTTTGTTTGTTCGGAAAATGGTATGGTGTTAGAAATTAAATTTATAGAATAGATACTAGTTAATAGTTAAAATATGTTTTACTTCTGCTTTTTGGAGGGAGAGATTTTTTCTCCTTTTACAATTTATTTTTCATTGGTGCACTATCATGATACCTCACAGATGGCTTATTATGCCGTATTTGTACATGCATGTACTTCGCTCAGTGTCCTTCCCCAGGACTTGCTCTACTCTATTAATTCCCTTCTATTATTTTAATTAGTGCATTCCATATATGTATGGAAAACCTAAGTACCACAAAATTTATTGTGGTATAACAGTACATGGGCACAGCTAAATTTGGTAGATTTTTTTCCCTAGTACTTTTCCGTGTCTTCCCTTTCTCCCTCCCTCTTGAACCCCTTCCTCTATTTCACTGGTCTCCCATCTCCTTTGGTGAGATTCCTTCTTCTTTTTGAATTCCTTTCCCCTCCATCCCCCAACCTCACACCACCCACTTCCACATATGAGAGAAAACATTTGACCCTTAACTTTCCGGCTTATTTCACTTAGCATGATATTCTCCAGCTCCATCCATTTACCATTTAATTTCATTCTCCTTTATGATTGAGTAGAACTCCATTGTGCAAATATAGACATTTACTTTATTCATTTGTGTGTTCAGAGGCACCTAAGTAGGTTTTATAAACTTGGCTATTGTGAATTGTGCAGCTATAATTATTGATATTCATGTATCACTATAATATACTGATTTTAGTTTGTTTGGATAAATACCAAGGACTGGGATAGCTGGATCACATGGTGGTTCCATTCCTAGTTTTTTGAGGAATTTCCATACTGCTTTCCAAAATTTGCAGTCCTATTAACAATGTATAAATGTACCTTCCCTGCTCCCTGTTTTCAAAATAGTTCCTCTGGATTTCAGAAATGTCTGTTGGTTTGGACCTTCTGTCTTCTTTTGGTTAGTTTTGCTAAGAGTTTACCAGTCTTGTTTATCTTTTCAAAGAACCAACTCTTATTTCCATTTTATTAATTTGTGATCTTAATTATTTCTTGTCTTCTACTGTAATTAGTTTGTTCCTGCTATAAGACCTCAAGATGTAGCATTAGATTGTTTATTTGGGAGTCTCTCTGTTTTTTTAATGTAGGCAATTAATGCTATAAGCTTTCCTCTTGGAACTGCCTTTATGGTGTCTCAGATTTTGATGTGTTGTTATCACTATTGTTTGATTCCAGGAATTTTTAAGATTTTTCTTCATTTCTTCTATGATCCATTCCTCATTCAAAAAAAAATATTGTTCAATCTCCAGATGTTTATGTGGTTTCTGTAATATTTATTGCTGTTCATTTCTAATTTTATTCCATTTTTATTTGATAAGATGCAAGGGATTATATGTATATACATTTTCCTCCCTTTGTTTTGTGTTAAGATTTGCTTCTTGATCTTTAATATAGCCTATTTTGGAGAAGATTACATGAGCTTCTGAGAAGAAAGTGAATTTAACTGTTGTTGGATGAAATATTCTAAGATGTCTCTTAGTTCCATTTGAATTTATAGTATTATTTAGGTCAGAAGTGTCTATTTTATGCCTGGATGACTTGTCTACTGGTGAGAGGGATGTATTGCCGTCCTCTGTTATTATTGTTTTGGGGTTTATCTGAAACCTAATGTCATGAGGTGTTAGATTGTTCCTTTTACCAGTATTTAGTGGCCTTTCTTGCTGCTTCTGATTTTCGCTTGAAATCACTTTGTTGAATATGACAATAGCTATTCCTGCTTGTTTTTGGACTCAATTTGATTGGAATGTCTTTTTCTACTTATTTTCATGCTGTGGATGCCTGCCTATAAGTCTCTTACAAACAGCATGGTGGTTTTTGGTTTTTTTTTTAATATTTTTAGTTTTAGATAGATACATGCCTTTATTTATTTATTTTTATGAGCTGCTACGGATGGAACCCAGAGCCTCACATGTGCTAGGCAAGCATTCTACCACTGGGCTACAACCCCAGCCCCCTGGGTCTTTTTGTTAATCCACTCTGCCAGTCTCTGTCTTTCAGGAGTTGAGACCATTTATATTCAATTATTATGGAGATATATTTATTGTTGTCTCCCATTTTGATTTGTTTCATATGTTTAATTTGGTTTTAATTTTCTTTTGCTTAATTGCTCTTCTAATGAGCTTCATGTATTTGGGAGTTCTCTAGTTTGTTTTTAAGTATTTCTTGTGGTAGTGGCTTAGTGGCTCATGATTTTTTTCAGTTTATCCTTATCTTGGAATATTTTTATTTCCCTATAATTCTCATTGCTCACTTTGCTGGATATAGCAATCTTGGTAATTGTTTTCCATCGAGCTTAAGTTATTATCTCATTATGTGCCCTTCTGGATTTTATTTCTTTATATTTACTTATTTGCCCTTCTGGATTTTAGCGTGTGAGCTGAGAAGTTGGAAGTAAACCTTATTGTTTTATCTCTAAATGTGACTTGATGTTTTTTCTCTTGTGACTTAATATTCTATCCTTGTTTTCTCTGTTTGGAATTTTGATTATGATGTATCTTAGAGATTCTTTTTGATTTTATTTATTTGGGATTCTAGATGCCTCTTATATAGGGATGTCACTTTCATTCCTAGGGTTTAGAAAATTTCCTGCTATTATTTCACTGAAAAGGTTTCTAATGCCATTAGTCTGTATCTACTCTCTCTTCAATTCCAGTGTCTCTTAATATTGTTCCCGAGTTCTTGTGTACTCTAATCATGGTCTCCCCATTTTCTTTTTCTTAACCACTTACTGAGTATTAAAGTTCATATACCCTGTCTTTAAGGTTTGAAGTCCTGTTTTCCTTTTTTTTTTTTTTTTTTTTTCTGATACCAGGGATTGAACCTAGGTATGCTTAAACACTGAGCCACATCCCCAGCTCTTTTTATTTTTATTTTGAGACAGGTTCTCACTAAATTGCTGAGGCTGGCTTTGAACTTGTGGTCCTCCTGCCTTGGCCTCCCAAGTTACTGGGATTACAGGCACGTGCCACTATGCCTGGCTGATGTTCTGTTTTCTATGTAATCCAACTTTTTTTTAAATATACCTTTATTTCTTTGTTTATTTATTTTATTTATTTATTATGCGGTGCTGAGGATCGAACCCAGTGCCTCACACATGCAAGGCAAGTGCTCTACCACTGAGGCACAACCCCAGCATCGTAATCCAACTTTTATGATACTTTCAAGTGAATTTTTAATTTTATTGTATCTTTCACTCCCGGGTGTTCTGATTAGTTTCTGTTCAGAATCTGTAGCTTTTTACTGAAATTGTATTTCATTTTCTATATGTGCTCTCTTAATTCATTCCTTAGGTCTTTTAATAATCAATTTTTTAGTCTTTCTCTGGAATTTCATTCTTTCAATATCTGTGGGTTCCTTAGGGAATTGTAAATTTAAAGGGGAGACTGTTTACTCAAGTTTTCAGAGGTCTTAGACTGGCATGTTTTGATGGAGTCTTCTTCCATCAAGGATTCTTTGGTGAGTGGTTGACCTGTGTGTTGTTGTATACAACATACAGGCTCAGTGTTATCCAAGTGCGAAGTTCAAGCTCCAGTGCCTCTCTATTTGCCACTGTAGAGCTGCTGATTTAGGTCATTCTTGGAGAGCTGCTCAACTCTGGATTCCTCTGAGCCTCCATATTGGAGGCTTTCTCTGTTTTGCTGTGGGAACAAATGTCCATGAGTGGAACCTTAGGCCCCTCCCTCCCCAGGTGGTTCCTGTGTGGGGTCTGCTTGTTGGTTTGGGATTTTTTTTTGTCTCCCTTACTCTCAGTGTTGAAGTACTGTGGAAGTTTGAGCACGGTTTGTGTGTGTGGAGCAAGGTCCACTGTCTCTTGAATGGGTTGTGGCTAAGCTCAGCAGCGGAGTCTATGGAGAAATTTTTTAAATTTATTTTTAATTTTTTTAATATTTATTTTTTTGTTGTAGTTGGACCCAGTATATTTATTTTATTTATTTATTTTTATGTGGTGCTGAGGATTGAATCCAGGGCCTCGCACATGCTAGGTGAGCGGTCTACCACTGAGCCACAAACCCAGCCCTATGGAGAAATTTTTGACATAAATTTTTTAAAACATTATAAAGCTTTTTTTGTTAATTGTGACCCATGCTGAAAATCTTAGAAATGACTGATTTTTAAATAAAGTATTCTTTACAGATGAAAACCTTAAAAGGCAATTAAAAATACCACATTTAGTTGTAGGGAGTAGAAAATCTTTAAAAGTAAGTGTAGAGCTTGCCTTTATGTTGGTTTTAAATTCTTTAACTATTACGTGAAGAAAGCATATTTTCTTACATAATTTTTTAATCACAATTTTTAAAGATTTTTTCTTATGCACATTTTTATGGTTATATTTGAAATTCAGCATGGTTCTACCCTATTGCTATAACTATAGTTTTACATAGTATACTATAGTTTTATGCACAATACATCCAATATCTATTTGACCAGTTTTTAAAATTTGCTTGTCACTAGCAAAGTTGAGGGAATGTTTTTATACTTATAGCTTTGAGCATCTCTTGAGATGTTTCCTGTGATAGACTCCAAGAATGGAATTCTCAGCTCTGAGGTGTTCAGTGTTTATGACTTGCATTTCTCGTGGGGCTTGGCACATGTACATGGCGATGACTAAGTTGTATCAGAGCTGTCTTCCTGTCCCCCCACTGGCATTGCTAAGACCATTCAGAGGCTTGTTTGGTTCTAGTCTGTTGAAGTTCACCGTCTTCATTTAATTAAAAGTAACCTTGCTTGGATACCAATGAGGTGGAACATTTTCAATATGTCTGTTGGATGTCCAGGTTCTAACAAGTGGTTCCGTTGGTGTTTTAAAGGCTGCCTGAGCAGATTCACTCATGCAAACCGCCACTGTCCAAAGCACCCTTATGCCAGACTGAAGCGAGAGGAGCCTACGGACACACTGAGCAAGCACCAGGCTGCAGACAACAAGGCTGCTGCCGAGTGGCTGGCAAAGTAAGGCATCCATGCTTAGCCTCTGGGAGTGGGCCTGTTGGGCTTGGGTCTGGGTTAGAGAATGTTCTTATTTCAAATGTTGCTTCTGTACATCTTATGAAATAACTTGAAATAGCTCCCAAAACAAACAGGCTTGGACCCATTTAATAGATGCTTATATAACACACTATTTTCCCTTTCAAAGCATCCGTCACACATTTGTTTATTGCCTACTTTTCCTGCTGGACTAGAAGGTCCATGAGGACAGGAAGTTTGTCTTGTCCCTGGGGTGTCCTTAGGGCCTACCACAGTTTATGGATGTTAATCAGTAGTTGAATGGATAAACTGCATGTTTTGTGAGGATAAATCATATAAGAATCAAATAGTAGAACCTGAAAATACAATTTGATTACTCAAATGCAGAGAAATTTTCTATTTAAATGTGATATCCCTGAGGCCCTTAAACTAAAATTTTCCATCACTTCCTCCCTTCCCTTATTAGTCCATTTTCTCTTACTATAACAAAATACCTGAGACTGGCTATTTTAAATGAAAGAGGTTTTTTTAGTGGACATGTTGGAGGTTGAAAATTCAAGGTGAGGCAGCCCCATCTGTTTGTTCTTGGTGAGGGCTCCATGGCAGATGGAATCATAACAGTGGAAACACCTGTGGCCAGATAGGAAGCCAGAGAGATTCAGGAGCCAAGTTCTTTGTTTTTATAACAATCCACTCTCTTAGGCGACTAACTCAGGTCCTTCGAGAGAGCTATATTAATACCTTCTAAGGCAGCAAATCCATGGCCTAATTACCTTGTATTGGGTCTCAGCTCTTAAAACTTACTTCTTCTACCTCTCAACATCACCATACTGTCCCACACATGAAACCTTTTGGGGTATCTACCCAAACCATAGCACTCTTTCTCCTGATTCTAATTTTTCCCAAGCCAGAAACTTACTGGTCTTGGGTGTCTGTCCTATCAGTGACTCTGCCTCCTGGCTAGCTCAAGTTTAGCTACTTGAACTCTCACAATCCATTCTCTGTTCTGTTATCAGAGGGAGGTCTCTAAAATGCCAATATTACCCTCAGGCTAAAGCCTAAACCTCCAGAGGCATTTAAAGCCCTTTAGGACCTGGTTCCTGCTGACCTAGTTTCTAAACTTCCTAGTCATCCTTCAGGTCACACTGAAGTCACTGCATTTCCTATATACCTCTTATAGGTATTACCAGTGCTTTCCTAGATTGAGTAGTCTAGATTTTCTGAAATCTGGTAATTACTTTTTGTATGTGATTTTCAAACAGCTTTGTTGTTGTATAATTGACATATAATAAATTGTATATAATTGAAATGTTCAACTTGATACATCTTGACATATGTCTACACCTGAGACCATCACCAGAGTCCAGATGATGGACTTGAACTTTACTTCCCAGTTTCCTCAAGCCCCTCAGTAACTCCCCCACCCTAGCCCCCAAACACTGACCTACTGTCACTTCTGGTTTGCATTTTCTAGAATTTTATACAAATGTAGTCAGCGTATGTCCTGTTCGTCTGGCTTCTGACCTAAGTATTCTGAGATGGATCCACATTGAGTGTGTCAGCAGTTCATTCCTTTTGTTGTGTGGATACATCTTAACTTGTGTATTCATTTGCCTGTTGACATTTTGGATTGTTTCTAGCTGTTAGAGATAAAGTTATTATGAACACAAATACATAAGACTTTGTATGGACATTTTTGTATAAAATGGTGCTGTCATTTAAATATCAATTTTCTCTTGTGAATATCAGTCATTCATATAGTTGAATAAGGGTAGTATTGTTAAGTTTTTGAAACTGTATGTTACAGATATTAATCCTTCTGTCATATTTTCGAAATTTAATATTTTACATAGTCATCTCTGTCAGAGGTGACCTTCTGTGGACTATTTTTTTGGTACTTTTTTGGTAGTGGGGATTGAACCCAGTACTCTTTTAAGTTGCTGAGGCTGACCTCAAACTTTATCCTCCTGCTTCAGTCTCCCAAGTTGCGGGGATTATAGGTGGGTGCTACTGCTCTCAGCTAGATAGGTTTCTAATGAGGTTTCTAATGACTTTCCCCCTAATATTTCTGTATTACTCTAGTCCATTTCTCATGAGATTTAAGGCAGGGTTTTTTTTTTGTGTTTTTTATCTCTAGTATTAGATCAAATCCAGGAACTTATACAGGCTAGGCAGGTGCTCTACCACTCAGCTACATCCCCAGCTAGAGAGCAGCTGTGGTTTAATGGTAAAAACTCATGATTAGAGAGTCCAGCATAAAATCTGGAACTGCCAGGTTTTGATTACAGAAGCATGAGCCACAGAGTCATCACTTCTTTCTGAGTTATTTCCCCTTTGTAAATGGAAAGTATATATGTGAACTCACTTTAGAACTGGAACACAGAAAAGCAATACTGTGTTAAAGAACTTTGTTTAACCAGAAGTAACTCTTGGGAATTTGTCAACCACAGAGCTGACGTGCCTGCTCTTTACCCAGGTACTGGGAGACGAGAGAGCAGCGCGCCCCCGCCCTGAAGGGCAAGCTGGCTCAGAAGGCTGACCAGGAGCAGCAGGACCCTCTGGAGTTCCTCCAGTCTGATGAGGAGGACGATGAGAAGAGTGGCGCCCAGCGCCGGCTGCAGGAGCAGCGGGAGCGCCTGCACGGGGCCCTGGCGCTCATCGAGCTGGCCAACCTGACGGGGGCACCGCTCCGCCAGTAGCCTGCACAGACTCTCCACTGTACAGAAGTACTGCCCATGTACTTACAAAGTAGATCCTTGGGCATAAGCTAAGCACCTTATTTGCTTATCATAGGCTGCTATTCTGTAGAAATTCATGAAGAATGTCATTGCCCCAGAGTATGGGGTGAGAGAGAATTGCACTTTTTTTATATGGAAATGGATTGGATGTAAAGTTTAAAATATTTTGTAAATATGGACTGCACAGTACAGGGTAGAAAACTACATATTGTGGGAAGCTAGATTTTGCAAGTTTAATGCATTCATTGGAAGCAGTTCTCACAGGAAGCACTTTCTGAATAAGACACTTGTGAAAAAAACAGAATGGTACAAATAGCCAAAGAAGGTTGAAAGAGACTATTTATAAGATCATTTTTAACAATGTATATTAATATGTTTTACAATACTGTAAACACTGAAGCAAGAAAGTATGAAATATGTAAGATATATATTTTAAATTACAAAATAGCGTGTCCAATAAGGCTTGAGAAATGGGAAGCTGACTATTTGGGATGATGTTCTAAGTTATGGACTTGGAAGAAAACAGATATTTGAGGATCTTGGTAAGATGCACAGTAGTTCATAATTTTCAAAATTGGAGTAAAATCAGTCTTATTCTTATCTTTCTGGGGCTTTCTAACTCACTATAATGTTTAAGTTTGAGAAGCACTTGTCATTCCTAGCATGTTAACTGGGGAACTTTTGCACATTTCACATTTGCTGAAATTGAGTGATTAATCTTGCAAAGTCTAGGTAACATGGTAATTGGTAATTTTTTTTTATATACAATGGGCCCTGTAATGAGATTTGGCACTTGGATTTTTATTAATAAAAGGGACATCTACAGGGTTGTTTTGTAGTGAAATGTTTTAGATCTTTTGTTAGCAAACACTAAATTTTAGTTGTACTGCTTTTTAGGATTATTAGCAAGTGGAAGCCTCCGTATTTATATTTTCAGTGCATAAAGCCACCTTCTTGCTTTACTTCAGAATAACATGCCAAGCTATTTTGTGTTCACTAAATTTAGCTGAGTTAAACACTGCAGAAAATATTAGCTACTCAAATATGTAGGCTTCTGGACTAGTTTTAAACTGCAAGTGTGTTAACTTGTGTGGTGTTTTTTTTCCAAATAGATGAAGTTATTAAACACCACTTTATGTACTGAAGCATGAACAGGAAAATCAAGAGCTGAGCAGTCCACCTCCTTTACATAGGCAAAAACCTCCATCGTTTTAGCTTTTGTTTTGGGCTGAACTAAATGACATGCATAGCATGGTAATTTACAGATTGCTTAATTGGAGTGAACCTCAAGAATAGTAGAGGGAAAGATGGGCTCTTCAGCACCTTTTTTTTCTTGAGTTGAAGTGCAGTTCACACCTTATCCAGAAGGTAGGCTTCTTTATCCAAACATCCCAGTGTGTGGCAGTGCCCAGGTCACAGCCTTGGGAAGGGGAGGTCTGTAAATGTCTTGAGGAGGAGCGAAGTGTGAAAGAAAAATGATAGTTACCAATAATGTGTATGATGAGGACATACTTTAAAAATGTAATTCCTCTGTACAGTAAATTACAAATCTTTAGGGATTTTTTTTTTTGTAATAAGAGAATTTATATTTGTAATGGTCTAAGAATTTTGTTTGTAATCTGGTATATAGGATTTTAACTTGGAGCACTTACAAGCATGGTCAGAGACCATAGCATCTGAATTTTCTTGGTTTAGGTTTCAACATTTACTCTAGAATTTTTCCTTTCAAATATGATTTATATGAACTGTAAAGCGACACTCATTAGTCTTGAAATTTAAAATCTGATAAACTTATCTGAGAAGGAAAGGCAGTACAAATTTAAAAAATACAAATACTTGCCAACTCACAGATGATAAAATTTAAGGGCTTCAAAAAAAGTAGGGGTTTTTATTTGTTTCTCCAGTCAGCTTTTGTCAACCGCAGTAGTTATATTCACAAACATTTTTTATTTGTATAATTGGAATAGTTTAAGAAATTATTACAGTTCTAGAAACAGTTCAGAGATTTTTTTTTTATATAAGCTATATCCTTGGAAATACATTGGCATCTAAAATTTGAGGTGTGTTTAGACTGCTTTTTGTTTTAAAAATGTGGTTTACATTCAAACTTTTGAAGTGTTTTATGCTTCACGTGGCTAAGTTGTAGTTTGGCAGATTTAACAGCATATGAATACACATGCTGTAATTTTTAAAGATGCTTTGAATAAAATTTTATTTTAATTTAAAGCTTAAAGAGTATATGGTTATCCTTGAAGTTTTTATAATTTTTCCTCATAAATATAACCACAATATAAAAGTCTTAAAAACTAGAAACATGATCGACAACTCTACATTTTTCCATCGAAAGTGTTTGGGTGCATTTTATATTACATTCCAGTTCTGTCCCAGGCATCTTTTTTGCATAGCTGTAATAATTGTTCTGTCATTTATACAGTTAGGCTTCGAGAATTTAACTGAAAATTGTTAGGTTTCCTCTACCACTGAACTACACATCTCCAGTCCTTTTCTTTATCTTGAGATAGTCTCCCCAGGTTGCTGAGGCTGGCCTTGAACTTGCTACAGCCTCTGCCTCCGGAGTCGCTGGGATTACAGGCCTGTACCACGGCTCTGTGTGTGTGTGTGTGTGTGTGTGTGTGTGTGTGTGTGTGTGTGTGTGTGTGTGTGCTGAGGATTGAACCCAGGGCCTTGTGCACGCGAAGCGCTCTACCAACTGAGCTGCTAATCTTTAGCATTTCCAAAAATCTAAACTTTCACAGGTTTTTAAAGTTAACTATTTAGAATGAAAACCTGGGACGCTCAAAGCTAGAACAGGTAGGCTGGCTAGCATGACCAGTTCTGGGAGGATTTCCTTAGTTAACTAGAGCCTCTGACGTGCAATCGCTTTCCTCTTGGGAAAGACACAGGCCCAGGTGGGGACAGAACCCACCACAGAGTGCGTGCGCAGGGGCAGGAAGTGCTGAGCCTTCATCTCCCTCCTCCCTTCTCCACCTGCCAAAGGCCCAAGTCGTACCCACGGACACCTGCCCACCAGGCACTGAAGCCTTGTTCCTGATGGCCCTGAACGGGAAACCGTGTCCCACGGCGAATGGAACGACATGTGACCAGCCTTCCGGGTGGCGTCCGTTTACGTGGGGTCCCAGAAAAGCCAGTGACCGCGCGGAATGGGCACGAAGTGGGGGCTTCCACGGCCCAGGCGGCGGGGGCCACGCCGTGAGCCGCCCGAGCGGGGCCGGGTCCCTCGGGAGCGCGCGAGTCACGCCCCACGGGGGCTGCAGGGGGCCCCGACGCCGGGCTCTCGGAGCGCTGTCCCCGCGCCGCCGGGCGCTCCGCGGGCGGGCGGGCGAGGCCGGGCGCCCGGCTGGGCCTGGCGGGCGGGACGCGCCGCGGCTCCTCCTGTTCCTGCCGCGCCCTCCCCGTGGCGCCGCCGCCGGGCGGGCGGGCCGAGCCGGGTCCGCGGGCCATGACGGCGGGCGGCCGGGCCGAGGGCGCGGAGCCCGACGCGGCGCGGCCGGCCTCGCGGGGCGCCCGGGTGCTGTCGGCGCTCTTCTACGGCGCCTGCTCCTTCCTCCTGGTGCTGGTCAACAAGGCGCTGCTGACCGCCTACGGGTGAGGCCGGCGGGTCCGCGAGGCGCCGCGGCGGGCGGGCGGGAGGGCGGGGGGACCCCGCGCAGGGACGGCCTTCTCCCGCCCGAGGTCGCCGCCCAGCGGAGGGGCCGCTCGCCGTCTCGGGACGGGCCCGCCCGGTGCTGCGGGAGCCCGGGAGCCCGGGAGCGGAGGCCCGCGCTGCCCCCAGCCGCGAGCAGGTCTGCGGGAGCCGGGAGACCCGTCCCTGTCCCCGTCCCCGTCCTGAGATGGGCGCCCGGTGCCGACCTCTCCTTCCCGCCAGCACGTTCCTGGAAACGGGAAACCGCAGAAGTCGGCGTGAAGTCGCCTTGGGTTAGTGTGAAGTCAACCCGCACGTCTGTGCTCCCCGAGCCCTCTGCGAGCACCGCGTCCCGAGCCCGGCTGGCGGCGGCCGCTGTCCCAAAGGGCTGTGGACTTAAACCTCGGACCAGGGCCAAGGTTAAAGACGTCCCGGGGCTTGGCACGGCTTGTCACAAGTGGAGTCTGTGAACTATCCTGTGCTTTGAGAATTTAAGGCTAAAAAAAAAATGCCTAAAGAGACCTAAGAGCCCCTTGGGCTTTCCTGTTTTAAAGTTGGGAAAACCAAGGCCCCTGAGCTCCCAGGTTGTGCCTCCAACAGATATTTACTGAGCAACATCTCAAAGTAAACAAGCAGCTTCGAGAATAACCAGGCGATTTCAGACGTGACCCCAGAGGCTGGTGCCGGGATGTCCCGAGCAGAGGGGGCAGCAAGTGCAGTGAGCAGAAGTGGCCATGAACTTGATCGGCTGCTGCGGGAGACAGGAGAAGGCCACCGAAGGCCACCGGGGCCAGGAGTGAGGGACTGCGGCCAGGTCTGTTGAGTAATGTTAGCGTGCACCTGCACCAGGCTCCGCGCCAGGCCCCCGAGGTGGAAGTGAACCTCAGGTGCAGGTGGCTAATCTCCCAGGGAGTTGAGATCCCACTGGACCCACAATGAACTGTACCTTTCTAAGATGTCAGGTGTGGCCAGGGTTCTGGAGAAGAAAATACTGCAGAAAGTCAGTTAGGGAGTGTGGGGGAATTTGTGGTTTTGAGTGTGCCTGGAGGCTTCCTAGGTAGGTGTGATGGATGAAATCATTGGCTGCGGGGGCTCCAGAGGTGACCTTTAGCCTAGACCTCAGTGGCGTGAGGGAGCCGCTCTGGGAGGTGGGGGAAGAACATCTGAGAGGGATGGTGTGGCAGGCAGTGTAGGGCGCTGCCTGTGCGAGATGGGAGGCCGGAGAGTGTCAAGCAGAGCAGTCTGCCACATTCACACCAGATACTGGGGGACCAGGGTGAAGAGGGAGATAGTGAGAGTTTTAATTTTAGTCTAAATACACGTGGGGGTGCCTTTAACCTTGGAATGACATGGTATGATTTGTGTGATAAAAAGGGTTACAAGCTGCAGGGGGTGATCCCCCGATCAGGGGAGGAGGCTGTTGCAGTGTCCTAGGTGAACGTCGGGGGGACAGCTGACTGGAGGGGAGGGATAGAGGTAGGGTACCTTTGGGTGACCCTGTGGCTGTCTTTTATTTTGGTGGTCTTGTGATACAGCCCTGGCCTCGTTGTAGATATTCTTTACCAGGCCTTGTGCTACTTAGCTTTCTGTCTCTGTGACAAGATACTTGAGACTACATAATTTGCGGGAGGAAAGATTTATTTTGGCTCCCAGTTTCAGTCCAGGGTCACCTGGCCATTGTTTCTGGGCCTGTGGTGAGCAGAGCATCATGGTGAGGAGCCTGTTGTGGACAAAGCTGCCCACCTCATGCTGACCAGGAAGCAGAGAGTTTCCTTTCCCCAAACCCATGGCATCTGACCCTGCAAATGGATGGATCCACGCATGGGTTCAGAGCCCTCCTGACCCACCAGGCACCTCTCAAAGGCCCCACCTCTGACCTCTGCTGCACTGGGGACTGGGCCTCCAACGCACGAGCTTCTGGGGAACATTTCAGATCCACATCCCAACAGGCTGTGTGCTGCAGGTTGCTCCCTGGTGTCCACAGAAAACACCAACCCAGCCTCAAGGAAATCGAAACCTAAACCTAGATCACTTCACACACAGAGTGCAAGCTAAGGAAGGAAAAAAGAAATCTCCACACCTACAAGATTAAAACAAGAGAATGTTGTTGACAGGCTTCATTGAGAGTGGTCAGGACTTAGTCAAAGGAAGGCTGGGAATAAGTCCCCACTGTGTCCTGGCCTGAGTGGGTGCTGACTGGCCAAGGGGTTAGTGCTTCTAGAAACACAGTCCTCTTATGGGAAGGAGGGGCCTGTAAACCCTGGTCAACGCTTTGAAGGTGCAGGACAACATTCCACCAGAAAGAACTGGGATGAGACATTCATGCTGCAGCCTTTTCACACTTTGAAACATTGAGAGCCAGGGCTGGGACCCTTGCTCAGGGGTGGAGCATTTGCCCAGCATCGCTAAGACCGCAGGTTCCATTCCCAGCACTACAAAAAAATAAGCAAATAGAGTTTTTGCCCCAGGAAGGCGAGAGCCCTTGTAACCTTTGTAAGTCAACATTTTTCACATTTCTGTAATGCAATATGTTATGCAGTGGGAGAGCTCTGTTCAAACAACATAGTTCTCTTCTTTCAAAACGCGCGGGACACATGTTTTTGAGGGGAGGAAGGTTGCGGTGATTTGTTTCAACAGTAAATGGTGGGAATCTGATCCGAGCATATGAGCTATTTGAGGAGAGAATCTTGTGTGGAGGACAGAAGGAAGGACCTTTTGCTAGTTCCCTCATTCACAGGGTCATGGGAATGTAGTTTCAGGGACCCCCCCCCCTTCATTTTGGGCAGATAGATTCCGATTAGGGTACAGAACTGATGGGTGTCCCTAGTTATTAGTTTTAGTTCATTGTCACGCTAGATTTACCTGGCTGGAAAAAGTGGCTTTGGCAGGATGTGAACTGTGAGACCTGATGGGACTGGAGAAAAAGCAAGGTCACCTGAGAGTCGGTGGCCAGTGGTTATGCTCATGCTTCTTTGGTATCAGGTTCTTGAGGATCACGCAGGTGGTTTATAATTGCAGTTGTGTTTTTTTTTCCTCTATTTTTTAACGCTATTGTCTGTGCCATGAGAGAATTCACTCATGATACTTACTAAAAAATATGGAACTTAATTGTACTCAGTCTGTTAGGTATGTGTCCCCCAGCAGCTCATGTGTGAGACCTTGCAAGAAGGTTTAGAAGCGAGATAGCTGGGTTACGAGTCCTTACCCCACCATGAATTCATCTGAGTGGTACACTGGGTGGTACTTGTAGGCAGGTAGGGGGTGGCTGGAGGAAGTAGGGCCCTGGGGGCTTGCCTTTGGGGTATATATTTTGTCAAATTGCTGAGCAGAGCTCTCTCTGCTTCCAGGTGCCATGTTCCTCCTCCACACTCTTCCGCCATGATGTTCTGCTCCTGAGGAATGGAGTTGGCCATCAGTGGACTGAGACCTCTGAAACCACCAGCCCCCCCGATAGATAAACTTTTCTTCTTCTAAAATTGTTCTTATTAGGCCTTTTAGTCACAGCAGTGGAAAAGCTGACTGAAACACAGTCTAACAAATATTTGCTCAGTATTTGCTGTGTTTACTTCATGATTCACCGCCGGGTTTTGATCCCCTTTAACACAGTGGCTTCCAAACCCGTTTGGGTGCCTGAATCACTTGGAGAGGTTTTTATAAAAGTTATTGAATGGGAGTCTCCAGCTGTGGGAATTTACAGGGCTATGTTAAAAAGCAAAAACCAACACCTGATTTTCTCCTAATTGGGTAAAAACCTGGTTCTTTCCTGGAGACGCTGCCCACTCCTGCCCACCCAGGAGAAGCTGGATCTCTGACACCCAGAGGGGGAGCCGCCATTGGAGGTGGATCCTCTTGGCTCCCCATGGCTCATGGTCTGTTGAGACTGGATTGTCCACTGCCTTTCGTCCCCTCTGTGATGGCTCCTGAGAGCCTTCTGGTGACCCATCCCGGAGTCTTCTTGCTCTCCACCTGGACCCTGGTCAGCCTTCCCCAGACTTCAGCATCCAGGTGCTGACCCATTCTGGCCTCATCCCCAGCACTCCCCGCAGCTGCTCCCAGAACCCTGCCTTCTCCAGGTCATCTGCTGCAGGTGTCCCCTCCCGACCCTGCTATGCCGCCTCCTGCCTCGTTTCTTGCCCTGTCTGTCTCTCCTGGTGTCACTTCTCTGGTCCCTCTGGGAACTGCTCTTGGAGGGGCGAGGGAGCCTCCCTTCTCTCTGTCCGTGGATGTCCTTGTCACCTACCCTCCTCCTTTAATGCTGGAGTGGCTCCGAGTGTCCTGGGTGGAAAGCCACCTCTGTGTTGGCGGGTTCCACTTTAGATTGTGACCACAGCCCTCGACGGGACGTCCTGATGACCTGCAGCTTGCTTTTCTTGTCTTAGAATGACTCTCTTGTGCATCCTGATTCACGTGGAAACCACCACGCGCCTCCCCTCCTCCCTTCTCCTCTGACACTTCATTGAGAAAATGGAAACTGGCAGATGAGACCCCTCCGTCTCCTTCCTGCTGAAGTGTGGCCTTGTCTTCCTGTGGGGGGAAGGTCGAGCCCCCTCCTCCACTCCTCCCTTTCTCCTCTGTGCTGGTGGCTCCCTTCTACCAGTGGAGAACGATGCTCCTCGCACACCCATCCCTCGACCCCACGCCTGCCCCGGGTCTCCCGGCCTTTCAGAGTCCACTCTGTCTCCACTTCATCCACTCCTACACGAATTCAGTTCAGAACTTCGAGAGAGCTGGACGCAGTGGTATGTGTCCGTGACCCCAACAGGGCAGAGGCAGATAATAATGATCCATATTCCTACCATCTGGAATAAATATATTGAAATATCTTTCTTCTTCTTTTTTTTTTTTTTTTTAAGGAGAGCCATTCTGGGCCTGGGGAGTGTAGCTCAGTGGTAGAGCACTTCCCTAGCATGTTGAAGGTCCTGGGTTCCATCTCTGTATTGAAGGACAAAAGAGTCATTCTGTTGTCATCTTTGTAAGAAATTAAAAGAAATATTAAGTTGAAATTTTAAAAATTTATTATGATTAATATTAGGCAATAATTTCAGACATCTTTTTAAATGGATGAATGTACCTATAGATACAGAGATGGAGACGGGGACATTAGATTGCGTGTGTGTGTGTGTGTGTGTGTGTGTGTGTGTGTGTGTGTGTGTGGTGTCTGGTGATGGAACCCCAGTCCTCTTGCATGCTAGGCAAGCACTATACTGCTGACCTGTAGCCCCAGCCCTTGAATTTCTTTTGATAAGAATGGATCTATGCTATAGATGTTACTTGTTTGCTCATTTATTTCTAAATTGTTTTCTTTAATCCAAAAAAGAATCGGAAAAAATCAGGCTTTATTTAATTATTTAGCTGTTTGTAGGATGACCAGGTCTTTGCCTTTTGATATGAGAAGTTTCAAGCATACGGAGACATAGAAAGCAAAGTACAATGGACTCCCGCATGCATGGCCCTAGAGCAAAGTACTCCCTCCCCCGAGACCACTGAAGGCAGGTTGCAGGCCTGGGGATGTGAACTGTCCTCTCCCCTACCCGTGGACGCTCTACACTGTACCATTTTCACAAATACAACACTGTCCTAAAATAATCTAACACCTCATCTATAATCATCCTGTTTGTCTCCAGATGTTTCGTTGGCTTTCTTTTTTGGGGGTGGGTACCAGGGATTGAACTCAGGGGCTCTTGACCACTGAGCCACATCCCCAGCCGTATTTTGTATTATGTTTAGAGACAGGGTCTCACTGAATTACTAAGCACCTCGCCATTGCTGAGGCTGGTTTTGAACTTGCGAAACTCCTGCCTCAGCCTCTCAAGCCGCTGGGATATCAGGCATGCACCACTGTACCCAGCTTGTTTTCATGGATTTTTAAAAACCACTTGAAACAAAAGGCTTATGCAAAGCATGTAGTTATGTCTTCTCAGTTTATTTTAATCTGAAAAGGTCTCCAATACCACCTCAATTTTCATATGGCCTTGGAAAAAAATCAGGTCAGTTGTTTGGTAAAATATCTCACATTATGGAACATGAATTATGTTTCGAAGTCTTGGTCCACTTACTTTTCTTTGATCCTTTGAAAGTTAAGTTGGAGGCTTGATTTCATTCCATGCAAACATTTGTGGCAGGGGGACTTCAGATCACATCCTATCAGAGATCGGCCCACCACTGTTCATGTGGGTTGTATTTGAAGGGTTATCTCAGTCGGGGATCTCAAGTGGACTTGTGAAACTTTCTTTTCTTTTCCATCTTTTTTTAGAGGAAGAAAAGTTTATTTTGGCTCCTGGTTTCAGAGATTTAGTCTGTGGTTGGTCAAGTCCGTACCTCTGGGCCCAAAGTGATGAAGAATGTCCCAGCAGAAGGGCATAGTGAAGGAAAGCAGCTCAGGACATAGCAATGGAAAGCAGAGAGAGAGAGAGAGAGAGAGAGAGAGAGAGAGAGAGAGAGAGAGAGCGCCCTAGGGCACGCCCCCAGTGACCTACCTCCTCTACTCACTTCCCACTTGCCTACAGGTGCCACCCAGTTAATCCATATCAATGCATTAGTCCATTGATTAGGTTACAACTCACAATCCAACCGTTCTACCTCTGAACAATTCTTGCATTGCCTCACACAGAAGCTTTTGGGGATACCTCATACCTAAGTCGAAATATTCTGTCCTAGCCCCCAAAGGCATATGCCAATCTCACCATTCAAAATATATTTAATCCATTTCCAAGAATCCCTATAGTCTTAAGAGTTCCAGCATTACCTAAAAGTCTAAGTCCAAAATCTCCTTGAGGCTCAAGGCTCAGTATGAGCCCCTCTAAAAATCAAAAGCAAGTTACATATATCCAATATGTGACAGAGTAAAAGTTTCCACTCCAATAAGGGAGCAATAAGGGCACAGAGAGGAAGGATAGAACCAAAACAAGACCCAACGCCTCCCCAGGCAGACACGTCCATGTCCGGTGTCTGGGGCACCTGGCACCATGATATTCTATCCCAAGGACTTGTGTAGTTCTGCCCCATGGCTTTGCTGGTCGCAGCCTGCATGGCCTCTCTTGGCTCGTTTCTGCTCCATTCCTTCAGCTTTTCTCAGCAGACATGCTGACGTGCCACGTTCCAGGCATCTCTTGATCTCGGGGGTCTCCACTGTGACTTTGACTTCCTCTTACTTCTTCAAGCATTGCTTGCTCAGGGGCGGCCTGAAGGGCCCTGACTGCCCTGCACTTTGCCTGGACTGATCTCTACCTTCGGCATCTTGCAATCCTGCAGAACCAGCACCACATGGTTGATGCGAAGGTCTGCTACCATCTCAAGAGGTAGTCAAGTCTCCTGGGACCATGGCTATAGATAGCAGCCTGTGTGCAAGCAGGTTCCCCAGTGGTCTCTTCTCAATGGAATTTTTACTTTTACACTCCTGAGCCTGACATGCGTGTGATCTTGTCCATTCTTGAGATGCCCTCAAGCCACTTTTCCTATTATCTCTGGATAAAGTATTTAGTATCTCCCTAGTGGCTGTAATGTCTTTAACAACTGCAACTTCCCTAGCCCCAGATTTACTCTCACTTTTCTGGATAAACTGCAAGTTTTTCAAATCTTTCTGTTCTGCTTTCTGCTCTTAATTATTATCACAGTAAACTCATCTAAAAACTGCCAACACTATCCAGGCCACTTCCTGACTGCTGTGCTGCCTTGAAATTTCTTCCACCAGATTAAGTAGTCTGTCACCTTTAAATTCAGCCTCACAGAAAGTCTCAGTGCATGGGAAAAATGTTGACAATTTTTTTTTTGCCTGAATATGACATGAATGACCCCTAGTCCAATTTCCAATAGAATCTTTCTCTTCTGAAATCTCATGAGCTCAGTCATTACTGTCCACAACCCTATCAACACTTTGGTCTTTTGAGTTTACACCAGAATTGCCCATTTTTAAACTCCACTTACAACAATCTAAAACTTTTCCAGCTTGCATCTCTCAACTTTTCAAAATTGCTCTCACAAATTCCAAAAAGCTTCAAAAGCTCTGAACCATATGATCAGGTGAGTCACAGCAACTACCCTACTTCTCCATACCAATTTCCATTTTAATCATTTGTTGCTATTGTTGTTGTTGTGACCAAAAGACTTGCCAAGAACAAACTAGTTTATTTGGGGCTCCTAGTTTTAAAGGTCTCAGTCTGTAAATGGCTGACTCCATTGTTCTGGGCTTGAGATGAGGCAGAATATCATGATGGAAGGAAATGACAGAGGAAAGGATCTCAGGACATGGCCCCCAGGAGAGAGCTCATGTGTGAAATTTTACTTTAACTGCATTCAATGGAGAAATGAGAAATTGCAGTTCAATTCAAAGAACTGTTGATTTTCAAATATTTTTATCCCTCAATGTTTGTAGGGGATTGCTTCAGGACTCCCAAGCATACCTTATTCCCAGATGCTCAGGTCCTTACATAGAATGTGGCAGTATACTTTAAATCACCTCTAGATTACTTAGAATATCTAATACAATGTACATGCTGTGTAAATAGTTGTTACACTGTATCATTTAGGGAATAATGACAAGGAAAACAGTTTGTGCATATTTAGTGCAGATTCATTTTTTTTTCCTGAAAATATTTCATCCACAAAATATTTGATGGGGAAATCACAGGTATGGATTGTTGAGCACGCTTTCCCAGATTTTCTGAAATTCCTTGTGTTTTTAGACATGAAGATTCAATACGTATTTTTCCCTTCATGATAAGAAGACTAACTTCTCATTTACCTTTGAATTATCTTCTCTTTTACTGAGTTCTTTGCACCAGGCCCAGCAATTAGCCCTGGCTGGCCGTGTCTGCCTGTCTCCCCTGCCTGCTAACTTTGCAGAGTGTGTTTTTTTCCTGGGCCTGCACTGTGACCCTGCAGGAGCTGGCCGTTGTTTCCAGCAGTGGCTGTCGGGTTCCTGGTGTTGTGTAGGTGTTTCTTCACGTGGCAGTCTGGCTGATTGGTCCTTACCTGGATTCCTGAGGTCTCAGTGCCCTCTTTTCATCTTCTTTGGCTGTTTTATGTTTCAGGGTTGCGCTCTTGCTTACTTATTCTTACTAAGGGGCCTATAGCCTGGGGGGACTAGGAAGCGTCCTCATCCCCAGGTTGAGTTTTGTCCTAGCTGGACTCTTTGTCCATCTTCTCAGTTTTGTTGTTTTTACTGTTTTACCACCTGCTACCCTTGCTCTGTGCTGCAGGCTTGTCCTCTGGGATGCTAGGAAGTGTGCTGGAGGATGTTCCTGGGACACAGGCACAGGCAGAGGGAGAAGTTGGGTGGTGGCCTAGTCACAGGAAGGCCTGATCTCAGGGGCTCTGCACTGGGATGGCTCTGCAGGGTTGTCTGGAATTGGGGTGAGGCCCCAGCCTTTGGATCCCTGCATAGACTGTGAAAGAACAATCAAGTCTTGCCATCAGAGAAAATGCCTGTTTATTGAGGAACAGCTCTGCAAATTTATAGAGCAGGGGGTGGTCTGACAGTTGGCATGGGGTGCTTTTTGATTGGTGGGTAAGGATCAGGTGAGCCAGCAGGGCTAGTCTGATTGGTAGGTAAGGATCATGTGAGCCAGTAGGGCTAGTCTGATTGGTGGGTAAGGATCAGGTGAGCCAGCAGGGCTAGTCTGATTGGTAGGTAAGGATCATGTGAGCCAGTAGGGCTAGTCTGATTGGTGGGTAAGGATCAGGTGAGCCAGCAGGGCTAGTCTGATTGGTAGGTAAGGATCATGTGAGCCAGTAGGGCTAGTCTGATTGGTAGGTAAGGATCATGTGAGCCAGTAGGGCTAGTCTGATTGTGGGTAAGGATCAGGTGAGCCAGCAGGGCTAGTCTGATTGGTGGGTAAGGATCAGGTGAGCCAGCAGGGCTAGTCTGATTGGTGGGTAAGGATCAGGTGAGCCAGCAGGGCTAGTCTGATTGTGGGTAAGGATCAGGTGAGCCAGCAGGGCTAGTCTGATTGGTGGGTAAGGATCATGTGAGCAGCAGGGCTCACCATTGGACGGCAGGATCATGTGAGCCAGCAGGGCTCACCATTGAATGGCTCTTCTTGGATGGGGAAGTTAGTCTTTGGAGCTGGGGTGACTCCCAACAGACTGGCCGTTGGAACACAGGTCGCTTGGGGGTGGGAGGGGTGGGGTGCTTTTGACAGGAGCTTTCTTCACCATCCAAGGAATGAGTGCTTCTGTCTGGAAGGGGATCCAGGTGGCACTACCAGCTTCTGCTGGGGTTCACTTTATTCTCACAGTGGTTCTGTTCAGCCATTCCTTCCATTTTCTCTGATGGGGTAGATGGGTGCGCTGCTCTTTTCTGACCCTGCCTGATTCAGGTGTGTTTTCTCTTTGAACAGATTGAGGATCAAGTGTTTTGGGGAGATCTTAGCTTTCTTAGTGCTCTGAGAGAATGTCTGGGAGCCAGAGAAAGTGGATGGGCCAGTTCAGGAGTGAGCTGCCCTTTAAGTATGGAGTGAGGTAGGGACCAGGCTGAACCCCAAAATGTCACACGATCTCATTTATTATAAATGAATCCTGACAGCTAGTGGAGTCACACCTACAACTTTGTTCTTTTTCAAGATGGAAAAAGATTGTCTTTGCTGTTTGCCTGTCTATTCAGTTTCAGGATCAACCTGTCAGTTTTCTGTTGGTGTTTTGACTGAGGTTGCATTGATTCTATAGACCAGTTGGTAGGTAACGGACCTCACTATGATGTTGAGTTTCCAACCTGTGGCCTTTACTTAGATCTTTAGTTTTTTTAAAAAATATCATCTTAATGCTTCTCTCTGTAGAGGTCTTCTTGTAGTCAGTGTCCTTTCTAAAGTTATTTTTATTAATTTGAATAATTTATCATCAGACTATTCTAGATTTTCTACATAAACAGTAATATTGGCCATTTTATATACAAGGGTAAAAGAAAGTTTCCAAGTTGAACACTGATCAGTTAATAAATGAAAGAAAAATGAACAAATGAGAAGTGAGTAAATCTGGTATTGTTTCCATTGTCTAAGCTTTTTTAGTAATTCTTGTCACTATGTTTTCTATATTGTCTCCCCTTTTTTCTGATGCTAAACTGATTTATTATTCTGTGTTTCTTGTAGTTTCCCATCACCAATTGTTCTTGGAATTGGTCAGGTAAGTGAAAAAAATAAATCGGCCTCTTAACAGGTCATTGGTGTACATGATGATATTTTAAGTGCTTTTGCTTAAGATTATGGTTTAACAATTTATATAGCTGGTGTGAGACTAGAGGATCATGGGATTATTGGTGAGACTACATGAAATATTGACACAAATTTTCTTTTTTTCCCCTACAGCATTGGTTCTTATATATGTGGTCCCTGCATCAGTGTCATGTAGGAAACTTTAAAAGAAAATCCTTTTTTTTTTTGTACCAGGGTTTGAACCCAGGGGGACATAACCACTGAGCTACATCCCCAGCCCCCCCCTTTTTTTTTTGAGAGAGAGAGAGAGAGAGAGAGAGAGAGAGAGAGAGAGAGAGAGAGAGAGAATTGTTTTTTAATATTTATTTTTTTTTTAGTTTTCAGGGGACACAACATCTTTGTTTGTACGTGGTGCTAAGGATCGAACCCGGGCCGCATGCGTGCTAGGCGAGCATGCTACCGCTTGAGCCACATCCCCAGCCACCCCAGCCCTTTTTATATTTTATTTTGAAACACGGTCTTGGTAGTTGCTTAAGGCCTTCCCAAGTCGCCTAGGGCCTTGCTAAGTTGCTGAGGCAGGCTTTGCACTTTGGATCCTCCTGTCTCAGCCTCCCAAGCTGCATGTCTGGCAGGAATTTTTTTTAAAATATAAATTATTAGCATCCATTAATTGTACCAACTTATGGGATTCACTAGAATTTTTTGTATATGCATATATCATGCATTGATCATTTTATTTATTCTACAATTAGGAATAATTGTATTTGTGGGAAAAGCAACTCCTGATTTTAAGTTCATAATTGGATTTGATTACTCTAAAGCAGGGGCTGGAAGACTCCAGGCCTCCAAGATCTGGTGGGTGTCAAATGAGAGTGGTCTGGGGCCCAGGATGGACAGGGGCAATACTCGTCCAGCCTGTAATGGGCACGGGATACCAGGTGGAGTCGCTTTTGGGGGTTGGGGGGAGGGGAAATGTGGTGGGGCCACCATAACCTATTCTCAGACTTTTGGGGTTTTTTTAAGAGAAAGAAGGAATTTGAATTTTTACATCACATCTCCAAACTCACAAATGCTGGCAGTGGATTCAAATTTTTATTAACTATGGGCCAAACAAAACACATTTACAATTTTCTTCCTCCAGTGTGTGATTTTTCCTCTCAAGTGCCAGCATGGCCTTTGATGAGCTTTCAAACTAGTCTGTTTGGTTCTTTTTAAAATTCCCCATTAACGTGACTTTGTGGCCTGTAACTATTTTGGCCATGTTTTCAGTAGAGAAGCAACAACAGGCAACAAAGATTGATTGTTTGTTTTGATTTTGCTTGAATTTAAAGGGGGAAAAATCCTTAAAATTATGGAAGTTATATTTGTTAATTAAATTTTTGATTGTGAATCAGGAAAGCCCGTCACTTATGTGAATAAACATTATTCCAGTTAAACGTCTTGCTGATTAGTAACCGTGCAGCACAATTTTAGGGATGAAAATTATCATAAGAAAATGATATATTTCCTTACAGCCAAAAACATTTGACTAAAATATAAGTTGTAGAAAAAAAACACTTTAAAAAAAGATCAGTGAGTATGTAGTAGAGCCTTGGATAATCCCCAAATTAAAAAAAAAATCCAATGTTTTTTAGCCCATTGGTTTATGCTCAAGTATATATGCCTTTCTGACTTGTAGCTTGTTATGGGAAGAGACCATTAGACCTGGGGGAAAAAAAACACGTGTGTGGGCCTGAGGGTGCACGCCCGTAATCCCAGCTTTTGGGGAGGCTGTCGTCAGAGGATTACAAGTTAGAGGCCAGCTGGGGCAATTTAGCAAGATCCCATCTCAAATGAAAAATAAGAAGGGCTGGGATGGAGCTCCGCAGGCTCAGGGCCCTGGTTCAACCTCCAGGACTACCACCAGAAAAAAGTCCGAGTTGCATATTCAACTGTTAATTTCTTCAAGAAACATGAAGTGAAACAAAAATATGAAGACTAATTATAATTCAGGGTGTGTGCGAGTTACAGAAATCTATGAAAGTATTATTTGTAAACTTCTTAGGATCAAGATTTTGGGGCTGGGGTTGTGTCTCAGTGGCAGAGCGCTTGCCTTGCACATGTGAGGCCCTGGGTTCGATCCTCGGGACCACCTAAATATAAATAAATAAAATAAAGGTATGTTTCCATCTACAACAACAAAAAATTTAAAAAACCCCTTTGAATTATAGTCATGTTGAAGCATTTCTTAAATTTTTGCAACCTAATATAAAGAAAATGAAATAAATTTTAAAATTTGCATAGAAAAATGATAATGAAAGTTTTATAAATTTTTTTCTTTTATCTCAAAATAACAATATGGAAGGTTTACAATTACATGTGTTCCATATTTACAGGATGTGAATGAGATATTTTTGCCATGCCAGCTAGCCTGAGGAGAAAAAGAAACCCACTAAAATTTTTTTTCTGTTCATTTGTTCTAAGTTTTTCTTCTGTTAGAGAAAAAAATAGGACTTTTAAAAAAAGTGTGTTTATGTGTGTAACTCTCCTAAAAATTTTTTTTCCTCTCTCCCCTGAACTGGCCTGTACTGGGGGAAGGTGCATGTGCATACATATGGGAAATGTGGTCCAGGATCAATGTGTGGCCTCCCCAACTGTGGTCAGTGTCAGGGACAACATACCCTTTCTCCACTGTCACTGTTCCTGGATCTCTGAGAGAATGTGTGTGTGTGTGTGTGTGTGTGTGTGTGTGTGTGTGTGTGTGTGAGAGAGAGAGAGAGAGAGAGAGAGAGAGAGAGAGAGAGAGAGACGACTCCATGTGGGACATTTTGCTGTAGTCTGGTGGAATCTGTCTAGTAGCAAGACAAGCAGTTTTAGCATTCTGTGAAATGGTTATTTATTTACTTATTCTTCCTGGAACCTGGAGAGTGAGTTTTTTGTGGGTTTTTTTTGTGTGTGTTTTCTTCTGATAATGTCATTGTACCTCTTTCCAAGAGTTCTGCTAAAGTTTCTCTTCTTTCCTTTAGATGGCAGCCACCATCATGATACTGTATGTGTCCAAGCTCAATAAAATAATTCATTTCCCTGATTTTGACAAGAAAATTCCTGTAAAGGTAGGTGATGGAAGCAGTAATGAAAGATGAGAAAATAATTTAGAATTATAAATTGACCTGAGAGAGCAGCCTGGTTCTATGCACCCTGTTTAGACCAGGTGGAAAGGTCTTAATAAAGATACGGTGCTTCAGTTGTCCATTTAGGTAATGCAGTAACGGTTAAAGTATGTGTTTAGCACCTAACATTAATACTATGTGTCTTCCGAAACGACCAAATTCTAAACCAGGAATTGGCAAACTGTTTTGGTTATGGGCTGGATCATTTCTATTGCAACTGCAGGCAGCTCTAGGTGATATGCAAATGAGTCGGTGCAGTGGTGTTCCAATAAAACTTTATTTATACATACAAGAGGCTGGACTTGGCCCTTGGTTCTAGTCTACTGTTCCCTGTTCTCAGTTGTAGACCCTGTTGATAGAAACTGTGAGTGGAATGGAGAATACAGCTGGATAAATGTTGAAAAAAAAAAAAAAGGAGATTTTTTTTTCCATGTGGAATTAGAATCATGAGGTCCACCATTTCTTCTGGGATTATGAAATAAACACACTTTAATTGAACAGTTGCAGAGTGCCAGACAATAGGTGGGCATTTAGTTCCACAGGCAATTAATTCCATATGTCAGGTGACATTAAATGATGATGACGGCATTTGGCTTTGAGGAGATATATCAGATAGCAGTCCCTTGAGGGTGGATGGCATGTGGTTAGTTTACTCCTGTGTCTCTAAGGTCTGAGACAAGCCAGCATCTTTGGTACCGGGTTAGTCACCAGATAGCACATGATTATGACAGCGGTGATCAGGGGTTTCTGCAAAAGGAGAAAAATAAAATGTTAAGGCACAGGATATAGATCAGCCTAACCAGCATGAATGAAACTAGAGTGTCGTTGGCTTGCTTGTACTTATTCTATGATGCAGTATAAAGCTTAAACATTTTCAGAATTAAAAGTTGTTTTCATACATGTACTATACATAGAGAATAAGTCATCATGCTTGAATAGATAATTGAGTGAATAATTACCCTTGAGAATGATTACTTAGCTCATGAAGTGGAACTGCAAATTACCCACTATTCTGAATGTTATAAGTAATAACTGTGTGAGTGTGTGAGTGTGTGTGTGTGCATGTGTGCGTGTGTGCGTGTGTTGTTAGGGAGGGAGCCAGGGCCTTTAGCATGCCACGCAAAAGCTTACCACTGAGACACATCCCCAGGCACATAATAACTTGCTTTCTTTGTAAAATTTTATACATTCCCTAAATCCTATAGTCTAATTTTACCTGTTTTTGCCCTTTATGTAAAGGGAATCAAACTCTCTATATTTTTTAGTGTCTTACTTTTTTTCACTTGATATTGTGATTAGATTTATCCATGCTGTATCTTTTATTTTCATTTACTTATCTTTTCTATTGTTTGTGATAATTTGAGCTATTTCCAGTTTAGGGGGCTAAGAAAAACAAAAAGTACTTCTCTGAACATGCTTCGGGTCGAAACTCAGTGAACATGTGTTAGTCAGCTAATGCTACTAAAACAAAATGCCACAGACTGGGTGGCTTAAACAGCAGAAATGTATTTTCTCACCAGGAAATCCAAGAAGATGATGCTGGCAGGGTTAATTTCTGGTTCAGTCTCACTTTTTAGCTTGCAGAGAGCTGCCTTCTCTCTCAGCCTTATGTGGCCTTTCCTCTGTGTGTGTGTGCCCACGGTTGCTGTCTATTCATTTGTTATTAGGACACCAGTCCTATTGGATAAAAGCCCCACCCATATGACCTTGATCATCTCTTTCATGGCCCTATTTCCACTACTGTCACTTTGGAGGGGACAGAAGGTTCTGGTCATAAGAGCACGTATGCACCAGTTTCTCTGTGTGTACATCAAGGAGTGCAATTGCTGGCTCCTCCTGGTGTCTTTAAATTTGGCCGATGGGGTCAGACTGCTTTCCAGAGAGGCACCAGCTCACACCCTGATGAGCAGGCATAGGCGTCCCTGTTGCCAATCTTTGGTTTGCCAGTTGTTTTAGATTTTGCTGATCTGGTAGGATTTAATTTGCATGTCCCTGTTCTCTGAGGAGGCTGAGCACCTTTTCATTGTTCAGTGGCCACTGAGTGTCCTCTTTGGTGAAGGGCTCTGCAAGACTTTTGTCCATTTTCCTCTTGAGCTTGTTTTTTTCTGATTGGTGTATGTGTTTCAAAAAATATTGAGGAGAATTCTCTTAGTTGTGTACGATACTCTAGGATGCATTTTTCCTCTCTGTGCCTTGTATTTTTATTGTGTTAATCATGCATCTTAATGAAGAGGAGTTGTTAATTTTAATGCTGTTCAGTTTTATCAGTCTTTTTGATTAATCATTAATTTTCTTACTTAGGAAATCCTTCCCTACCCTCATCAGAATCACAAGGTTCTTTTTTGTTTGTTTGTTTGTTTGTTTTGATTTAGATAAGAGGCATGTGGTTTTTCAGAGTTAGGTTTTTAATGCGTTTGGGACTGGTTTTTGCATATGGTGTGAGGTGAAGGTCCAGTTCCATCCCCCACCTGTGGATACTCAGTTGTCACAGATTATTGAAGAATGTGCCCTCTCTGTTGTGTCATTTGTATCACAGCACCATTGATCACATGGGAATGGGTCTGTTTCTGGACCGCCTTTGCTCTTTCCGTTGTCTGTGTTTTCTGCACCATCATCACACTTTCTTAATTACTGTAGCTTTTGGAAAGTGTTGATATCCAGGAGAGCAAGGCTTCCCGTCCTGTGCTTGGCCCTTTGCATTTCTAGATGATATAGGAAACACACACATCTTTAAAAATATGTTATTTGGCAAGTTAGAGGTACATACTATATAATAACTTTTCTATACTGTTTTGGAATTGAAAAATGTGGAATATTAATCATGATTTATTGTAGCTTCCTTTGGGTTTTTATGTAAACAACAAAAATTACAGTTTTATTTCAACCTTCTAATTTTCATTTCTTTTACTTGCTTTACTATATAGTATTTGTTAATAGGAATGGTAACAATGGGCTTCTTTGATCTCAAAGGGAAAGCTTTTACTAGTTCATCAATAAGTGGGGTTTTTGGTAGATACTTTCCACTTATTTTGACTTTATAACTTAGTGACTCAAACAATAGTCATTGTATTATCTCTCCTAGTAATTAAAGAGTTTCATAAAGGCTCAATTGGGCAGTTCTGGTTTAGGGCTCCCATATAGTTGTAGACAGACAGTGGCTAGAACTGAATTAATTAAGGAATTGGTTAGTGCAGCTGGAGGCTGATCATTCAATCTCTCTTACTGTTATCTCCTAGTTTCACCTTATGGTCACCAGTGTAGGCTAGTTGGGCTTCCTTACAAGATGGTGGGCAAGGGGTTAAGAATGTTTATCTGGAGGCCACAGGCTTTAAGGGTGACAGTTCTGGCAAGCAAGACCCCAACTGCATTGCCTTTTATGATCTGTTCTCATAGGTCACATATCATCTGTATTAGTCATAACAGTTACACCCAAATTTAAGAAGGGACATAAGCTCTACCTCTGGATGGAAGGGATTCCATTGCAACTATAAATCAATTTGAGCAGGATTGACATCTTTAAAGTATTGAATCTGGCTCACATTTTGAAGGGAAGAGAGGGGACATGGGGATAAAAAATATGGTGGGATGATATGGACATCATTACCCTAAGTACATTTATGAAGACCCGAATGGTGTGACTCTACTTCATATACAACCAGAGATATGAAAAATTATGCTCTCTATATAATATGAATTGTAAGTATTCTGCTGTCATATATAACAAATTAGAATAAAAAAAGAAAGTTCTGTCAAAAGCTTTCAACTATTAAAAATGTAATTATTTTTATATGAGAAAAAAAAAGAAGAGCACATGGGATGGGAGAGACTGTCCTGTCACCTGTGAGAGTGTGGACTTGACTTTTTTCTTGGCTTTTCTGTCAGGGTTTTTAGAGTTGTTTTCATTTTTTTAAAAATTTTGAGTCTATATCACTAGCTGCTTAAAATTTTAAATTGGTAAATCTTACCTATGAAGTGGGTAGAACTTTTCTGTTCCTGCTCTTTTTGTGTAGTTACCTTAGAATTTCCAATATATATATATTTTTTTAATTTTTTTTTTTTAAAAGAGAGTGAGAGGGGGGAGATAGAGACAGAGAAATTTTTTTTTTAATATTTATTTTTTAGTTCTCGGCGGACACAACATCTTTGTTGGTATGTGGTGCTGAGGATCGAACCCGGGCCGCACGCATGCCAGGCGAGCGCGCCACCGCTTGAGCCACATCCCCAGCCCTCCAATATATTTTTATCTCCTCTTTTTAAAAAAATAAATATTTATATCTACCCATATATTTACTGCTTCCTTTTCTATTCTTTGTGCATCTCACACTTTGCTTTTTCTTTATGGTAGTGATGATCTGCTCCTGTGGATTACCATGGTTTTCATTGGTCTGTGGTTAAGTTTGGCCTGACGCTGCTTCTGTATATACTTTAAGTTTGGCCTAAAGATTTGTATATAGTGACCTATAAACTAACTTGGTGTGTAAGTGGACTGTAACCTCTCTTGTAATAAGGAGCTGAGTCTCAGCCAATTACAAGTGGACAAAGGTTCAGAGCATCCAAATAGGACAGCTGGGAGCTGTAACCAGTTGAACTGTAACCAAGTGGCCCGTCGCTGGGCCTCACTTCCATCTTCCACGTGGGGCCTGCGCCACGGTGGGGCCCGGCATTCTGAACCGTCTTTGGTCTGGATGGCTTCGCAATTCTAAAATTGAAATAAAGCCAATTAAGAGCTACAAAGCTAGATTTGTTGTAATTCTTTTAACATCTGGAGAAGTCCAAATTTCACCTTTGGTTTTGAAAGAGGAAGAATTCCAGCATGGCTCGACAGTGGAGATAGAATTCTGCCGCCCTCTGGCTGACCTTGTGTCTCTGGGCTCTGTTTTTCCTTTCATCTTTGGCCAAGGGGTTCCTGTCTGTCTTTCCAGCTCTTTTATGAAGATTTTAAATTATTTAATCTAGCATTATAAAAAAAAATCGTTCTCAGCCAGGAATTTTAGTATAAATAATCTAACTTACTGTTACCAGAACCTAGAAGTCAGTACTGTTTTTATTTCGAATTATAAATGGAAATGAGATTCACGGGTCCTTTTCGATACCCAGATCCTCTAGGTTGTGATCCTGCCAGCTTTGTTCTTGTTGAGTAATTTGTAGGCTGTTAGCCAGAATTTTAACTAGGAAAGGGGAACTTTCTAGATCCATGATCCCATCTTCCTTATATTCTCTTTCTTGGTCAAATCTGCTCATAAAATTTTATAACTATTTTTGGTAGATGGCAGTATTGCAAAACCTTTCAAAGTATATCTTATCTGAGTGGCGTGCTTAAGGTCCTATTAGCAGAAAAAGCAATGTTGGCCTCCCCTTGATAGCTGTGGACTATTAGATCAGTTAATAAGTGCTGAGTTATCAAAGGATCTTATGAAAGGATACTTTCTTTTCCGGGTTCAAGACTAGATCTTACATTCTGAGGGTTTCTCCATTATGTTTGATACAGTATTTCTCTTGACAATCGGAAAAGAGCTCAGGAGCTCAGTTGGTGGTGAACCCAATTCAAATACAAAGGTTACCCTGTTTGACCTTAGTAGATGTTTAATCACTGTAGACCTTTAAAACAGATAAAGTAACTCCAAAGTAATGTGGCCAGCATGCACCTTGAAAGGGTCACTAACCTGGTGACCTTTCAGTAAGAGACAGGAGGCTCCTTGGCCCAGAGGAGTAAATCCAGGCACAGAAAGAATCGACACACCTTATCTCTGGCCTTTGCTAACCACAAAGTACAGATAGCCATCTTCAACTCACAGTCCAACCTGGGTCTCCCTGCAAGAGAGTTCCTTGTTCACATCCTTTAGGTAAATATTCTGTTAAAATGGGCAAGGTCAAGGGTTCAGTTTCTTTACCTCGTGCCCCCTGACCCACCCCCGGATAACACACAGAGGAAACCCCTGACTATATTTTAGATTCTGGAAAACTCACCATTGAGCAGACAAAGGAACCCACATGATTTGCCTGCTGCTCAAAATGAGTGTTACCATTTTTATATGCAGAGGAAGACATACTGTTGGAATTCTAATCAAATTTTCTTGCTGTCTCTTTCTAATTTTATTTGAAGCTGTTCCCTTTGCCTCTCCTCTACGTCGGAAACCACCTCAGTGGATTATCAGGCACAAGTAAATTAAGGTACGGAGAGGGAGAGGGGTGGCGGGGTGCTGACTCATCTTCTTCCAGTGGTTGCAAAACTAAGTTTGGTTTTGCAGGAAGCCCTGGTTCCCTTGGGCCACATAGAGAAGGCAATGCTACTTAGTAATTTTAAAAAGGAAGCTGTAGTTTTGAGTTGAATTGGCCAATGTTTTTGGGAATGGTTTTTTTTTTTTAATATTTACTTTTTAGGTTTTTTTTTTAGGTGGACACAGTATCTTTATTTTATTTTTATGTGGTGCTGAGGATTGAACCCAGTGCCTCACGCATGCCAGGCGAGCATGCTACCACTTGAGCCACAACCCCAGCCCATTTGGGAATGTTAAAAAGCTTATATTCATATATTTACATTTCAGTGTAGAACATGAGCTCTGTAGACATCAAGCTAAAGAAGCCCTGATTTATCTGGGTAGATTTGTTTATGTGAATATGGTTGTGTATAACTTTTGGTTTCATATAAAAGCAGGAACGTTTTGTCGGGTTTGGTCGGGGAATAAACAACAGACACATTCAGCTGTGCACCGTCTGCTTCTCACATTCCCACTGCATTGATTTCAGCATCCCTTGATTACTTTTGCTAAAAAATCCAATGTAAAAGCCTCGCATGGTGGCACACACCTGTAATCCCAGCAGCTCAGGAGGCTGAGGCAGGAGAATGCTGAGTTCAAAGCCAGTCTCGGCAATTTAGCAAGGCCCTGAGCAATTTAGCGAGACTCTGTCTCAAAAAGAAAAAAAAGAAAGGGTTGGGGATGTGGCTCAGTGGTTAAGCGCCCCTGGGTTCAATCCTGGGTACCCAAACAAAAACAAAACAAAAAAAGCACTGTAAAAAAGTAAAAATGAGGGCTGGGAAAGACAAAGCCATCTGTTAACCAGAAAATGTGGTGTGACATGTGTAGTCTCGTTGAACACACACGAAGGAAGACCCAAGGACGGGAAGAGAAGTCTGTGCAAAGGGTGACGGAAACAGAGGGGTATTTGTGCAGGAGGGTGGGAGGAGGCCGGAGGAGGCCCCTGGTGGTGCTGCCTCCACTCCCAGGTGGAGTAGCCCCTGTGCAGGTCTCTGGGGATTCGCGCTTCCTTCTGGGGACAGAGCAGTCACCTTGCCCTAATTGCCTCAAATCTTAGCTTCCTGTGCTCCAGTCTCTGGTTGCTGATGATTTGCAAAAGTCTATCCTTTCCTGTAGGACCCCTCCCTCCCTCCCTCCCTCCCTTCCTTCCTTCCTTCCCAGGGATAGAACTCAGGGCCACTCAATCATGGGCCACATCTGCAGCCCTTTTTTGTATTTTATTTAGAGACAGGGTCTCACTGAGTTACTTAGTCCTCACTAATTTGCTGAGGCTGGTTTTGAATTTTTGATCCTCCTGTCTCAGCCTCCCAAGCTGATGGGATTATAGGCATTGCCACCATGCCCGGCCTCTTTTATTTTTTATTTTCAGACAGGGTCTCACTGAATTGCTTAGAGCCTTGCCAAGTTGCTGAGGCTGGCTTTGAACTCGCAATCCTCCTGCCTCAGCCTCCTGAGCTGCAAAAGTCACATTTTAAGGGTAGAGATCAGTGGCATTAAATATATACATGGTGTTGTGCAGTTTCAGCTTTGATCTGTTCCCAGAACGTTTTCATCATCCCACGATGAAACTCTGTTGATTAAACTGTAATTCCTTCTTTCCCTCATCCCCTAGCTCCTGGTTATCTCTGTTCTACTTTCTGTCTCTCTGAATTTGCTGTCCTTCGCTGGGATCACACAATATCTGTCCTTTTCTGGTGTGCTTATTCACATAGACTGACGTTTCCAAGGTTCATCCATGTGGTAGCACATATTGGAATTTCATTCCTTTTGAAGACTGAATAATCCTCCACTGCATATACATCTGTGTCATTTCAGCATCCATTTGTGAAAGCTTTTGATTTTGATGAGGTCCAATTTATCTATTTTTTTCTTTTTTCTGTTATCAATTTACTGATGTGTTCTTTTGTTGATCGTGATTTTATTATTGTATTTGAGAAGATTTTGCTCGACCCGAGGTCATAAAGATCTGCTATGCTTTCTTCTAAGAGTCTTATAGTTTTAGTTCCTATATTCAGGGATGCATTTTGAAGTAATTTTTAGTGTATGGTGTGAGGTAGGACTCGGATTCCGTTCTTTTGCACGTGGCTGTGTGTTTGTGCCAGCCAACCTTTCAGACTTTGGCGGAGAGCACTGTTCTTTCCTTTTCTGTTGTATTATCTTGGTACAATTTCCACTGTATTGGAAATTGGTTGGCCATAGTTATAGAGAATTGTTTCTTGACCCTTAATTCTGTTTCATTGATAACGTATGTAAACCAGTCGGAAGCAGATTGTGTGACCTTGAAAGCAGTGCTGATGGCTGGGTCCTCACAGCCTGGTGGGGAGTTTTGAAATGGTAAGGTGCCTTGTTCCTGTTCCACTTCCAGGGTCCTTTGAGCTTCCATGTGAATTTTGGAATCTGCTTGTCCGTTTCTCCAAAGGAACAGGAAAAGGAAGCCAGTTGAGGCCTTCTTAGGATCTGTGTTGAGTCTGCATGTGAAAGGGGCATGAGATTCTTTCATCTGTTTGCTTTTATTATTCAGCATGATTTATTAAAGGTCGACAGGAGAATTCAGGTTGATATATTTAAGTTGACAAATGAGTGGGCTTAATGAAAAGTTGAAAACCTGTTTAAAGCAACAAGGAGAGCCAGCCCTGGGAGCCTGACGCCTGCCTGCCCCTCTTCCCCACAGCCTGCCCATGTTCACGGTGCTCAGGAAGTTCACCATTCCGCTCACCCTGCTCCTGGAGACCCTCGTCCTCGGGTGCGTGACTTCTGTCTTTCCCCTGCTCCTCCCCTGTGTTCCCTGTCCCCTGCAGTATTTTTACCCGGCAGATTCTAGCCATCCAGCTCTCTTTCCAAGTGGCTGACTTAAATTTTTCATTTTACATTAGACAAATAGCACATGTTCGTGGTAGAAAATTATAAAGGGAAAATCAATCGCCCTCACACAGTTAGAGGTCCGGGGAGGCAGAGGGCATAGAGAGGGAAGGTGGTCGGTGGAGGACAGGGGGGGCGGGATATCAGGGAAACCAGTTCTGATGCAGTGACTGTGATAGAGCATCAGAATAAATTCATTTTTATAACATTGGTATAAAAGTTTCTCATGAGGATATTCAAGCTGGCATTCAAAAGGGCAATTTTTAATTTTGTTGTGAAGGTTATCTGAATGAAATTTAGTGGATGGTGCAGTGTGTTAAGCCTTAGTATTGCATTTTTATCTTGACCTTCCAATGCTCCATCCACGTCCCTGCAAATGGGGCCTAGCAGCAGGCTCACCCCTGTTTTGTCCCAGCAACTCCCTTGTGACCAGAGATACCAGTTTATAATTAAATTAAGAAAACGGTCTAAGAAATAATTTTGGTCTGAATTATAAACACTTTAGACCTTTTTCTACATGAAGCATTGTCAGATTTGGGGGGTAAATCGCCTAATACCTTGGTTCAGTTTGTTTCAAAAACAGAATCCACACTTACCCCGCCCCCTCCTCTCCTGCTTATTCATTTTCCACAGGAAACAGTACTCGTTGGGCATCGTGGCCAGTGTCTTTGCCATCATCCTGGGGGCTTTCATAGCAGCTGGGTAAGACTCTTTCTTTGTGCCTTTGACAATAGGCCCAGCCCCTCCTCAGTTTTCATTTTCCACCTGGCTGCAGTTGAATTGACGAGCTCAGAGGCAAAGCTGTTGAGGTCAGGGGAACCCCCATGCTGTCCTGTGAGTGTCCCACGGGCTCCCTCAGTGGCCAGAATATTTCTGAGCATGAATACAGCAAGCATCGCCGGACATTAGCATTAGCACAGCCATTTTCTCTTTCATGGAAAAGTAGTAACTACTTAATTTTATTACCAAATGTCTTCAATTGAAAAATTTTACTTGCACTGTGCTTAGGTATTTGATGAAAAATGACACATTTGGGTTGGGGGCCGTGTAGCTCGGTGGTCGAGCGAGTGCTTAGCCTGCATGAGGCCCTGGATTCAATTTCCAGCATCAGAAAATCCCAGAACAGATTTATGAAGCCCTTGAGTGTTGTTTTATCATCCTTAGAGGTATCTAAGGGAGAGAGCTGTCATGAAATGTTTTGGGCTGTGGGCCAACACTGTTGGAGTATGACGACCCCAGGGGTGGAATGCTGTCATTAAACATGTTGTATGTTTGGGACACAAGCCAATGGTTATGTTAATTGTTAATATGCAAAAGCAGGAATGAGGAGTCTAAATTTGCATTTGCAAGTGTATAGAATACTCAGATTCCTGTCTTTTTTGGAGGGGGGCTGTGGGCACTGGGGATTGAACTCAGGAGCACCTGACCACTGAGCCCCCTCCCCAGCCCTATTTTGTATTTTATTTAGAGACAGGGTCTCACTGAGTTGCTTAGCACCTTGCTTTTGCTGAGGCTGGCTTTGAACTCTTGATCCTCCTGCCTCAGCTTCCCGAGTCACTGGGATTACAGGTGTGAGCCTGGCTTCCTGTCTGTTATAGTATGGTGCCTAATGTATGCCTGCAGTTACATTTCCTGGGTTCTAAGCTGTTTCTCATTTCTCTGGGCATCAGTTTCCTCATGTGCAAAGTAAAGTAAAGCTTTTGTCCACAAGTTCCAAGTGTCACCTCCTCCTCCTACATCTTTTTTTTTTTCAAAGCAAGTCTCATGGCCAGAAAAAAATTGAAGTAGAATCTTCTTCAGATGACTCTAAATGACAACAATGAATCTGCTCTGATTATATAGCAAGTAAATCACTCTCACTTCTGTGCACTTAGTACTGGCCTAAATGACTGATCCGTAAGACCCCTGAGACCAGGTCACCCTGCAGGGTGTGGGACATGGCTGTTGGGAACCCCTGGCCCCCCAACATGGGGAGGCTGAGGACTCTGGGAATCTCCTTCAGCCCCTCCAGACCTCTTCTCCCATGCCTCTAGACTCCTGACTTTTCCTCCTTATCCAGCTGTTAACAGAAACACTTTACACAAGTTTAGCAGAGTGTATTGGAGCAAAGGAACAGTCTGGAAATTCTGTAACTCTCAGAGCCAGCGTAGACTCGGAGAGCTCCGTCCAGCAGTGCACCAGGCAGCCTTAGGGATGGAAAACGGAAGCGAGGCACAGAGGCAGCTGGACTGAGCCTTCACCTTATCCGAGCACGGTCTCAAGAGTTGACTGCCTGCAACTGACTCAAGCCTGGTGGTGGGCTGAGGCTCAGCTGTGTGTTGTCAAAGTTGGGCTTTCAGTCAGTCAGTCTAGGTACTAAGCTAGGTTGTGGTGCATCGTGTGAGGACTCTCCTTTGGAGACGTCCTCAAGCCAAAGTCGGGTTAGTTCCTTTGTGCAGTGCTGGGGATGGACGCGGGGACGCAATGTGCACTAAGCAGGTGCTCCACCACTGAGCTGCGCCCCAGCCTCCGTTGGTTTTAACACGACTCTGCTGTGTTGTGGAGCGCAGACGCTTCTCCATGATGAGTCAGGCGTGAGTGGGCAAGAGATGTAAAGACCCTTACTTGGAGGAAAATCCCCTTACTGTGATGGAACTGGAGAATTCTGATGTATGATAATAACCTGAAAGCCATTTGCATTCCCACAAAGATATTTGTAGGTGGTAATACCAGTGGAAGTCTCAAGCAAAAATATGATGTAATTGGCATGCAGATTTCCATGCAGTTTTGGCCTCTCTACTGTGTTCCCTTTGGTTGGAGATGATCTTATTTTGATGTTGCGGGGGAGTCCGAATACGCCACCACACAATATGCCACCTTGGGATAAAGGTTATTTTGAGCTAAAGGCAACTGAGAGTCAGCGGAGGCCTCAGAGTCAGGCATAATGTCTCTGTGGAGGTGGCCCCTTCTGCCCCGGAGAGAGGAGGAGGGCAGCTCTTCCCACTGAGGAGAGGGCCCGGGCAGCACGGAAATGAATCCACGCCTCAAATCCCAGCAACCTTTCTCCTCCGTTATTCCCCTTGCATATTTCCTAGTCACTTCCCACAGTTTATCTGTCCCTTGATGTCCAACCCTCTATCCTTTGTTAAAATGTCATGTGAGTCCCCCTGTCAAGCTGTTTCTTTGGGTTTTACTTTTCTGTGAACGCCTGTGCATGTAAAATTCGAATAAGGTCTGTGTTCCTTTTTTCCTGTTGATCTGTCTTTGTCAATTAGTCAGACCAGCTGGCTGTGGTGGCCACACCTCTAGGAGACTGAGGCAGGAGGATTGCTTGAGGCTAGGAGTGGGAGGCTAGCTGGGCAACTTAGTGAAATCCTGTCAATCCATTCATCCATGGCCATCCATCCATACATATGTTAATTCCCACATTCATATATTCATTCATTCACAGGCCCCCAGGTACTGAACCTAACAGGATAGAGGGAAAGTTTATCTTCCCTGGAAGTTGATAGTTGTGAATTCTGACAAGGGTCTGGTATTGTCTATAAGGATGAAGTGCAAGTGTGTGAATCCCATCATATATCAATTACTGTTCTCTAACACCTATGTCATATCCCCCAGATATTTTTATATTGGCATTAATTTTTTTTTAAAAAAAGATTGTTTCAAAAACCACAGGAATAGGATGGCTTGGGAAGAGTGTCTTGGGAAGAGAGGTGTCTGCCTTGCCCTTTAGATGGACTGGGCACTGTTTGGCAGCAAATGGATATACCACGTCCTCATCGGGCCCTTTTACCCAGTCCCTCCCCTGCTGTCCCACAAGGGCTGCACCCGGGGGATGGCCCTGTTCACAGCAATAAGCAAAGCCATTGGTGGGTCTCCCCTTAGGAGAGTCAGGGTTCCCTGTTATCACGCTGACTTCCAGAGAGCAAGACAGGGCTTGCAGGGGGATGGGTACAGTCCCTGGGTCGTAAGCTCTGTGTAATTAAGTTGAAGCCACCCGATTGGCTGGTTTTCTTTTTGTCTGGTGGCAAAATTAACTTTTCTCCAGCAGAGAAGGGAAATATGCCGTATAAGTGTTGCTAGGTTGTTACTGGCGTTGGATGTGGATTTGATTAGGAAAAGCAGGCAGGCTTTGAGGCCAAGGGAGGAGGAGTTCCTGAATAACCCCCCTGGTCTTTTGTTCTCCTCCCAGGTCTGACCTTGCTTTTAACCTGGAAGGCTACGTCATTGTATTCCTAAATGATATCTTCACGGCAGCAAATGGAGTCTATACCAAGCAGAAAATGGACCCAAAGGTACCGGGTCTTCCCTCCTGTGGCTTTAGGCTTTACCATCTGCCCCCAAGAAGATGCGAAAAATGGAAATGGATTTCTACAGTTGACACATAGTTTATGTAACAGGATTGCTCAATCACTCATTTCATCCTAATTATCTTATCTGTGTATGTTCTTGTTACTCTTAGTCTTGGAAAATTTGGGGTGAAAATTGGATAGGAGGGGAGAAGTTGTCACAGTCCCAATGTACAGACAACAGCAGAGCACATCGTGGCTCCGTCAGCTCGGTCATCAGTGACCACGGCAAAGTCCGGGGCGGGACACTTGTTTGGAGAGTGTGGAGTCTGCGGGTGGGACAGACCCCGGCTCTCCCTGGCCATGGTGACTTTGAACCTCAGCTTCTCCAGCCTCAGTTTCCTCACCCATGACACGAGTAGCCTGGAAAGGATCCTGGTGGTCCTCCAGCAGGACCTGCCTCCTCCGATCCCCAGGGGCCGGCCGGGAGCTCTCTGGCCTGGGTCTGCCCCAGTGGGGGCCCCAGCTGTTCCAGGAAGCTGTGGAGGATGAGCCGGCCATATGGCTCTTTGTTCCTGGTTCTTTGTGTAGAAGGAGGGAGTTCTCCTTAACAGGCCTTTTTTTTTTTAATCTGTATGGCCATTTGTTTCTTTTATTGGTGGCGGTTTTACAAAAACATGTTTGTTGCCTTTTGAAAACCCACAATAGGTCAGCCTTGTTTGGTGGAGAGGTGGTGTGGCCTCTCCTGTGGAAGGAGGGCTCTTCTTCAGTGCAGACGGCAGATGTTTTACAGGAGTTGTTTATGTTAACAGTTTTCATCTCCTTTACTGAGTTCCAGATTTCTTTAAAACAAAAAGAAAAGCTCACATAGTCAGAATGTCCAAGGGGGTGGAAACTTGGCCTCCTTTTCATTTCATCCATTTTGTCTGTAGTTTTTGGTGTAAAATAAATATTTATTCTGAAACCAAAATACAATTGAAATGAAGCATTTTCTGTTGGGAATTTGTTATAAAATATTCCAGTAGAGAGTCGGTGAGAATACATGTTCTAACGTTGTGTAGATTCGTAGTTGAATAAATAGCTCCAGGAAATTTAATGCTTGTATTCTGAAATTCAGTGGGGTTTTCTTTGTTTTTGTAGGAACTAGGGAAATATGGGGTGCTTTTCTATAATGCCTGCTTCATGATCATTCCAACTCTTATTATTAGTGTCTCCACCGGAGACCTTCAGCAGGTAAGTGGATAAAATGGTCAATACAACTTTCCTTAGCCATCTTTTAAAATTTCAATATTTAACATTTGGTACTCACTGAAATAAAATGCATACATGTATATCTTATATATAGTATATAGGATCACACACACACACACACACACACACCTCAGATCCCTATGTATATAGAATTACCAGGAAGGTACATAAATGTTATGTCTGGGAGCTGGGCATGGTGTCATGTACCCTGGTCCCAGATACTCTGGAGGCTGAGGTGGGAAGAATGGTTCAAGACCAGCCTGGGCAACAGAATGAGACTCCATTTCAAAAAGAAAATCAAAAGCTATTTGAGGGCTGTGGTTGTAGCTCAGTGGTAGGCACTGGGTTCCCTCCTCAGCACCACATTGAAAAAGCAAAAGGTGTTTGATGTGCCTGGTATTTAACACCCTTAGACACACGGAGGCAGCAGGATCTTGTTGACAAGAACTCAGGACCTGCAAATTTTTGGAAAACAACAATCAAAATCTGAGTCCCAGTCCCACTGTCCTTCTTTGTTGATGTGGGGACCCTGGGAAAATTACTTCCTTGGGAAAGAAATTTTGATAGTTTAAAAATGGGTTTCTTTGTTATTTTTATTGTAGACATTTTGAAACATTTGCAAAGTAGGGAGAATAATTCCATGAACTGTCCCGCTTCTGCAGTATTTTAAAAGAGACCCAGACATCGTACCATTTGTACATCTAGACATTCCAGGGTCTGCCTTTGACTGTTGAAAAGGTATTGTTCTTTCTGAATTTGCCCTGCTTAACTTAGGCAATGCTTGTTCATGAAAGACAGATAAGATGGTCAATCAGGCCCAATATTTCTGTCTACTCTCAAATGTAAAGCTTCCCGAGTGCCCACTGCGACATCACGAGTGGAAAATTCCACAACTGAATCGTTTGTGGTGGGTCACAGTAAAAATGTAGGCACACTAAAAATAATGAATAAAATTACCTTCAGGCTACATGTGATCACGGTATATATAAAACACATGTGAATTTCATGTTCAGACCTGGGTTCCATTCCCAAGATGTCTTATTATTTTTTTCACCCATTACATATTTAAAAAAAAAAAAAAAAGAAAGAAATCTGAAGCACTTCTGGTCCCAAGCATTGCAGATGAGGCATACTCAGCCAGCCTTAAGGTCAGGCCCAGTGGGAGGGAGAGGAGGACAGGTCTGCCAGGGAATGACCACTCCCCATGTTGAGGTTCATCATGACGGCTTCCAGGCATACACACCCCGACTCCTCTAAGCTGCAAGCCCCGCAGCTTCTATGATTTTTTTTTTTTTTTTTTGGTACTAGGGAATGAACCCAGGGTTGTTTAACCACTGAGCCACATCCCAGCCTTTTTATAGTTTATTTGGAAACAGGGTCTTGTTGAGTTGCTCAGGACCTCGCCGAGTTGCTGAGGCTGGCTCTGAACCTGTGATCCTCGTGCCTCAGCCTCCCAGGCCTGCTGCTGGGATTACAGGCGTGCACCACCGTGCTTGAGCAGCTTCTATGAATTTTGCCTGTATTGAGAGGTGATGTTCAAGTTCATGTAGGAAATGAGGGGTGAGGGGAAAATCCCATCAGGTTGCCTCTGCTGGCTGTCCCCCTTCTGGCCAGGTGTTAACCCTCCCTTTGCTGGACTGGGTGGCTGGTTCAGAGGGCTTCTAGAGGACAGTTCTTCTATTGTAACAATGAGCACAGTCATTGAAGTTGATCGTATTTGCAGCCCTTTCAGGCTCTGAAGGATTTTGGGCTGCAGGACTTCTGGGGTAGACGGCCGGGCTCATTGCTCTTCCTTCAGCTACACAGTTCTTCCCCAGAAGCTGGAAGCTACAGAAGGGCCCAGTAGCCAAATCCCCAGGGGTGAACAGCCATGTGCATGCATTTATATCAAAACCTGCCAACAGGCATCAGTTTTGATAAAGAGCTCTCTGTTTCAGGTTAGTAGGGACACTGTGTGAACCCGGGACTCACTGTGAGTTCAGTGTTGGAAGACGGAGCTTGCTCCTCCCCCCAGCACCTCTCCAGCAGACGCAATGTCTGAAAACACGATATTTATTTTTTACCCGTCATCAGTCCATTTTAAACCAAGTTGGTGTCATCGACCTTACACAAAATTATGAGTCTCAACAAAGTGGCCCTAGTGGTGTGTCTGTTTCATTATTATAGAATAGAAATGAGTTTTCCTGTTGAATCACTGGAATTTATCTGTTCTGGAATTCTTGTAGCTGTTTCAGAGATATATTTAATTCTAGGAATGAAAATGTACAAACTTGAGTTGGGGATATGGCTCAGTGGTAAAAGGCTTACCTGGGTTTGATCCTTTGCATGGGGGAAAAAAGTTTAGAAATTCTTACACACTCCTAGAATGCCTACTTGGGACTAAGAGCATATTTTCCTGTAGGAGCACTATGATGAGTGACAAAAGAAATATTGGGAATTTATGGGTAAAACGGCCTGGGAATACAGCTTATAATACCACTTCTGTAGGAACATGTAATCCCACATCCAAATCATTGACTTCTAAACTTGTAGCCTGGGGTTTTCAGAAGCTGCCACAGGCTTGCAATGATTGTGTGCCATTCTCCTATTTTCTTGTGTGATAGTTAATATTTATTGAGGAACTGTTATATCAATGTGTTTCAAAGCATCATTCATGAACTATCTCATGACATTCCTAGAACCATCCTGGGGAGAGAAAGTACTGCTGTCAATCCCATTTTATAGCAAGGAATTTAGGGCTTAGTGTTTAAGAAACTTCCAAGAACCGCAGGCGATAGATCCAGGCCCTCTGGCCCTAGAAACACATTCTTTGCTGTATGTAATGGCAGTTATTTTGTTTGGATAGATAAACTGTTCATGTTTCTTTCCTTCACATGTAAAAACTATAATAACCCTTGTATCTTATAGAGTGCAAGAGGCCTAACATATTCAAATAGTCTTTGTCTTTTATTTGTCATTAATTCGAGTCATTAATTGATTTTGAGATGAGGTCTTGCTGTGTTGCCCAGACTGGTCTCAGACTCCTGGGCTCAAATGACCCTCCTGCTTCATCTTCCCGAGAAGCTGGGACTTCAGGTGTGGGCCTCTGCAGCTGGCTAGTCCCCATCTAAATGTGGTTTGATTTTTGTACTTGGCAATAATGTAAAATGAGGCTCATTCAGGAGGAGCCATACTTCATTTTATGTTTTGTTCTTCTGTGCGAGCGCTGATGTGGTATGAACCTCTGTCCAGATGCCACGGCTGCCAGTCAGCCACACACGTGATCACACACACAGATCAGAGTTTGCTCAGATGATATCGCCCAGCTGTGGGCTCCATGTAAGTGCAGGTAGGCCAGGCTCAGCTCTGATTTTCAGTAGGTTAGTGTATTAGTGCATTTTTGCCTTATGACATATTCAACTGATGGTGGGTAGGTTGGAAAGTAACCCTATGGGTAAGTCAAGGAGCATCTGAAATTTGTTAAATTCTGACATTCAGGAAGAATATTCTCCTTCTATTCTTTCGTGTGTTGGAAAACCCCAGTATTGACCCCATCTTTCCTCTTCCCTTTGACACACTCTGAAGATTTCAAACAGAACTTCCCTTACCTACCTTAGTGCTTAGTTTTTACTAAAATTTCAAATGGATCAAAGAGTTCAATTTATAAGCTTACTATTAATAAAAATTATAAGAGAAATGGAAGACATTTATAACCAGAAGAGAAGCTCAGTGGTAGAGTGCTTGCCTTTATCCTTAGAACTACATAAAAATAAATAATAAAAATAAAGGCATTGTGTTCATCTACAACTAAAAGCGAGGGGGGGGGTTCTCTAAAATGACAAATATTTTTAAACTTTTAATTCATGTACAAAGTTAAAGTAAAAAATGTGACTATATTTTAATTTTAAAATATCTGATAAGATATTTTATTTAATTTTAAAATATCTGATAAGAGATGCTGGAAGATGCAGGATATGTACTATAATCAGGATGCAAAAACATGAGCAACTTTGCAGAAGAGCATGGTGAGTGCTCTTTGTTGAATCAGGTAAAGCTTGGGAATTTGTGAGCATCTGGGAGCCTACAATAGGAAGCTCCTCCTTCTTGGCCACGTCTGGGTTAACTGTACTGAGAGCTGAAGGATGGGCTAGAACAAAGGTTCACTCTTCTTTTTAATGATAGGAAAAATTGGTTGAGTCATTTTTCCTGGTGGACTGGGAGCAGGAAAGAGGGAGAAGGAGAGGTAGTGGCAAACTTGCTGGTGACTCACCACCCTGGCAATTCAGTCAGGACTCTGGATTCACATCCTTGGCAGCTCTTTTAACAGCACCTTGGTTTCACCTCTGAACAGTGAGGTCAGACATGACAGTTCCTCTTGTTGACATATCAGGCCCTTGGAAAATACTCAGTGGGTGAACTTTGCTTAGCCAGGAATCCTGCAGTAGGTCCCAAGTACTTCTAGTGTATTGTAGTTGATGAATGAGGGTGAAAATATAAAAAACCCCCAAGTGCACCATGAAGAAGATGGTTCCTCCTGAATGAGCCTCACTTTCACATCATTGCAAAGTACAAAAATCAAACCACATTAAGACAGGGACTAGCCGGGTACGGAGGACAACACCTGAAGTCCCAGCTTCTCGGGAGGCTGAAGCAGGAGGATCATTTGAGCCCAGGAGTCTGAGACCAGTCTGGGTAACACAGCAAGACCTCATCTCAAAATTAATTAATGACTTGAATTTAATGAAAAATAAAAGACAAAGACTATTTGAATATGTTAGACCTCTTGCACTCTATAAGATATAAGGGTTATTGTAGTTTTTACATGTGAAGGAAATACTCCAACATACTTGGACTGCAACAGTAAGTCTAAAGGAAGAACTACTTTATTATTACTCACCTTTAATTATTTCCTGTTTTATTATGCTAGATTATTTCTCAAAATGCCACTAGTACGGCATTATTATGATGATGGTGTTATTTTTGTGTACTGGGCATTGAACCCAGGGCTTCATGGGTGCTAGACACGTGTTGTACCATGGACCTACTTTCCCAGTCCTTTATTTACTTACTTTTGTGATGCCGGAGATCAAACCCAGGGCCTCAGCCGGGCCTGGTGGTGCACACCTTTAGTCCTAGCAGCTCGGGAGGATTGCAAGTTCAAAGCTAGCCTCAGCAACTTAGGTACTAAAACAACTTAGTGAGACCCTGTCTCAAAATAAAATTCAAAAAGTGCTGGGGTGTTGCTCAGTGGTTAAGGCTCATGGGTTTAATCCCTGTTACCAAAACAAAAACAACAACCCCAAACCCCCAGGGCCTCATGCATGCTAGGCAAGCACCCTACCAGTGAGCCGCATCCCCAGCCCCTTATTTTTATTTTCTTTTGAGACAGGATCTTGTTAAGTTGCCCAGGCTGGCCTTGAATTTATTATCCTCCTGCCTTAGCCTCCCAAGTAGCTGGGATTAAAGGCATGTGCCTCCCTGCCCAGTCAGCCTCGTTATAACTAAAGAAGCAATGCTGGGGCTGGGGCTGGGGCTCAGTGGTGGAGCACTTGCTTAGCAAGTATGAGGCATTGGGTTTGATTCTCAGCATCACATATAAATAAGTAAATCAAGGTCCATCAGCAACTAATAAAAAATATATTTTTTTTAAAAAAGAAACAAAGCTAAAATTTGTAAAAACTAAATTGGGTGAAGAGTCAATGTACCTAGCGCTTCACCCATGCTAAGCACTAACTTTACCACTGAGCTACACCCAGGCTCCCAAAGTATGCATTAAAAAGTTTTGTTTTTTAATGATGGAAACTTTGAAGCACATATAGACGCATAGAGAATAATAAACAAACCCCATGTGCCCATCCCCTGTTTCAACAATTATCAACGTTTAATGTCTATCTTTTCTTTTTGTTTTTATTAAAACATCTTTATGGTGCATTATAATTGAACATGATCGAGATTTCTTGTTACGTATTCCTACAGGCACACAGTACAACAATGTAACTTGGCTAATTCTCTCCCCAGTATTTTCTCTCTCCTTTGTTCCCTCCTTCCTCTAGTTCCCTTCCTCCATTCTACTGGTCTCTTCTTCTTTTTTTTTTTTTTTTATGAGATCCCTCCTTTTCTACCCTTTTTCTACCTAGCTTCCACATAGGACCCTTGACTTTCTGAGTTTTTGTGTATCTTTTTGATAGGAGACGGGGCAGAGTATTACTAATGAGTCAGTGTCAGCAAAGTGTGGAAGGCTGTATGAATTGGAGGAGAGAATTCCCTTTTAATTGTTTAAAAATTTGAATAACAATTTGAAAACCTATTTAAATAGTTTTAAATGATTCAGTTGCTAAAACTTGGCTAGCAAAGTATTGCTTAGTAGAAAGAGAATAGAACTTTGATCTAAGCATGTTATTGAGCACATTGCTTAAGTGGTCTTGAGTCGCCTTAAAATCAGTTTTGAGCCGATGCAGTGGCGCATGTCAGTGTCTTGGGAGGCTGATGCAGGAGGATCACAAGTTCAAAGCCAGCCTCAGCAAATTTGGGAAGTCCTGAGCAACTTAGCAAGACCCTGCCTCAAAATAAAAATGAAAGGGGCTGAGAATGTGGCTCAGTGGTTAAGTGCTCCTGAGTTCAATACCTGCTACCAAAAAAAAGGAGGCGGAGGAGGAAGGGGAGGGGGAGGGGAAGGAGAGAGAGAGGGAGGGGGAGAAGGAGGGGGAGAGGAGGGAAGGAGAGGGGGATGGGGAGGAAACAAATCAGTTTTGGATGCAGACAAGAGAAAAATCACAAATAAAATACTCCTTTTTATTGTTACCTGTCATTTCTACATGGTTTGTTTAAACTTGTCTATCTTATTCTTCACCCTCCATTATTTGATTGCTATGTAAATAGCAAATACTAGCTCATTTGTCCATGATGTAAATTCTTGAAAACAGTCTGTGAACTTGAACTTTCCTTGCCAATGTTACTGATTTTTTTGAGCTTGTCACCTGCGAAGTTCAACTTCACTTCTTCACATCAGCCTGTGCAGGAAGGTCCCCCCCCCCCATTTCCCATTTTGTACGATGAACCTGAGATTTGGGGAGGGAAGTAAATTTGTCCATTGTTACATAACTTGTGTGATCTAGGACTTTTAAAATTGGATTTTGTTTTTGGAAAGATGGTTTTTGTACCCAGACTCACAGATTTGAACTGCAATGTCATTAATCTAATCACTCGTTTCTTTTCTTTTTAATAATAGGCTACTGAGTTCAACCAGTGGAAGAATGTCCTGTTTGTCCTGCAGTTTCTTCTTTCCTGTTTTTTGGGGTAAGAAACCATAGATAAGAAGTGCTGCAGGCTGGACGGCGGGGGCCGCGTGAGCCTTGGCTCCGCTTCTGCCCGCTGCTGTTTTCACCTGCTGCCTTCCTGCTGAGCGCTTTCGCGGGTCGCTGTCAGTGCACGCCGGCTTGCGATGCTGCAATCCGGCTGAGCACAAAAACACAAGCCAGATGGAACTGAAACAAAGTTTTATTTTGTGAGAGGCCGTGTGCGTCCCCCTAACAAGCCGGTCCACACACACACACACACACACACACACACACACACGTGTGTCCCTACCGGACACGGGGGGCTCCACTTCCCCCGGAACCCCCTCCTACCATCCTTCCCCAACCAATGGGAACTCTCCAGGAGTCTTGTAACTTGAGTCCCCAAATGGGCCTAAGTGAACAGTAGGAGCCCAATTTCCATATGAATGTAATACTTTGCAGTGGCTCCTAGCATCTGCCCCCTTCTGTTTAATTAAGCAATGGCAATGTGGCTAGGGACCGTGCCTGGTAGGTTGTCCAATTTAACATGTGGTTCTTACCCGTCATGGGAGAACTGACTTTTACACGTCAGTTTCCTGTCTTAGGTTGAATCCACTGTAATCAGATCAACCCGTCACTGACTACCGGTCTAGCATAGCCATGCTTGTGGATAGGCCTAAGCACCAGTGGGGGGGTGAGGTTCTTGCCTCACCTCTGTTGGCCCCCAAATTTAACCTTGGTGCCAGTGGGGGGGTGAGGTTCTTGCCTCACCTCTGTTGGCCCCCAAGTTTTAGACCATCACTAGTAGAAGGGAGGAAGATACAGAAATGCCACGACACCAAGCCAATTGACGGCTCCTTAGGAAGAACAGTAACACTGGTGACACAGCAGCTAAGATATTTCAGCACTACCATAATTCACTGTATCAACAAATAGAGCACAATGCATACAGGTGATACATAGTCCAGGCAAGTTGTGTAAGCAGTTCAAAGTGGAGGAGTCTATCAATATGTCCATTTCCTCCCAAAGTAAATTAAGTCCTTGATTGAGCAGTTCAAAGTGGAGGAGTCTGTCAATATGTCCATTTTCTCCCAAAGTAAATTAAGTACTTGATTGAGGATACTTATTGAGTTATATTGATTGATGTATCAGTTTATATAGTTTACTGTGATAGCTATCATAGAAGTTGTAGTTTGGTTTTATCTTAGTCTTCACCGGCATTGGGATGGAGATGGGAATTCTGGCCATGGTGCTAAAGAGACATTATCTTGAACAGAATTGTTAAATATAATGAAAAGGAAAGGTGAAAGTAAACAAACAGATCTGTTAACCACCTTTAAAAGCAAAATTTATAACAGCTGTTTACCTAATTTAAATTAAACCATATAAGTCACGTGATTTTTTTTTTTTTTTTTTTTTTTTTGGATCCATTTATATCTATTTATACATGAGCGCTCCTTATAAATGAAATATGGACATACACACATACAGACATACAACACAAAACAGTGCATACATAACATAGAACATATAAGACAATAGTAAATAAAGGCCTTGTAGCTATACCTAGGTGAAATCTCCATTGCAATGTTTAAAAACTTTACAGTTAAAAAAAAATAAAACACAGTCAAAAAATAAAACTGATCAGAAAAACATTAACCTAGGTTTGTATGAGCTCAAAAAGAAAGAGAAAATAAATAAATAAATAAAATAGAACCTTATGATGTGGGAAAAATGTAATAATAAAATAGATATTGAAAAAGGCACCGTGGTAAATCACTGTTGTAGATGTAAGAATAGCCAAGCTGGAGCTCTGGATATCAGCTGTTATGGATTTGAGTCAAATCATCTTCTTTTTCTGTAGAAATTGTTTTAGTTAATCTCTCTGGAATCCAAATTGGTTGCTGTTCCTCCTGTGGAAAAACACAGACGGAGCCCCGACTCCAGACTATTACTGGGTCCGGACCTTTCCATTGTCCTGTTAGAATATCTTTCCAAAGTACCTTAGGCTTATGTACATTTTTCGGATACATATGTCTTTCCGCAGCACTAAGTCCTGATGAATCCAAATTTAGAAAGTTTAGAGTAAAAAGGGTTATTTTAAGTTTATCTTTGGGGGATATATACCCTTTTCCAATTCCTTCCTTTTGTTTTAATAAGTACATTTTAATAGTTTGATGAGCTCTTTCAACTATGCCTTGACCCTGTGGATTGTATGGGATTCCTGTTATATGAGTAATGCCAAATGATGAGCAAAATTGTTTAAAAGAGTTAGACGTATAACCAGGAGCGTTATCAGTTTTTAACTGTTTAGGAACACCCACAGTGGCAAAATTTTGTAAGCAATGAGCTATAACATCTTTAGTTTTTTCTCCGGCATGAAGGGAGCCCATTAAAAATCCAGAAGAAGTATCAACTGTAACATGTAAATATTTTAATTTTCCAAATTCTGGCAAGTGTGTAACGTCCATCTGCCAAATATGGTTAGGTATCAGTCCTCTAGGATTGACTCCAAGATTAACTTGTGGTAAAAATGTCACACAATTTTGACATTGTTTTATTATATGTCTGGCTTGTTCCTTAGTTATTTTAAAACGTTTTTGTAAGGTATTAGCATTGACATGGAACCTTTTATGAAAATTTATAGCTTCTTCTATTGTGGAGAAAATATGTATGTCATGTGTAGATTTATCTGCTAGTTCATTACCCAAACTAAGGGCTCCAGGCAACCCTGTATGTGCCCTGATATGTCCAATAAAGAATGGATCTTTTCTGTCCCAGATTAGAGTTTGTATAGCAGAAAACAAAGAGAAAACAGTAGAGGAAGGAGAAATCCTACCAGCATCTTCAAGGGATGCTATAGCATTAACTACATACTGGCTATCAGAGAATAAATTAAATACAGAATCTTTGAACATCATAAAAGCTTGTAATACTGCATTGAGCTCTACCTTTTGAGCTGATTGTTTGGGTACTAAAAATGTAAAAGTTTGATCAGGGGTAACTACCGCTGCTGTACCATTGTTTGACCCATCAGTGAATATATTTGGAGCATTCATGATAGGGTTTTTTTTTGTCATTTTAGGAAAAACTACAGGATGCTTAGACCAAAAGGACAACAAGGGATTAGATGGCAAGTGATTATCAAATGAGACACTAGATTTACACATGATTATTGCCCAAGTATTTAACTCATTAGCTAACTCATCAATTTGATCCATAGTATATGGAGTAATAATTTTATTGGGAGAAATCCCAAACACTCCCTTCGCTGCTTTTATCCCTTTGAGTATTAATTGTCCTACAGCCTCAGGATATCTAGTAAGAATAGTATTAGGGGAATACGATAAATGTATCCACAATAATGGACCTTCTTGCCAAAATACTCCTGTAGGAATATTTTTTGTTGGTAGTACAATAAATAATAAAGGCAAACTTATATCAATTCTATCCAAATGCATATTTTCCATATATGTTTCAATGATTTTTAATGCCTTTCTTGCTTCAGGCGTTAACATGCGGGGTGAATTTGGATCTGATGGACCTTTTAGGATATCAAATAAGGGTCCTAATTCTCCTGTTGGTATGCCTAGGTAAGGCCTTATCCAGTTTATGTCTCCCAATAATTTTTGAAAGTCATTAAGTGATTTGAGTTGATCTACTCGTATTTGAATTTTTGGTGGACGGACCATGGTTGAGGATAATAAAACTCCTAAATAATTAATTGGAAAATTTAATTGTACTTTATCTATTGCTATGTCTAGATTATAATTTTTTAGTAAGTTTGTAAGTGTGGCATAACATTCTAGCAATGTGTTCTTATCTTTATGTGCTAATAACACATCATCCATATAGTGAAATATTTGTAGTTCAGGATTTTGATTTCTAAGTGGCTGGATTGCTTTATTAACATAAATTTGACACATAGTCGGGCTGTTCGCCATCCCCTGGGGTAAAACTTTCCACTCATATCTCTGATCAGGACCTTCATGATTTAGTGCAGGGATAGTAAATGCAAAATGTGGACTATCCTCGGGATGAATTGGAATTGAAAAGAAACAATCCTTAATATCTATAGTTAACACATGCCAGGTTTTTGGTAAAGCAGACAATTGGGGAATCCCTGATTGAGCAGGTCCCATAATAACCATCTCATTATTAATGGCTCTTAAATCTTGTAATAATCTCCATTTACCAGATTTCTTTTTAATGACAAAAATGGGAGTATTATGGGGAGATACGGAAGGTTGTAAATGTCCTTCCGCTAATTGTTGTTTGACCAGATCATGGGCTACTTGTATCTTTTCTTTAGTCAGGGGCCACTGAGGAACCCACACTGGTCTTTCTGATTTCCATGTAATTTTGATTGTCTCAGTGGCCCTTTTTGAAAACCCAATCCATGTTTATTTATTTCTTGATCTATTTGAATTGGTGCTATCATATCTTGATCTTGTTTCCTTAATCCTTTTTCTTTTCTAAAGCCTTGTTTAGCCCTACTAGTGGGCGCGTTAGAATTGACGTTATTTGTTAATGTCAATCCTAATTGATCTAGGACATCCCGTCCCCATAAATTTATGGGAAGATGGTCCAATACATAAGGCTGTATAGTTCCTTCACATCCTTCAGGATCCCTCCAATCTAATACCATAGCACTTCTATGGGGGTTAGTTGCCACTCCTAGGCCTCGAAGCGTTTGAGTGGCTTGTTGCAATGGCCAGTGCTTTGGCCATTCCTGACGAGATATGATGCTGAGGTCAGCACCTGTGTCCAGCAGCCCATTAAAATCATGTCCTTGAATATTTAATTTTAGCATTGGGCGAGAATCTAAATTTAAAGAAAGCATAGCCCAATCTACACCTGTGGAGCCTAATCCCTTGGAACCTCTTTCTACATTACAACTGGAAAATTCATCATGTAGGCTGGGTATTATTAATAACTGTGCTATTCTATCTCCTGATGAAATTACGGATATACCTCTTGGAGAACTGGCTATAATTTTTATTTCACCCTCATAATCGGGATCAATTACCCCAGGACTTATCATAAGTCCTTTTAGTGTAGAAGAACTGCGTCCTAATAATAAGCCTACTGTTCCTTGGGGAAGAGGTCCTTTTATTCCTGTGGGAATGATTTGAACTCCCATCTCTGGAGTTAATACTGCTCTGGCAGAGGCACAGATGTCCAACCCTGCGCTCCCTCTAGTTTGTCTGATGAGGGATCTGATGGATAGTGCGTCCTGGGCACTACCTTGATGGTGCTGCTGGGTTCCTCCATTGCCCCGTATATTTGTGGCTTTGGGCCCCGGGGCATTGGGCCCTCCAATTCGTTTTTTGACAACGGGGCCTGATACCTTTCTCCACGATATTGTGGGTAGACACTTGGTCTTTGTCCATTTTTTGATAACGGAATACCCTCTATGGTGGTTTGAGAACGGCATTCATTAGCCCAATGTCTCCCTCTATGGCATCGTGGGCAAATACCCGGGATTCTACTCCTTTGATACCTAGCTTTGTTAAACCCTCCTCCTATGGGGCAATTTCTTTTAAAATGTCCTTTCTGATTGCAATTATAGCATGTTTTTGGTTTGGTATCTAAAGCCTGTTTTACTTCAGCTGCCATGACTTGTCCTTGTTCATCAATGTCGCTACATAATTTAATATATGTGTTTAAATCTCCATGTTTCCACGGTCTAATGACCTCTTTGCAGCAACGATTTGCTTGGTCATAAGCCAGTTGTTTTATAAATGGCATTGCCTGTTCTGTATTTTCAAATGTCTTAGAGGCTGTTTCAATAAGTCTAGCTACAAAGTCAGCGTAGGGCTCATTAACTCCTTGTGTTATCTTAGATAGTTGACCTTGTAAATCCCCTTGTCCCTTCAAAGTTTTCCATGCCTTAATTGCATTCATAGTGATCTGAGCGTATACGCCAGGATCATATCTAATCTGTTGCCTCTGACCCTCATAAGGTCCTTTCCCCAATAGCATTTGAGAATCTCTTTCAGGATAACCTGCTGCTGCATTTCGCCTAGCTGTCTCCCTGCAAAATTCCTCATTGGCAATTTTCCATAATAAATATTGTCCTCCATTTAGCACAGAGTGACACACGCTAGCCCAATCTTCTGGTGTTAAGTCCCAGCTGGTAATAGATTCGACCATTCTGACAGTAAAGGGAGCGGCAGGTCCGTAGGTTTGTACAGCTTCCTTTAATTGCTTTACTATTTTGAAATCTAAGGCACGGTAAACTCGTTCCCTTTCTTCTCCCCGCTCAACTACAGGGCATGCTAACTTTTGGGGTCCTGCCTCAGGATTCTGTTCATCACCTATGGAAACTGAGGGCTGCTCAGCTACAGGTGAAGCTGTTGGTTGAATTACGCCCTCTGGTGATGGAACGGAGTTAGTACTAGCCTCCCTATCTGAGGGCCGTTTTTTCCCTAAGCTTGCCTTCTTCAATTTTTCTTCTGTCTGACTAGCTTGAGGGACCTTTTGTTTTGCTTGACCTAATAAGTTTTCTGCCATAGCCTGGACCTCTAACAATTTACTTAACAGTCTTTCGGTTTGTTTTTTACTAGATTCTAATCTACTATAAAGGTAACGTAACCCAATAAGGTAGGATAGAAGAAAGCCAAAACAGAATGAAACAGAAACGGAGAGGAGAAAAATGATTATATCAATTTTTTCTTTCTCAGGGCCGAATAACTTAAAACCTTGAGCCAACCATTTTTCCCAATTCGCCTGAAAAAATTGTAAGGCTAGAGAGCCTGAAATAAAAGCAGAATAAATCAAAACAAAAATACCCATTCTGTCGCCTTTCCTTAGGGGCGAGCGATATCACTCACCTATAAATTTTGGGCGTTCCCCGTACAAGGGCCACCAAAATGCTGCAGGCTGGACGGCGGGGGCCGCGTGAGCCTTGGCTCCGCTTCTGCCCGCTGCTGTTTTCACCTGCTGCCTTCCTGCTGAGCGCTTTCGCGGGTCGCTGTCAGTGCACGCCGGCTTGCGATGCTGCAATCCGGCTGAGCACAAAAACACAAGCCAGATGGAACTGAAACAAAGTTTTATTTTGTGAGAGGCCGTGTGCGTCCCCCTAACAAGCCGGTCCACACACACACACACACACACACACACACACGTGTGTCCCTACCGGACACGGGGGGCTCCACTTCCCCCGGAACCCCCTCCTACCATCCTTCCCCAACCAATGGGAACTCTCCAGGAGTCTTGTAACTTGAGTCCCCAAATGGGCCTAAGTGAACAGTAGGAGCCCAATTTCCATATGAATGTAATACTTTGCAGTGGCTCCTAGCAAAGAAGAAGTATTGGTCAGTGGTCTCTTGACAAGTCGAATATCGTCTCTCCTGATCTGTCCAAGTCCCTTTGTCCAGGTTCATCTATGTTTCTCCAGAAAGTCCATTCTGCTCCCCATTTCCACAGGCTTTGCATTTGCAGATTCAATGAAAAGTGCATAGAAAATACTTGGAAAGAATTGAGTCTATACTGAGCCTGACCAACTTTTAATTTTTGTCATTATTTTCTAGGCAATTCAGTTTAATACGTATTCACATTGAGTCTGCATTGTCTTAGGCATTATTAGTGACCTAGAGACATTTTAAAGTACAGAAGGATGGGCACAGGTTTTATAACA